>NC_034198.2:7174886-7493219 GCF_002021735.2 Oncorhynchus kisutch
CCTCCTGTCTCCTGTCACTGCCTCCTGTCTCCTGTCCACTGCCTCCAGTGTCCTGTCTCCTGTCACGCTCCTGTCCTCCTGTCCACTGCCTCCTGTCTCCTGTTCCACTGCCTCCTGTCTCTGTCTCCTGTCACTGCTCCTGTCTCCTGTCACTGGCTCCTGTCTCTGTCTCCTGTCACTGCCTCCTGTCTCCTGTCCACTGCCTCCTTGTCTCTGTCTCCTGTCTCCTGTCACTGCTCCGTCTCCTGTCCACTTCCCCTCCTGTCTCTGTCTCCTGTCACTGCCTCCTGTCTCCTGTCCACTGCCTCCTGTCTCTGTCTCCTGTCACTGCCTCCTGTTCTGTCTCCTGTCCAACTGCCTCCTGTCTCCTGTCCACTGCCTCCTGTCTCCTGTCCACTGCCTCCTGTCTCCTGTCACTGCCTCCTGTCTCCTGTCACTGCCTCCTGTCTCCTGTCACTGCCTCCTGTCTCCTGTCACCGTCTCCTCCTGTCTCCTGTCCCTGCCTCCTGTCTCTGTCTCCTGTCACTGCCTCCTGTCACTGCCTCTTCCTGTCTCCTGTCACTGCCTCCTGTCTCCTGTCACTGCCTCCTGTCTCCTGTCCACTGCCTCCTGTCTCTGTCTCCTGTCACTGCCTCCTGTCTCCTGTCCACTGCCTCCTGTCTCCTGTCCACTGCCTCCTGTCTCTGTCTCCTGTCACTGCCTCCTGTCTCCTGTCCACTGCCTCCTGTCTCTGTCTCCTGTCACTGCCTCCTGTCTCTGTCTCCTGTCCACTGCCTCCTGTCTCCTGTCCACTGCCTCCTGTCTCCTGTCACTGCCTCCTGTCTCCTGTCACTGCCTTGTCTCCTGTCCACTGCCTCCTGTCTCTGTCTCCTGTCACTGCCTCCTGTCTCCTGTCACTGCCTCCTGTCTCCTGTCCACTGCCTCCTGTCTCTGTCTCCTGTCACTGCCTCCTGTCTCCTGTCTCCTGTCCACTGCCTCCTGTCTCTGTCTCTGTCTCCTGTCACTGCCTCCTGTCTCCTGTCCACTGCCTCCTGTCTCCTGTCACTGCCTCCTGTCTCCTGTCTCCTGTCACTGCCTCCTGTCTCTGTCTCCTGTTCACTGCCTCCTGTCTCCTGTCCACTGCCTCCTGTCTCCTGTCCACTGCCTCCTGTCTCCTGTCACTGCCTCCTGTCTCCTGTCCACTGCCTCCTGTCTCCTGTCTCTGTCTCCTGTCACTGCTCCTGTCTCCTGTCCCACTGCCTCCTGTCTCCTGTCACTGCCTCCTGTCTCCTGTCCACTGCCTCCTGTCTCCTGTCCACTGCCTCCTGTCTCTGTCTCCTGTCACTGCCTCCTGTCTCCTGTCCACTGCCTCCTGTCTCTGTCTCCTGTCACTGCCTCCTGTCTCTGTCTCCTGTCCACTGCCTCCTGTCTCCTGTCACTGCCTCCTGTCTCCTGTCACTGCCTCCTGTCTCCTGTTCACTGCCTCCTGTCTCCTGTCCACTGCCTCCTGTCTCTGTCTCCTGTCACTGCCTCCTGTCTCCTGTCCACTGCCTCCTGTCTCCTGTCCACTGCCTCCTGTCTCGTCTCCTGTCACTGCCTCCTGTCTCCTGTCCACTGCCTCCTGTCTCCTGTCTCTGTCTCCTGTCACTGCCTCCTGTCTCCTGTCCACTGCCTCCTGTCTCCTGTCACTGCCTCCTGTCTCCTGTCTCCTGTCCACTGCCTCCTGTCTCCTGTCCACTGCCTCCTGTCTCCTGTCCACTGCCTCCTATCTCCTGTCCACTGCCTCCTGTCTCCTGTCCACTGCCTCCTGTCTCCTGTCCCTGTCACTGCCTCCTGTCTCCTGTCACTGCCTCCTGTCTCCTGTCCACTGCCTCCTGTCTCTGTCTCCTGTCTCCTGTCACTGCCTCCTGTCTCCTGTCACTGCCTCCTGTCTCTGTCTCCTGTCCACTGCCTCCTGTCTCCTGTCCACTGCCTCCTGTCTCCTGTCCACTGCCTCCTGTCTCCTGTCCACTGCCTCCTGTCTCCTGTCACTGCCTCCTGTCTCCTGTCCACTGCCTCCTGTCTCCTGTCCACTGCCTCCTGTCTCTGTCCACTGCCTCCTGTCTCCTGTCACTCCTCCTGTCTCCTGTCTCCTGTCACGCCTCCTGTCTCTGTCTCCTGTCCACTCCTCCTGTCTCCTGTCCACTGCCTCCTGTCTCTGTCTCCTGTCACTGCCTCCTGTCTCCTGTCACTGCCTCCTGTCTCCTGTCACTGCCTCCTGTCTCCTGTCACTGCCTCCTGTCTCCTGTCACTGTCCACTGTCTCCTGTCCACTGCCTCCTGTCTCTGTCTCCTGTCACTGCCTCCTGTCTCCTGTCCACTGCCTCCTGTCTCCTGTCACTGCCTCCTGTCTCCTGTCCACTGCCTCCTGTCTCCTGTCTCTCCTGTCACTGCCTCCTGTCTCCTGTCCACTGCCTCCTGTCTCCTGTCACTGCCTCCTGTCTCCTGTCCACTGCCTCCTGTCTCCTGTCACTGCCTCCTGTCTCTGTCTCCTGTCACTGCCTCCTGTCTCCTGTCCACTGCCTCCTGTCTCTGTCTCCTGTCACTGCCTCCTGTCTCTGTCTCCTGTCCACTGCCTCCTGTCTCCTGTCCACTGCCTCCTGTCTCCTGTTACTGCCTCCTGTCTCCTGTCACTGCCTCCTGTCTCCTGTCCACTGCCTCCTGTGTCTGTCTCCTGTCACTGCCTCCTGTCTCCTGTCCACTGCCTCCTGTCTCCTGTCCACTGCCTCCTGTCTCTGTCTCCTGTCACTGCCTCCTGTCTCCTGTCACTGGCTCCAGTCTCTGTCTCCTGTCACTGCCTCCTGTCTCCTGTCACTGCCTCCTGTCTCTTGTCCACTGCCTCCTGTCTCCTGTCTCCTTTCTCCTGTCACTGCCTCCTGTCTCCTGTCACTGCCTCCTGTCTCTGTCTCCTGTCCACTGCCTCTGTCTCTGTCTCCTGTCACTGCCTCCTGTCTCCTGTCCACTGCCTCCTGTCTCCTGTCCACTGCCTCCTGTCTCCTGTCACTGCCTCCTGTCTCCTGTCACTGCCTCCTGTCTCCTGTCACTGCCTCCTGTCTCCTGTCTCCTGTCCACTGCCTCCTGTCACTGCCTCCTGTCTCCTGTCACTGCCTCCTGTCTCCTGTCACTGCCTCCTGTCTCCTGTCCACTGCCTCCTGTCTCTGTCTCCTGTCCACTGCCTCCTGTCTCCTGTCCACTGCCTCCTGTCTCCTGTCACTGCCTCCTGTCTCCTGTCACTGCCTCCTGTCTCCTGTCCACTGCCTCCTGTCTCTGTCTCCTGTCACTGCCTCCTGTCTCCTGTCCACTGCCTCCTGTCTCCTGTCCACTGCCTCCTGTCTCGTCTCCTGTCACTGCCTCCTGTCTCCTGTCACTGCCTCCTGTCTCTGTCTCCTGTCACTGCCTCCTGTCACTGGCTCCTGTCTCTGTCTCCTGTCTCCTGTCACTGCCTCCTGTCTCCTGTCCACTGCCTCCTGTCTCTGTCTCCTGTCACTGCCTCCTGTCTCCTGTCCACTGCCTCCTGTCTCCTGTCTCCTGTCACTGCCTCCTGTCTCCTGTCCACTGCCTCCTGTCTCCTGTCTCTGCTCCTGTCACTGCCTCCTGTCTCCTGTCCACTGCCTCCTGTCTCCTGTCACTGCCTCCTGTCTCCTGTCCACTGCCTCCTGTCTCTGTCTCCTGTCACTGCCTCCTGTCTCTGTCTCCTGTCCACTGCCTCCTGTCTCCTGTCCACTGCCTCCTGTCTCCTGTACTGCCTCCTGTCTCCTGTCACTGCCTCCTGTCTCCTGTCCACTGCCTCCTGTCTCTGTCTCCTGTCACTGCCTCCTGTCTCCTGTCTCTGTCTCCTGTCACTGCCTCCTGTCTCTGTCTCCTGTCACTGCCTCCTGTCTCCTGTCCACTGCCTCTGTCTCCTGTCTCTGTCTCCTGTCACTGCCTCCTGTCTCCTGTCCACTGCCTCCTGTCTCTGTCACTGCCTCCTGTCTCCTGTCTCCTGTCACTGCCTCCTGTCTCCTGTCCACTGCCTCCTGTCTCTGTCTCCTGCCTCCTGTCTCCTGTCCCTCCTCCTGTCTCCTGTCCACTGCCTCCTGTCTCCTGTCTCCTGTCACTGCCTCCTGTCTCCTGTCACTGCCTCCTGTCTCCTGTCCACTGCCTCCTGTCTCCTGTTCTCCTGTCTCCTGTCACTGCCTCCTGTCTCCTGTCCACTGCCTCCTGTCTCTGTCTCCTGTCCACTGCCTCCTGTCTCCTGTCACTGCCTCCTGTCTCCTGTCCACTGCCTCCTGTCTCCTGTCCACTGCCTCCTGTCTCCTGTCACTGCCTCCTGTCTCCTGTCCACTGCCTCCTGTCTCCTGTCACTGCCTCCTGTCTCCTGTCCACTGCCTCCTTCTCCTGTCACTGCCTCCTGTCTCCTGTCTCCTGTCACTGCCTCCTGTCTCTGTCTCCTGTCCACTGCCTCCTGCCTCCTGTCCCCTGCCTCCTGTCTCTGTCTCCTGTCACTGCCTCCTGTCTCCTGTCCACTGCCTCCTGTCTCCTGTCACTGCCTCCTGTCTCTGTTCACTGCCTCCTGTCTCCTGTCACCTGTCCACTGCCTCCTGTCCACTGCCTCCTGTCTCTGTCTCCTGTCACTGCCTCCTGTCTCCTGTCACTGCCTCCTGTCTCCTGTCACTGCCTCCTGTCTCCTGTCCACTGCCTCCTGTCTCCTGTCTCTGTCTCCTGTCACTGCCTCCTGTCTCCTGTCCACTGCCTCCTGTCTCCTGTCACTGCCTCCTGTCTCCTGTCCACTGCCTCCTGTCTCCTGTCCACTGCCTCCTGTCTCTGTCTCCTGTCACTGCCTCCTGTCTCCTGTCCACTGCCTCCTGTCTCTGTCTCCTGTCACTGCCTCCTGTCTCTGTCTCCTGTCCACTGCCTCTTGTCTCCTGTCCACTGCCTCCTGTCTCCTGTCCACTGCCTCCTGTCTCCTGTCACTGCCTCCTGTCTCCTGTCCACTGCCTCCTGTGTCTGTCTCCTGTCACTGCCTCCTGTCTCCTGTCCACTGCCTCCTGTCTCCTGTCCACTGCCTCCTGTCTCTGTCTCCTGTCACTGCCTCCTGTCTCCTGTCACTGCCTCCTGTCTCTGTCTCCTGTCACTGCCTCCTGTCCACTGGCTCCTGTCTCTGTCTCTGTCTCCTGTCACTGCCTCCTGTCTCCTGTCCACTGCCTCCTGTCTCTGTCTCCTGTCACTGCCTCCTGTCTCCTGTCCACTGCCTCCTGTCTCTGTCTCCTGTCACTGCCTCCTGTCTCCTGTCCACTGCCTCCTGTCACTGCCTCCTGTCTCTGTCTCCTGTCCACTGCCTCCTGTCTCCTGTCCACTGCCTCCTGTCTCCTGTCCACTGCCTCCTGTCTCCTGTCACTGCCTCCTGTCTCCTGTCACTGCCTCCTGTCTCCTGTCACTGCCTCCTGTCTCCTGTCTCCTGTCCACTGCCTCCTGTCACTGCCTGTCTCTGTCTCCTGTCACTGCCTCCTGTCTCCTGTCACTGCCTCCTGTCTCCTGTCACTGCCTCCTGTCTCCTGTCTCCTGTCCACTGCCTCCTGTCTCTGTCTCCTGTCACTGCCTCCTGTCTCCTGTCCACTGCCTCCTGTCTCCTGTCTCTGTCTCCTGTCACTGCCTCCTGTCTCCTGTCCACTGCCTCCTGTCTCCTGTCACTGCCTCCTGTCTCTGTCTCCTGTCACTGCCTCCTGTCTCCTGTCCACTTCCTCCTGTCTCTGTCTCCTGTCACTGCCTCCTGTCTCTGTCTCCTGTCCACTGCCCCTTTCTCCTGCTCACTGCCTCCTGTCTCCTGTTACTGCCTCCTGTCTCCTGTCACTGCCTCCTGTCTCCTGTCCACTGCCTCCTGTGTCTGTCTCCTGTCACTGCCTCCTGTCTCCTGTCCACTGCCTCCTGTCTCCTGTCACTGCCTCCTGTCTCCTGTCCACTGCCTCCTGTCTCCTGTGCCACTGCCTCCTGTCTCCTGTCACTGCCTCCTGTCTCCTGTCACTGCCTCCTGTCTCCTGTCCACTGCCTCCTGTCTCCTGTCACTGCCTCCTGTCTCCTGTCACCTGTCCACTGCCTCCTGTCCACTGCCTCCTGTCTCTGTCTCCTGTCACTGCCTCCTGTCTCCTGTCACTGCCTCCTGTCACTGCCTCCAGTCTCCTGTCACTGCCTCCTGTCTCCTGTCACTGCCTCCTGTCTCCTGTCACTGCCTCCTGTCTCCTGTCCACTGCCTCCTGTCTCCTGTCTCCTGTCTCCTGTCACTGCCTCCTGTCTCCTGTCACTGCCTCCTGTCTCTGTCTCCTGTCCACTGCCTCTTGTCTCCTGTCACTGCCTCCTGTCCCTGTCCACTGCCTCCTGTCTCCTGTCCACTGCCTCCTGTCTCCTGTCACTGCCTCCTGTCTCCTGTCCACTGCCTCCTGTCTCCTGTCACTGCCTCCTGTCTCCTGTCCACTGCCTCCTGTCTCCTGTCACTGCCTCCTGTCTCTGTCTCCTGTCACTGCCTCCTGTCTCTGTCTCCTGTCCACTGCCTCCTGTCTCCTGTCCACTGCCTCCTGTCTCTGTCTCCTGTCACTGCCTCCTGTCTCCTGTCACTGCCTCCTGTCTCCTGTCACTGCCTCCTGTCTCCTGTCACTGCCTCCTGTCTCCTGTCACCTGTCCACTGCCTCCTGTCCACTGCCTCCTGTCTCTGTCTCCTGTCACTGCCTCCTGTCTCCTGTCACTGCCTCCTGTCTCCTGTCACTGCCTCCTGTCTCCTGTCCACTGCCTCCTGTCTCCTGTCTCTGTCTCCTGTCACTGCCTCCTGTCTCCTGTCCACTGCCTCCTGTCTCCTGTCACTGCCTCCTGTCTCCTGTCCACTGCCTCCTGTCTCCTGTCCACTGCCTCCTGTCTCTGTCTCCTGTCACTGCCTCCTGTCTCCTTCCACTGCCTCCTGTCTCTGTCTCCTGTCACTGCCTCCTGTCTCTGTCTCCTGTCCACTGCCTCTTGTCTCCTGTCCACTGCCTCCTGTCTCCTGTTACTGCCTCCTGTCTCCTGTCCACTGCCTCCTGTCTCCTGTCCACTGCCTCCTGTCTCTGTCTCCTGTCACTGCCTCCTGTCTCCTGTCCACTGCCTCCTGTCTCCTGTCCACTGCCTCCTGTCTCTGTCTCCTGTCACTGCCTCCTGTCTCCTGTCACTGGCTCCTGTCTCTGTCTCCTGTCACTGCCTCCTGTCCACTGCCTCCTGTCTCTGTCTCTGTCTCCTGTCACTGCCTCCTGTCTCCTGTCCACTGCCTCCTGTCTCTGTCTCCTGTCACTGCCTCCTGTCTCCTGTCCACTGCCTCCTGTCTCTGTCTCCTGTCACTGCCTCCTGTCTCCTGTCCACTGCCTCCTGTCACTGCCTCCTGTCTCTGTCTCCTGTCCACTGCCTCCTGTCTCCTGTCCACTGCCTCCTGTCTCCTGTCCACTGCCTCCTGTCTCCTGTCACTGCCTCCTGTCTCCTGTCACTGCCTCCTGTCTCCTGTCACTGCCTCCTGTCTCCTGTCACCTGTCCACTGCCTCCTGTCACTGCCTCCTGTCTCTGTCTCCTGTCACTGCCTCCTGTCTCCTGTCACTGCCTCCTGTCTCCTGTCACTGCCTCCTGTCTCCTGTCTCCTGTCCACTGCCTCCTGTCTCTGTCTCCTGTCACTGCCTCTGTCTCCTGTCCACTGCCTCCTGTCTCCTGTCTCTGTCTCCTGTCACTGCCTCCTGTCTCCTGTCCACTGCCTCCTGTCTCCTGTCACTGCCTCCTGTCTCTGTCTCCTGTCACTGCCTCCTGTCTCCTGTCCACTGCCTCCTGTCTCTGTCTCCTGTCACTGCCTCCTGTCTCTGTCTCCTGTCCACTGCCCCTGTCTCCTGTCACTGCCTCCTGTCTCCTGTCACTGCCTCCTGTCTCCTTTCACTGCCTCCTGTCTCCTGTCCACTGCCTCCTGTCTCTGTCTCCTGTCACTGCCTCCTGTCTCCTGTCCACTGCCTCCTGTCTCCTGTCACTGCCTCCTGTCTCCTGTCACTGCCTCCTGTCTCCTGTCCACTGCCTCCTGTCTCCTGTCACTGCCTCCTGTCTCCTGTCACTGCCTCCTGTCTCCTGTCACTGCCTCCTTTATCCTGTCACTGCCTCCTGTCTCCTGTCACCTGTCCACTGCCTCCTGTCCACTGCCTCCTGTCTCTGTCTCCTGTCACTGCCTCCTGTCTCCTGTCACTGCCTCCTGTCACTGCCTCTGTCTCCTGTCACTGCCTCCTGTCTCCTGTCCACTGCCTCCTGTCTCCTGTCTCTGTCTCCTGTCACTGCCTCCTGTCTCCTGTCCACTGCCTCCTGTCTCCTGTCACTGCTCCTGTCTCCTGTCCACTGCCTCCTGTCTCCTGTCCACTGCCTCCTGCTCTCCTGTCACTGCCTCCTGTCTCCTGTCCACTGCCTCCTGTCTCTGTCTCCTGTCACTGCCTCCTGTCTCTGTCTCCTGTCCACTGCCTCCTGTCTCCTGTCCACTGCCTCCTGTCTCCTGTCACTGCCTCCTGTCTCCTTTCACTGCCTCCTGTCTCCTGTCCACTGCCTCCTGTCTGTCTCCTGTCCACTGCCTCCTGTCTCCTGTCCACTGCCTCCTGTCTCCTGTCACTGCCTCCTGTCTCCTGTCCACTGCCTCCTGTCTCCTGTCCACTGCCTCCTGTCTCCTGTCACTGCCTCCTGTCTCCTGTCACTGCCTCCTGTCTCCTGTCACTGCCTCCTGTCTCCTGTCACTGCCTCCTGTCTCCTGTCCACTGTCTCCTGTCCACTGCCTCCTGTCTCTGTCTCCTGTCACTGCCTCCTGTCTCCTGTCACTGCCTCCTGTCACTGCCTCTGTCTCCTGTCACTGCCTCCTGTCTCCTGTCCACTGCCTCCTGTCTCCTGTCTCTGTCTCCTGTCACTGCCTCCTGTCTCCTGTCCACTGCCTCCTGTCTCCTGTCACTGCCTCCTGTCTCCTGTCCACTGCCTCCTGTCTCCTGTCCACTGCCTCCTGTCTCCTGTCACTGCCTCCTGTCTCCTGTCCACTGCCTCCTGTCTCTGTCTCCTGTCACTGCCTCCTGTCTCCTGTCACTGCCTCCTGTCTCCTGTCCACTGCCTCCTGTCTCTGTCTCCTGTCACTGCCTCCTGTCTCCTGTCCACTGCTCCTGTCTCCTGTCTCTGTCTCCTGTCACTGCCTCCTGTCTCCTGTCCACTGCCTCCTGTCTTCCTGTCACTGCCTCCTGTCTCCTGTCACTCCTCCTGTCTCCTGTCCCCTACCTCCTGTCTCCTGTCACTGCCTCCTGTCTCCTGTCACTGCCTCCTGTCTCCTGTCCACTGCCTCCTGTCTCCTGTCACTGCCTCCTGTCTCCCTGTCTCCTGTCCACTGCCTCCTGTCCACTGCCTCCTGTCTCTGTCTCCTGTCACTGCCTCCTGTCTCCTGTCACTGCCTCCTGTCTCCTGTCACTGCCTCCTGTCTCCTGTCACTGCCTCCTGTCTCCTGTCACCTGTCCACTGCCTCCTGTCCACTGCCTCCTGTCTCTGTCTCCTGTCACTGCCTCCTGTCTCCTGTCACTGCCTCCTGTCTCCTGTCCACTGCCTCCTGTCTCCTGTCTCTGTCTCCTGCACTGCCTCCTGTCTCCTGTCCACTGCCTCCTGTCTCCTGTCACTGCCTCCTGTCTCCTGTCCACTGCCTCCTGTCTCTGTCTCCTGTCACTGCCTCCTGTCTCTGTCTCCTGTCCACTGCCTCTTGTCTCCTGTCCACTGCCTCCTGTCTCCTGTCACTGCCTCCTGTCTCCTGTCACTGCCTCCTGTCTCCTGTCCACTGCCTCCTGTGTCTGTCTCCTGTCACTGCCTCCTGTCTCCTGTCCACTGCCTCCTGTCTCCTGTCCACTGCCTCCTGTCTCTGTCTCCTGTCACTGCCTCCTGTCTCCTGTCACTGCCTCCTGTCTCTGTCTCCTGTCACTGCCTCCTGTCTCCTGTCACTGCCTCCTGTCTCTGTCTCTGTCTCCTGTCACTGCCTCCTGTCTCCTGTCCACTGCCTCCTGCCTCTGTCTCCTGTCACTGCCTCCTGTCTCCTGTCCACTGCCTCCTGTCTCTGTCTCCTGTCACTGCCTCCTGTCTCTGTCTCCTGTCCACTGCCTCCTGTCTCCTGTCCACTGCCTCCTGTCTCCTGTCCACTGCCTCCTGTCTCCTGTCACTGCCTCCTGTCTCCTGTCACTGCCTCCTGTCTCCTGTCACTGCCTCCTGTCTCCTGTCACTGTCCACTGTCTCCTGTCACTGCCTCCTGTCTCCTGTCACTGCCTCCTGTCTCCTGTCACTGCCTCCTGTCTCCTGTCCACTGCCTCCTGTCTCTGTCTCCTGTCCACTGCCTCTTGTCTCCTGTCCACTGCCTCCTGTCTCCTGTTACTGCCTCCTGTCTCCTGTCACTGCCTCCTGTCTCCTGTCCACTGCCTCCTGTCTCTGTCTCCTGTCACTGCCTCCTGTCTCCTGTCCACTGCCTCTTGTCTCCTGTCCACTGCCTCCTGTCTCTGTCTCCTGTCACTGCCTCCTGTCTCCTGTCACTGCTCCTGTCTCTGTCTCCTGTCACTGCCTCCTGTCCACTGTCTCCTGTCTCTGTCTCTGTCTCCTGTCACTGCCTCCTGTCTCCTGTCCACTGCCTCCTGTCTCTGTCTCCTGTCACTGCCTCCTGTCTCCTGTCCACTGCCTCCTGTCTCCTGTCTCCTGTCACTGCCTCCTGTCTCCTGTCCACTGCCTCCTGTCTCCTGTCTCTGTCTCCTGTCACTGCCTCCTGTCTCCTGTCCACTGCCTCCTGTCTCCTGTCACTGCCTCCTGTCTCCTGTCCACTGCCTCCTGTCTCTGTCTCCTGTCACTGCCTCCTGTCTCTGTCTCCTGTCCACTGCCTCCTGTCTCCTGTCCACTGCCTCCTGTCTCCTGTCACTGCCTCCTGTCTCCTGTCACTGCCTCCTGTCTCCTGTCCACTGCCTCCTGTCTCTGTCTCCTGTCACTGCCTCCTGTCTCCTGTCACTGCCTCCTGTCTCCTGTCCACTGCCTCCTGTCTCTGTCTCCTGTCACTGCCTCCTGTCTCCTGTCACTTCCTCCTGTCTCCTGTCTCTGTCTCCTGTCACTGCCTCCTGTCTCCTGTCTCCTGTCCACTGCCTCCTGTCTCCTGTCCACTGCCTCCTGTCTCCTGTCCACTGCCTCCTATCTCCTGTCCACTGCCTCCTGTCTCCTGTCCACTGCCTCCTGTCTCCTGTCTCCTGTCACTGCCTCCTGTCTCCTGTCACTGCCTCCTGTCTCCTGTCCACTGCCTCCTGTCTCCTGTCTCCTGTCACTGCCTCCTGTCTCCTGTCACTGCCTCCTGTCTCTGTCTCCTGTCACTGCCTCCTGTCTCCTGTCACTGCCTCCTGTCTCCTGTCCACTGCCTCCTGTCTCCTGTCCACTGCCCCCTGTCTCCTGTCACTGCCTCCTGTCTCCTGTCACTGCCTCCTGTCTCCTGTCACTGCCTCCTGTCTCCTGTCCACTGCCTCCTGTCTCCTGTCACTGCCTCCTGTCTCCTGTCTCCTGTCACTGCCTCCTGTCTCTGTCTCCTGTCACTGCCTCCTGTCTCCTGTCCACTGCCTCCTGTCTCTGTCTCCTGTCACTGCCTCCTGTCTCCTGTCACTGCCTCCTGTCTCCTGTCACTGCCTCCTGTCTCCTGTCACTGCCTCCTGTCTCCTGTCACTGTCCACTGCCTCCTGTCCACTGCCTCCTGTCTCTGTCTCCTGTCACTGCCTCCTGTCTCCTGTCACTGCCTCCTGTCTCCTGTCACTGCCTCCTGTCTCCTGTCCACTGCCTCCTGTCTCCTGTCTCTGTCTCCTGTCACTGCCTCCTGTCTCCTGTCCACTGCCTCCTGTCTCCTGTCACTGCCTCCTGTCTCCTGTCCACTGCCTCCTGTCTCCTGTCCACTGCCTCCTGTCTCTGTCTCCTGTCACTGCCTCCTGTCTCCTGTCCACTGCCTCCTGTCTCTGTCTCCTGTCACTGCCTCCTGTCTCTGTCTCCTGTCCACTGCCTCTTGTCTCCTGTCCACTGCCTCCTGTCTCCTGTCCACTGCCTCCTGTCTCCTGTCACTGCCTCCTGTCTCCTGTCCACTGCCTCCTGTCTCTGTCTCCTGTCACTGCCTCCTGTCTCCTGTCCACTGCCTCCTGTCTCCTGTCCACTGCCTCCTGTCTCTGTCTCCTGTCACTGCCTCCTGTCTCCTGTCACTGCCTCCTGTCTCTGTCTCCTGTCACTGCCTCCTGTCCACTGCCTCCTGTCTCTGTCTCTGTCTCCTGTCACTGCCTCCTGTCTCCTGTCCACTGCCTCCTGTCTCTGTCTCCTGTCACTGCCTCCTGTCTCCTGTCCACTGCCTCCTGTCTCTGTCTCCTGTCACTGCCTCCTGTCTCCTGTCCACTGCCTCCTGTCTCTGTCTCCTGTCACTGCCTCCTGTCTCTGTCTCCTGTCCACTGCCTCCTGTCTCCTGTCCACTGCCTCCTGTCTCCTGTCACTGCCTCCTGTCTCCTGTCACTGCCTCCTGTCTCCTGTCACTGCCTCCTGTCTCCTGTCACCTGTCCACTGCCTCCTGTCCACTGCCTCCTGTCTCTGTCTCCTGTCACTGCCTCCTGTCTCCTGTCCTGCCTCCTGTCTCCTGTCACTGCCTCCTGTCTCCTGTCACTGCCTCCTGTCTCCTGTCCACTGCCTCCTGTCTCTGTCTCCTGTCACTGCCTCCTGTCTCCTGTCCACTGCCTCCTGTCTCCTGTCTCTGTCTCCTGTCACTGCCTCCTGTCTCCTGTCCACTGCCTCCTGTCTCCTGTCACTGCCTCCTGTCTCTGTCTCCTGTCACTGCCTCCTGTCTCCTGTCCACTGCCTCCTGTCTCTGTCTCCTGTCACTGCCTCCTGTCTCTGTCTCCTGTCCACTGCCCCTTTCTCCTGTCCACTGCCTCCTGTCTCCTGTCACTGCCTCCTGTCTCCTGTCACTGCCTCCTGTCTCCTGTCCACTGCCTCCTGTGTCTGTCTCCTGTCACTGCCTCCTGTCTCCTGTCCACTGCCTCCTGTCTCCTGTCCACTGCCTCCTGTCTCCTGTCCACTGCCTCCTGTCTCCTGTCCACTGCCTCCTGTCTCCTGTCACTGCCTCCTGTCTCCTGTCACTGCCTCCTGTCTCCTGTCACTGCCTCCTGTCTCCTGTCACTGCCTCCTGTCTCCTGTCTCCTGTCCACTGCCTCCTGTCCACTGCCTCCTGTCTCTGTCTCCTGTCACTGCCTCCTGTCTCCTGTCACTGCCTCCTGTCACTGCCTCCTGTCTCCTGTCACTGCCTCCTGTCTCCTGTCCACTGCCTCCTGTCTCCTGTCTCTGTCTCCTGTCACTGCCTCCTGTCTCCTGTCCACTGCCTCCTGTCTCCTGTCACTGCCTCCTGTCTCCTGTCCACTGCCTCCTGTCTCCTGTCCACTGCCTCCTGTCTCCTGTCACTGCCTCCTGTCTCCTGTCCACTGCCTCCTGTCTCTGTCTCCTGTCACTGCCTCCTGTCTCTGTCTCCTGTCCACTGCCTCCTGTCTCCTGTCCACTGCCTCCTGTCTCCTGTCACTGCCTCCTGTCTCCTGTCACTGCCTCCTGTCTCCTGTCACTGCCTCCTGTCTCTGTCTCCTGTCACTGCCTCCTGTCTCCTGTCCACTGCCTCCTGTCTCCTGTCACTGCCTCCTGTCTCCTGTCCACTGCCTCCTGTCTCCTGTCCACTGCCTCCTGTCTCCTGTCACTGCCTCCTGTCTCCTGTCACTGCCTCCTGTCTCCTGTCACTGCCTCCTGTCTCCTGTCACTGCCTCCTGTCTCTGTCTCCTGTCACTGCCTCCTGTCCACTGCCTCCTGTCTCTGTCTCCTGTCACTGCCTCCTGTCTCCTGTCACTGCCTCCTGTCACTGCCTCCTGTCTCCTGTCACTGCCTCCTGTCTCCTGTCCACTGCCTCCTGTCTCCTGTCTCTGTCTCCTGTCACTGCCTCCTGTCTCCTGTCCACTGCCTCCTGTCTCCTGTCACTGCCTCCTGTCTCCTGTCCACTGCCTCCTGTCTCCTGTCACTGCCTCCTGTCTCCTGTCACTGCCTCCTGTCTCCTGTCCACTGCCTCCTGTCTCTGTCTCCTGTCACTGCCTCCTGTCTCCTGTCACTGCCTCCTGTCTCCTGTCCACTGCCTCCTGTCTCTGTCTCCTGTCACTGCCTCCTGTCTCCTGTCCACTGCCTCCTGTCTCCTGTCTCTGTCTCCTGTCACTGCCTCCTGTCTCCTGTCCACTGCCTCCTGTCTCCTGTCACTGCCTCCTGTCTCCTGTCACTGCCTCCTGTCTCCTGTCCACTGCCTCCTGTCTCCTGTCACTGCCTCCTGTCTCCTGTCACTGCCTCCTGTCTCCTGTCACTGCCTCCTGTCTCCTGTCCACTGCCTCCTGTCTCTGTCTCCTGTCACTGCCTCCTGTCTCCTGTCCACTGCCTCCTGTCTCCTGTCACTGCCTCCTGTCTCTGTCTCCTGTCACTGCCTCCTGTCTCCTGTCACTGCCTCCTGTCCCTGTCTCCTGTCCACTGCCTCCTGTCTCTGTCTCCTGTCCACTGCCTCCTGTCTCTGTCTCCTGTCACTGCCTCCTGTCTCCTGTCCACTGCCTCCTGTCTCCTGTCCCTGCCTCCTGTCTCTGTCTCCTGTCACTGCCTCCTGTCTCCTGTCCACTGCCTCCTGTCTCCTGTCACTGCCTCCTGTCTCCTGTCACCTGTCCACTGCCTCCTGTCCACTGCCTCCTGTCTCTGTCTCCTGTCACTGCCTCCTGTCTCCTGTCACTGCCTCCTGTCTCCTGTCACTGCCTCCTGTCTCCTGTCACTGCCTCCTGTCTCCTGTCTCCTGTCCTCTGCTCCTGTCCACTGCCTCCTGTCTCTGTCTCCTGTCACTGCCTCCTGTCTCCTGTCACTGCCTCCTGTCTCCTGTCCACTGCCTCCTGCTCCTGTCTCTGTCTCCTGTCACTGCCTCCTGTCTCCTGTCCACTGCCTCCTGTCTCCTGTCACTGCCTCCTGTCTCCTGTCCACTGCCTCCTGTCTCTGTCTCCTGTCACTGCCTCCTGTCTCTGTCTCCTGTCCACTGCCTCTTGTCTCCTGTCCACTGCCTCCTGTCTCCTGTTACTGCCTCCTGTCTCCTGTCACTGCCTCCTGTCTCCTGTCCACTGCCTCCTGTCTCTGTCTCCTGTCACTGCCTCCTGTCTCCTGTCCACTGCCTCCTGTCTCCTGTCCACTGCCTCCTGTCTCTGTCTCCTGTCACTGCCTCCTGTCTCCTGTCACTGGCTCCTGTCTCTGTCTCCTGTCACTGCCTCCTGTCTCCTGTCCACTGCCTCCTGTCTCTGTCTCTGTCTCCTGTCACTGCCTCCTGTCTCCTGTCCACTGCCTCCTGTCTCTGTCTCCTGTCACTGCCTCCTGTCTCCTGTCCACTGCCTCCTGTCTCTGTCTCCTGTCACTGCCTCCTGTCTCTGTCTCCTGTCCACTGCCTCCTGTCTCCTGTCCACTGCCTCCTGTCTCCTGTCCACTGCCTCCTGTCTCCTGTCACTGCCTCCTGTCTCCTGTCACTGCCTCCTGTCTCCTGTCACTGCCTCCTGTCTCCTGTCTCCTGTCCACTGCCTCCTGTCACTGCCTCTTGTCTCTGTCTCCTGTCACTGCCTCCTGTCACTGCCTCCTGTCTCCTGTCACTGCCTCCTGTCTCCTGTCACTGCCTCCTGTCTCCTGTCCACTGCCTCCTGTCTCTGTCTCCTGTCCACTGCCTCCTGTCTCCTGTCCACTGCCTCCTGTCTCCTGTCACTGCCTCCTGTCTCCTGTCACTGCCTCCTGTCTCCTGTCCACTGCCTCCTGTCTCTGTCTCCTGTCACTGCCTCCTGTCTCCTGTCCACTGCCTCCTGTCTCCTGTCCACTGCCTCCTGTCTCTGTCTCCTGTCACTGCCTCCTGTCTCCTGTCACTGCCTCCTGTCTCTGTCTCCTGTCACTGCCTCCTGTCCACTGGCTCCTGTCTCTGTCTCTGTCTCCTGTCACTGCCTCCTGTCTCCTGTCCACTGCCTCCTGTCTCTGTCTCCTGTCACTGCCTCCTGTCTCCTGTCCACTGCCTCCTGTCTCTGTCTCCTGTCACTGCCTCCTGTCTCCTGTCCACTGCCTCCTGTCTCTGTCTCCTGTCACTGCCTCCTGTCTCTGTCTCCTGTCCACTGCCTCCTGTCTCCTGTCCACTGCCTCCTGTCTCCTGTCCACTGCCTCCTGTCTCCTGTCACTGCCTCCTGTCTCCTGTCACTGCCTCCTGTCTCCTGTCACTGCCTCCTGTCTCCTGTCACCTGTCCACTGCCTCCTGTCACTGCCTCCTGTCTCTGTCTCCTGTCACTGCCTCCTGTCTCCTGTCACTGCCTCCTGTCTCCTGTCACTGCCTCCTGTCTCCTGTCACTGCCTCCTGTCTCCTGTCCACTGCCTCCTGTCTCTGTCTCCTGTCACTGCCTCCTGTCTCCTGTCCACTGCCTCCTGTCTCCTGTCTCTGTCTCCTGTCACTGCCTCCTGTCTCCTGTCCACTGCCTCCTGTCTCCTGTCACTGCCTCTGTCTCTGTCTCCTGTCACTGCCTCCTGTCTCCTGTCCACTGCCTCCTGTCTCTGTCTCCTGTCACTGCCTCCTGTCTCTGTCTCCTGTCCACTGCCTCCTGTCTCCTGTCCACTGCCTCCTGTCTCCTGTTACTGCCTCCTGTCTCCTGTCACTGCCTCCTGTCTCCTGTCCACTGCCTCCTGTCTCTGTCTCCTGTCACTGCCTCCTGTCTCCTGTCCACTGCCTCCTGTCTCCTGTCACTGCCTCCTGTCTCCTGTCCACTGCCTCCTGTCTCCTGTCCACTGCCTCCTGTCTCCTGTCACTGCCTCCTGTCTCCTGTCACTGCCTCCTGTCTCCTGTCACTGCCTCCTGTCTCCTGTCACTGCCTCCTGTCTCCTGTCACTGCCTCCTGTCTCCTGTCTCCTGTCCACTGCCTCCTGTCCACTGCCTCCTGTCTCTGTCTCCTGTCACTGCCTCCTGTCTCCTGTCCTGCCTCTCCTGTCACTGCCTCCTGTCTCCTGTCACTGCCTCCTGTCTCCTGTCCCTGCCTCCTGTCTCCTGTCTCTGTCTCCTGTCACTGCCTCCTGTCTCCTGTCCACTGCCTCCTGTCTCCTGTCACTGCCTCCTGTCTCCTGTCCACTGCCTCCTGTCTCCTGTCCACTGCCTCCTGTCTCCTGTCCACTGCCTCCTGTCTCCTGTCCACTGCCTCCTGTCTCTGTCTCCTGTCACTGCCTCCTGTCTCTGTCTCCTGTCCACTGCCCCTGTCTCCTGTCCACTGCCTCCTGTCTCCTGTCACTGCCTCCTGTCTCCTGTCACTGCCTCCTGTCTCCTGTCCACTGCCTCCTGTCTCTGTCTCCTGTCACTGCCTCCTGTCTCCTGTCCACTGCCTCCTGTCTCCTGTCACTGCCTCCTGTCTCCTGTCTCCTGTCTCCTGTCCACTGCCTCCTGTCTCCTGTCACTGCCTCCTGTCTCCTGTCCCTGCCTCCTGTCTCCTGTCACTGCCTCCTGTCTCCTGTCACTGCCTCCTGTCTCCTGTCTCCTGTCACTGCCTCTCCTGTCCACTGCCTCCTGTCTCTGTCTCCTGTCACTGCCTCCTGTCTCCTGTCACTGCCTCCTGTCACTGCCTCCTGTCTCCTGTCACTGCCTCCTGTCTCCTGTCCACTGCCTCCTGTCTCCTGTCTCTGTCTCCTGTCACTGCCTCCTGTCTCCTGTCCACTGCCTCCTGTCTCCTGTCACTGCCTCCTGTCTCCTGTCCACTGCCTCCTGTCTCCTGTCCACTGCCTCCTGTCTCCTGTCACTGCCTCCTGTCTCCTGTCCACTGCCTCCTGTCTCTGTCTCCTGTCACTGCCTCCTGTCTCCTGTCACTGCCTCCTGTCTCCTGTCCACTGCCTCCTGTCTCTGTCTCCTGTCACTGCCTCCTGTCTCCTGTCCACTGCCTCCTGTCTCCTGTCTCTGTCTCCTGTCACTGCCTCCTGTCTCCTGTCCACTGCCTCTGTCTCCTGTCCTGCCTCCTGTCTCCTGTCTCTGTCACTGCCTCCTGTCTCCTGTCCACTGCCTCCTGTCTCCTGTCACTGCCTCCTGTCTCCTGTCACTGCCTCCTGTCTCCTGTCACTGCCTCCTGTCTCCTGTCCACTGCTTCCTGTGTCTGTCTCCTGTCACTGCCTCCTGTCTCCTGTCCACTGCCTCCTGTCTCCTGTCCACTGCCTCCTGTCTCTGTCTCCTGTCACTGCCTCCTGTCTCCTGTCCACTGCTCCTGTCCCTGTCTCCTGTCCACTGCCTCCTTCCTCTGTCTCCTGTCCACTGCCTCCTGTCTCTGTCTCCTGTCACTGCCTCCTGTCTCCTGTCCACTGCCTCCTGTCTCCTGTCCACTGCCTCCTGTCTCTGTCTCCTGTCACTGCCTCCTGTCTCCTGTCCACTGCCTCCTGTCTCCTGTCACTGCCTCCTGTCTCCTGTCTCCTGTCCACTGCCTCTGTCTGTCCACTGCCTCCTGTCTCTGTCTCCTGTCACTGCCTCCTGTCTCCTGTCACTGCCTCCTGTCTCCTGTCACTGCCTCCTGTCTCCTGTCACTGCCTCCTGTCTCCTGTCACCTGTCCACTGCTCCTGTCCCTGCTCCTGTCTCTGTCTCCTGTCACTGCCTCCTGTCTCCTGTCACTGCCTCCTGTCTCCTGTCCACTGCCTCCTGTCTCCTGTCTCTGTCTCCTGTCACTGCCTCCTGTCTCCTGTCCACTGCCTCCTGTCTCCTGTCACTCCTCCTGTCTCCTGTCCACTGCCTCCTGTCTCTGTCTCCTGTCACTGCCTCCTGTCTCTGTCTCCTGTCCACTGCCTCTTGTCTCCTGTCCACTGCCTCTGTTCTCCTGTCACTGCCTCCTGTCTCCTGTCACTGCCTCCTGTCTCCTGTCCACTGCCTCCTGTGTCTGTCTCCTGTCACTGCCTCCTGTCTCCTGTCCACTGCCTCCTGTCTCCTGTCCACTGCCTCCTGTCTCTGTCTCCTGTCACT
Organism: Oncorhynchus kisutch; assembly: GCF_002021735.2. Classification (NCBI taxonomy): domain Eukaryota; kingdom Metazoa; phylum Chordata; class Actinopteri; order Salmoniformes; family Salmonidae; genus Oncorhynchus; species Oncorhynchus kisutch. Next base: position 7,193,962 of record NC_034198.2, read on the forward strand.
GCCTCCTGTCTCCTGTCACTGCCTCCTGTCTCTGTCTCCTGTCACTGCCTCCTGTCTCCTGTCCACTGCCTCCTGTCTCTGTCTCTGTCTCCTGTCACTGCCTCCTGTCTCCTGTCCACTGCCTCCTGCCTCTGTCTCCTGTCACTGCCTCCTGTCTCCTGTCCACTGCCTCCTGTCTCTGTCTCCTGTCACTGCCTCCTGTCTCTGTCTCCTGTCCACTGCCTCCTGTCTCCTGTCCACTGCCTCCTGTCTCCTGTCCACTGCCTCCTGTCTCCTGTCACTGCCTCCTGTCTCCTGTCACCTGTCCACTGCCTCCTGTCACTGCCTCTTGTCTCTGTCTCCTGTCACTGCCTCCTGTCACTGCCTCCTGTCTCCTGTCACTGCCTCCTGTCTCCTGTCACTGCCTCCTGTCTCCTGTCCACTGCCTCCTGTCTCTGTCTCCTGTCACTGCCTCCTGTCTCCTGTCCACTGCCTCCTGTCTCCTGTCACTGCCTCCTGTCTCCTGTCCCTGTCCCCTCCTGTCTCCTGTCACTGCCTCCTGTCTCCTGTCCACTGCCTCCTGTCTCCTGTCCACTGCCTCCTGTCCTCTGTCTCCTGTCCTGCCTCCTGTCTCCTGTCACTGCCTCCTGTCTCTGTCTCCTGTCACTGCCTCTGTCTCTGTCTCCTGTCACTGCCTCCTGTCTCTGTCTCCTGTCCACTGCCTCCTGTCTCCTGTCCACTGCCTCCTGTCTCCTGTCACTGCCTCCTGTCTCCTGTCACTGCCTCCTGTCTCCTGTCCACTGCCTCCTGTCTCTGTCTCCTGTCACTGCCTCCTGTCTCCTGTCCACTGCCTCCTGTCTCCTGTCTGTCCCTGTCACTGCCTCCTGTCTCCTGTCCACTGCCTCGTCTCCTGTCTCTGTCTCCTGTCACTGCCTCCTGTCTCCTGTCCACTGCCTCTGTCTCCTGTCCTGCCTCCTGTCTCCTGTCCACTGCCTCCTGTCTCCTGTCCACTGCCTCCTGTCTCTGTCTCCTGTCCTGCCTCCTGTCTCCTGTCCACTGCCTCCTGTCTCTGTCTCCTGTCACTGCCTCCTGTCTCTGTCTCCTGTCCACTGCCTCCTGTCTCCTGTCCACTGCCTCCTGTCTCCTGTCACTGCCTCCTCTCCTGTCACTGCCTCCTGTCTCCTGTCCACTGCCTCCTGGTCTGTCTCCTGTCACTGCCTCCTGTCTCCTGTCCACTGCCTCCTGTCTCCTGTCCCTGCTCTGTCTCTGTCTCCTGTCACTGCCTCCTGTCTCCTGTCACTGCCTCCTGTCTCTGTCTCCTGTCACTGCCTCCTGTCCCTGTCTCTGTCTCTGTCTCTGTCTCCTGTCACTGCCTCCTGTCTCCTGTCCACTGCCTCCTGTCTCTGTCTCCTGTCACTGCCTCCTGTCTCCTGTCCACTGCCTCCTGTCTCTGTCTCCTGTCACTGCCTCCTGTCTCCTGTCCACTGCCTCCTGTCTCTGTCTCCTGCACTGCTCCTGTCTCTGTCTCCTGTCCACTGCCTCCTGTCTCCTGTCCACTGCCTCCTGTCTCCTGTCCACTGCCTCCTGTCTCCTGTCACTGCCTCCTGTCTCCTGTCCTGCCTCCTGTCTCCTGTCCTGCCTCCTGTCTCCTGTCACTGCCTCCTGTCTCTGTCTCCTGTCCACTGCCTCCTGTCTCCTGTCCACTGCCTCCTGTCTCCTGTCACTGCCTCCTGTCTCCTGTCTCCTGTCTCTGTCTCCTGTCACTGCCTCCTGTCTCCTGTCCACTGCCTCCTGTCTCCTGTCACTGCCTCCTGTCTCCTGTCCACTGCCTCCTGTCTCCTGTCCACTGCCTCCTGTCTCTGTCTCCTGTCACTGCCTCCTGTCTCCTGTCCACTGCCTCCTGTCTCTGTCTCCTGTCACTGCCTCCTGTCTCTGTCTCCTGTCCACTGCCTCCTGTCTCCTGTCCACTGCCTCCTGTCTCCTGTCACTGCCTCCTGTCTCCTGTCACTGCCTCCTGTCTCCTGTCCACTGCCTCCTGTCTCTGTCTCCTGTCACTGCCTCCTGTCTCCTGTCCCCTGCCTCCTGTCTCCTGTCTCTGTCTCCTGTCACTGCCTCCTGTCTCCTGTCCCTGCCTCCTGTCTCCTGTCTCTGTCTCCTGTCACTGCCTCCTGTCTCCTGTCCACTGCCTCCTGTCTCCTGTCACTGCCTCCTGTCTCCTGTCCACTGCCTCCTGTCTCCTGTCCACTGCCTCCTGTCTCTGTCTCCTGTCACTGCCTCCTGTCTCCTGTCCACTGCCTCTGTCCTGTCTCCTCACTGCCTCCTGTCTCTGTCTCCTGTCCACTGCCTCCTGTCTCCTGTCCACTGCCTCCTGTCTCCTGTCACTGCCTCCTGTCTCCTGTCACTGCCTCCTGTCTCCTGTCCACTGCCTCCTTGTCTGTCTCCTGTCACTGCCTCCTGTCTCCTGTCCACTGCCTCCTGTCTCCTGTCCACTGCCTCCTGTCTCTGTCTCCTGTCACTGCCTCCTGTCTCCTGTCACTGCCCTCTCTGTCTCCTGTCACTGCCTCCTGTCCCCTGGCTCCTGTCTCTGTCTCTGTCTCCTGTCACTGCCTCCTGTCTCCTGTCCACTGCCTCCTGTCTCTGTCTCCTGTCACTGCCTCCTGTCTCCTGTCCACTGCCTCCTGTCTCTGTCTCCTGTCACTGCCTCCTGTCTCTGTCTCCTGTCCACTGCCTCCTGTCTCCTGTCCACTGCCTCCTGTCTCCTGTCCACTGCCTCCTGTCTCCTGTCACTGCCTCCTGTCTCCTGTCCACTGCCTCCTGTCTCCTGTCACCTGTCCACTGCCTCCTGTCCACTGCCTCCTGTCTCTGTCTCCTGTCACTGCCTCCTGTCTCCTGTCACTGCCTCCTGTCTCCTGTCACTGCCTCCTGTCTCCTGTCACTGCCTCCTGTCTCCTGTCCACTGCCTCCTGTCTCTGTCTCCTGTCACTGCCTCCTGTCTCCTGTCCACTGCCTCCTGTCTCCTGTCTCTGTCTCCTGTCACTGCCTCCTGTCTCCTGTCCACTGCCTCCTGTCTCCTGTCACTGCCTCCTGTCTCTGTCTCCTGTCACTGCCTCCTGTCTCCTGTCCACTGCCTCCTGTCTCTGTCTCCTGTCACTGCCTCCTGTCTCTGTCTCCTGTCACTGCCTCCTGTCTCCTGTCTCCTGTCCACTGCCTCCTGTCTCCTGTCCACTGCCTCCTCTCCTGTCACTGCCTCCTGTCTCCTGTCACTGCCTCCTGTCTCCTGTCCACTGCCTCCTGTCTCTGTCTCCTGTCACTGCCTCCTGTCTCCTGTCCACTGCCTCCTGTCTCCTGTCTCTGTCTCCTGTCACTGCCTCCTGTCTCCTGTCCACTGCCTCCTGTCTCCTGTCTCTGTCTCCTGTCACTGCCTCCTGTCTCCTGTCCACTGCCTCCTGTCTCCTGTCACTGCCTCCTGTCTCCTGTCACTGCCTCCTGTCTCCTGTCCACTGCCTCCTGTCTCTGTCTCCTGTCACTGCCTCCTGTCTCCTGTCCACTGCCTCCTGTCTCTGTCTCCTGTCACTGCCTCCTGTCTCTGTCTCCTGTCCACTGCCTCTTGTCTCCTGTCCACTGCCTCCTGTCTCCTGTTACTGCCTCCTGTCTCCTGTCACTGCCTCCTGTCTCCTGTCCACTGCCTCCTGTCTCTGTCTCCTGTCACTGCCTCCTGTCTCCTGTCCACTGCCTCCTGTCTCCTGTCCACTGCCTCCTGTCTCTGTCTCCTGTCACTGCCTCCTGTCCTCCTGTCACTGGCTCCAGTCCTCTGTCTCCTGTCACTGCCTCCTGTCCACTGCTCCTGTCTCTGTCTCTGTCTCCTGTCACTGCCTCCTGTCTCCTGTCCACTGCCTCCTGTCTCTGTCTCCTGTCACTGCCTCCTGTCTCCTGTCCACTGCCTCCTGCTCTGTCTCCTGTCACTGCCTCCTGTCTCCTGTCCACTGCCTCCTGTCTCTGTCTCCTGTCACTGCCTCCTGTCTCTGTCTCCTGTCCACTGCCTCCTGTCTCCTGTCCACTGCCTCCTGTCTCCTGTCCACTGCCTCCTGTCTCCTGTCACTGCCTCCTGTCTCCTGTCACTGCCTCCTGTCTCCTGTCACTGCCTCCTGTCTCCTGTCACTGCTGCCTCCTTCTCTGTCTACTGGTCCACTGCCTCCTGTCTCCTGTCCACTGCCTCCTGTCTCCTGTCCACTGCCTCCTGTCTCCTGTCTCCTGTCTCTGTCTCCTGTCACTGCCTCCTGTCTCCTGTCCACTACCTCCTGTCTCCTGTCACTGCCTCCTGTCTCCTGTCCAATGCCTCCTGTCTTCCTGTCCAATGCCTCCTGTCTCTGTCTCCTGTCACTGCCTCCTGTCTCCTTCCACTGCCTCCTGTCTCTGTCTCCTGTCACTGCCTCCTGTCTCTGTCTCCTGTCCACTGCCTCTTGTCTCCTGTCCACTGCCTCCTGTCTCCTGTTTACTGCCTCCTGTCTCCTGTCACTGCCTCCTGTCTCCTGTCCACTGCCTCCTGTGTCTGTCTCCTGTCACTGCCTCCTGTCTCCTGTCCACTGCCTCCTGTCTCCTGTCTCTGTCTCCTGTCACTGCCTCCTGTCTCCTGTCCACTGCCTCCTGTCTCCTGTCTCTGTCTCCTGTCACTGCCTCCTGTCTCCTGTCCACTGCCTCCTGTCTCCTGTCACTGCCTCCTGTCTCCTGTCCACTGCCTCCTGTCTCCTGACCAATGCCTCCTGTCTCTGTCTCCTGTCACTGCCTCCTGTCTCCTTTCCACTGCCTTCTGTCTCTGTCTCCTGTCACTGCCTCCTGTCTCTGTCTCCTGTCCACTGCCTCTTGTCTCCTGTCCACTGCCTCCTGTCTCCTGTTACTGCCTCCTGTCTCCTGTCACTGCCTCCTGTCTCCTGTCCACTGCCTCCTGTGTCTGTCTCCTGTCACTGCCTCCTGTCTCCTGTCCACTGCCTCTTGTCTCCTGTCCACTGCCTCCTGTCTCTGTCTCCTGTCACTGCCTCCTGTCTCCTGTCACTGGCTCCAGTCTCTGTCTCCTGTCACTGCCTCCTGTCCACTGGCTCCTGTCTCTGTCTCTGTCTCCTGTCACTGCCTCCTGTCTCCTGTCCACTGCCTCCTGTCTCTGTCTCCTGTCACTGCCTCCTGTCTCCTGTCCACTGCCTCCTGTCTCTGTCTCCTGTCACTGCCTCCTGTCTCCTGTCCACTGCCTCCTGTCTCTGTCTCCTGTCACTGCCTCCTGTCTCTGTCTCCTGTCCACTGCCTCCTGTCTCCTGTCCACTGCCTCCTGTCTCCTGTCCACTGCCTCCTGTCTCCTGTCACTGCCTCCTGTCTCCTGTCACTGCCTCCTGTCTCCTGTCACTGCCTCCTGTCTCCTGTCACCTGTCCACTGCCTCCTGTCCACTGCCTCCTGTCTCTGTCTCCTGTCACTGCCTCCTGTCTCCTGTCACTGCCTCCTGTCTCCTGTCACTGCCTCCTGTCTCCTGTCACTGCCTCCTGTCTCCTGTCCACTGCCTCCTGTCTCTGTCTCCTGTCACTGCCTCCTGTCTCCTGTCCACTGCCTCCTGTCTCCTGTCTCTGTCTCCTGTCACTGCCTCCTGTCTCCTGTCCACTGCCTCCTGTCTCCTGTCACTGCCTCCTGTCTCTGTCTCCTGTCACTGCCTCCTGTCTCCTGTCCACTTCCTCCTGTCTCTGTCTCCTGTCACTGCCTCCTGTCTCTGTCTCCTGTCCACTGCCCCTTTCTCCTGTCCACTGCCTCCTGTCTCCTGTTACTGCCTCCTGTCTCCTTTCACTGCCTCCTGTCTCCTGTCCACTGCCTCCTGTGTCTGTCTCCTGTCACTGCCTCCTGTCTCCTGTCCACTGCCTCCTGTCTCCTGTCACTGCCTCCTGTCTCCTGTCCACTGCCTCCTGTCTCCTGACCAATGCCTCCTGTCTCCTGTCACTGCCTCCTGTCTCCTGTCACTGCCTCCTGTCTCCTGTCACCTGTCCACTGCCTCCTGTCCACTGCCTCCTGTCTCTGTCTGCTGTCACTGCCTCCTATCTCCTGTCACTGCCTCCTGTCACTGCCTCCAGTCTCCTGTCACTGCCTCCTGTCTCCTGTCCACTGCCTCCTGTCTCCTGTCTCTGTCTCCTGTCACTGCCTCCTGTCTCCTGTCCACTGCCTCCTGTCTCCTGTCACTGCCTCCTGTCTCCTGTCCACTGCCTCCTGTCTCCTGACCAATGCCTCCTGTCTCCTGTCACTGCCTCCTGTCTCCTGTCCACTGCCTCCTGTGTCTGTCTCCTGTCACTGCCTCCTGTCTCCTGTCACTGCCTCCTGTCTCCTGTCCACTTCCTCCTTTCTCTGTCTCCTGTCACTGCCTCCTGTCTCCTGTCCACTGCCTCCTGTCTCCTGTCTCTGTCTCCTGTCACTGCCTCCTGTCTCCTGTCCACTGCCTCCTGTCTCCTGTCACTGCCTCCTGTCTCCTGTCTCCTGTCACTGCCTCCTGTCTCCTGTCCACTGCCTCCTGTCTCCTGTCACTGCCTCCTATCTCCTGTCACTGCCTCCTGTCTCCTGTCACTGCATCCTGTCTCCTGTCCACTGCTTCCTGTGTCTGTCTCCTGTCACTGCCTCCTGTCTCCTGTCCACTGCCTCCTGTCTCCTGTACACTGCCTCCTGTCTCTGTCTCCTGTCACTGCCTCCTGTCTCCTGTCACTGGCTCCTGTCCCTGTCTCCTGTCCACTGCCTCCTTTCTCTGTCTCCTGTCCACTGCCTCCTTTCTCTGTCTCCTGTCACTGCCTCCTGTCTCCTGTCCACTGCCTCCTGTCTTCTGTCCACTGCCTCCTGTCTCTGTCTCATGTCACTGCCTCCTGTCTCCTGTCCACTGCCTCCTGTCTCCTGTCACTGCCTCCTGTCTCCTGTCACCTGTCCACTGCCTCCTGTCTCTGTCTCCTGTCACTGCCTCCTGTCTCCTGTCACTGCCTCCTGTCTCCTGTCACTGCCTCCTGTATCCTGTCACTGCCTCCTGTCTCCTGTCACCTGTCCACTGCCTCCTGTCCACTGCCTCCTGTCTCTGTCTCCTGTCACTGCCTCCTGTCTCCTGTCACTGCCTCCTGTCTCCTGTCCACTGCCTCCTGTCTCCTGTCTCTGTCTCCTGTCACTGCCTCCTTTCTCCTGTCCACTGCCTCCTGTCTCCTGTCACTGCCTCCTGTCTCCTGTCCACTGCCTCCTGTCTCTGTCTCCTGTCACTGCCTCCTGTCTCTGTCTCCTGTCCACTGCCTCTTGTCTCCTGTCCACTGCCTCCTGTCTCCTGTTACTGCCTCCTGTCTCCTGTCACTGCCTCCTGTCTCCTGTCCACTGCCTCCAGTGTCTGTCTCCTGTCACTGCCTCCTGTCTCCTGTCCACTGCCTCTTGTCTCCTGTCAAACTGCCTCCTGTCTCTGTCTCCTGTCACTGCCTCCTGTCTCCTGTCACTGGCTCCAGTCTCTGTCTCCTGTCACTGCCTCCTGTCTCCTGTCCACTGCCTCCTGTCTCTGTCTCTGTCTCCTGTCACTGCCTCCTGTCTCCTGTCCACTGCCTCCTGCCTCTGTCTCCTGTCACTGCCTCCTGTCTCCTGTCCACTGCCTCCTGTCTCTGTCTCCTGTCACTGCCTCCTGTCTCTGTCTCCTGTCCACTGCCTCTTGTCTCCTGTCACTGCCTCCTGTCTCCTGTCCACTGCCTCCTGTCTCCTGTCACTGCCTCCTATCTCCTGTCACTGCCTCCTGTCTCCTGTCACTGCATCCTGTCTCCTGTCCACTGCTTCCTGTGTCTGTCTCCTGTCACTGCCTCCTGTCTCCTGTCCACTGCCTCCTGTCTCCTGTACACTGCCTCCTGTCTCTGTCTCCTGTCACTGCCTCCTGTCTCCTGTCACTGGCTCCTGTCCCTGTCTCCTGTCCACTGCCTCCTTTCTCTGTCTCCTGTCCACTGCCTCCTTTCTCTGTCTCCTGTCACTGCCTCCTGTCTCCTGTCCACTGCCTCCTGTCTTCTGTCCACTGCCTCCTGTCTCTGTCTCATGTCACTGCCTCCTGTCTCCTGTCCACTGCCTCCTGTCTCCTGTCACTGCCTCCTGTCTCCTGTCACCTGTCCACTGCCTCCTGTCACTGCCTCCTGTCTCCTGTCACTGCCTCCTGTCTCCTGTCACTGCCTCCTGTATCCTGTCACTGCCTCCTGTCTCCTGTCACCTGTCCACTGCCTCCTGTCCACTGCCTCCTGTCTCTGTCTCCTGTCACTGCCTCCTGTCTCCTGTCACTGCCTCCTGTCTCCTGTCCACTGCCTCCTGTCTCCTGTCTCTGTCTCCTGTCACTGCCTCCTTTCTCCTGTCCACTGCCTCCTGTCTCCTGTCACTGCCTCCTGTCTCCTGTCCACTGCCTCCTGTCTCTGTCTCCTGTCACTGCCTCCTGTCTCTGTCTCCTGTCCACTGCCTCTTGTCTCCTGTCCACTGCCTCCTGTCTCCTGTTACTGCCTCCTGTCTCCTGTCACTGCCTCCTGTCTCCTGTCCACTGCCTCCAGTGTCTGTCTCCTGTCACTGCCTCCTGTCTCCTGTCCACTGCCTCTTGTCTCCTGTCAAACTGCCTCCTGTCTCTGTCTCCTGTCACTGCCTCCTGTCTCCTGTCACTGGCTCCAGTCTCTGTCTCCTGTCACTGCCTCCTGTCTCCTGTCCACTGCCTCCTGTCTCTGTCTCTGTCTCCTGTCACTGCCTCCTGTCTCCTGTCCACTGCCTCCTGCCTCTGTCTCCTGTCACTGCCTCCTGTCTCCTGTCCACTGCCTCCTGTCTCTGTCTCCTGTCACTGCCTCCTGTCTCTGTCTCCTGTCCACTGCCTCCTGTCTCCTGTCCACTGCCTCCTGTCTCCTGTCCACTGCCTCCTGTCTCCTGTCACTGCCTCCTGTCTCCTGTCACTGCCTCCTGTCTCCTGTCCACTGCCTCTTGTCTCTGTCTCCTGTCACTGCCTCCTGTCACTGCCTCCTGTCTCCTGTCACTGCCTCCTGTCTCCTGTCACTGCCTCCTGTCTCCTGTCCACTGCCTCCTGTCTCTGTCTCCTGTCACTGCCTCCTGTCTCCTGTCCACTGCCTCCTGTCTCCTGTCTCTGTCTCCTGTCACTGCCTCCTGTCTCCTGTCCACTACCTCCTGTCTCCTGTCACTGCCTCCTGTCTCCTGTCCAATGCCTCCTGTCTCCTGTCCAATGCCTCCTGTCTCTGTCTCCTGTCACTGCCTCCTGTCTCCTGTCCACTGCCTCCTGTCTCTGTCTCCTGTCACTGCCTCCTGTCTCTGTCTCCTGTCCACTGCCTCTTGTCTCCTGTCCACTGCCTCCTGTCTCCTGTTACTGCCTCCTGTCTCCTGTCACTGCCTCCTGTCTCCTGTCCACTGCCTCCTGTGTCTGTCTCCTGTCACTGCCTCCTGTCTCCTGTCACTGCCTCCTGTCTCCTGTCCACTGCCTCCTTTCTCTGTCTCCTGTCTCTGTCTCCTGTCACTGCCTCCTGTCTCCTGTCCACTGCCTCCTGTCTCCTGTCACTGCCTCCTGTCTCCTGTCTCCTGTCACTGCCTCCTGTCTCCTGTCCACTGCCTCCTGTCTCCTGTCCACTGCCTCCTATCTCCTGTCCACTGCCTCCTGTCTCCTGTCTCCTGTCACTGCCTCCTGTCTCCTGTCCACTGCCTCCTGTCTCCTGTCTCTGTCTCCTGTCACTGCCTCCTGTCTCCTGTCCACTACCTCATGTCTCCTGTCACTGCCTCCTGTCTCCTGTCCACTGCCTCCTGTCTCCTGTCCAATGCCTCCTGTCTCTGTCTCCTGTCACTGCCTCCTGTCTCCTGTCCACTGCCTCCTGTCTCTGTCTCCTGTCACTGCCTCCTGTCTCTGTCTCCTGTCCACGGCCTCTTGTCTCCTGTCCACTGCCTCCTGTCTCCTGTTACTGCCTCCTGTCTCCTGTCACTGCCTCCTGTCTCCTGTCCACTGCCTCCTGTGTCTGTCTCCTGTCACTGCCTCCTGTCTTCTGTCACTGCCTCCTGTCTCCTGTCCACTGCCTCCTTTCTCTGTCTCCTGTCACTGCATCCTGTCTCCTGTCCACTGCCTCCTGTCTCCTGTCTCTGTCTCCTGTCACTGCCTCCTGTCTCCTGTCCACTGCCTCCTGTCTCCTGTCACTGCCTCCTGTCTCCTGTCTCCTGTCCTCTGCCTCCTGTCTACTGCCTCCTGTCTCCTGTCCACTGCCTCCTATCTCCTGTCCACTGCCTCCTGTCTCCTGTCTCCTGTCACTGCCTCCTGTCTCCTGTCACTGCCTCCTGTCTCCTGTCACTGCCTCCTGTCTCCTGTCCACTGCCTCCTGTCTCCTGTCTCCTGTCAGTGCCTCCTGTCTCCTGTCACTGCCTCCTGTCTCTGTCTCCTGTCCACTGCCTCTTGTCTCCTGTCACTGCCTCCTGTCTCCTGTCCACTGCCTCCTGTCTCCTGTCCACTGCCCCCTGTCTCTGTCTCCTGTCACTGCCTCCTGTCTCTGTCTCCTGTCCACTGCCTCTTGTCTCCTGTCACTGCCTCCTGTCTCCTGTCCACTGCCTCCTGTCTCCTGTCCACTGCCTCCTGTCTCTGTCTCCTGTCACTGCCTCCTGTCTCCTGTCCACTGCCTCCTGTCTCTGTCTCCTGTCACTGCCTCCTGTCTCTGTCTCCTGTCCACTGCCTCCTGTCTCCTGTCCACTGCCTCCTGTCTCCTGTCCACTGCCTCCTGTCTCCTGTCACTGCCTCCTGTCTCCTGTCACTGCCTCCTGTCTCCTGTCACTGCCTCCTGTCTCCTGTCACCTGTCCACTGCCTCCTGTCCACTGCCTCTTGTCTCTGTCTCCTGTCACTGCCTCCTGTCACTGCCTCCTGTCTCCTGTCACTGCCTCCTGTCTCCTGTCACTGCCTCCTGTCTCCTGTCCACTGCCTCCTGTCTCTGTCTCCTGTCACTGCCTCCTGTCTCCTGTCCACTGCCTCCTGTCTCCTGTCTCTGTCTCCTGTCACTGCCTCCTGTCTCCTGTCCACTACCTCCTGTCTCCTGTCATTGCCTCCTGTCTCCTGTCCAATGCCTCCTGTCTCCTGTCCAATGCCTCCTGTCTCTGTCTCCTGTCACTGCCTCCTGTCTCTGTCTCCTGTCCACTGCCTCTTGTCTCCTGTCCACTGCCTCCTGTCTCCTGTTACTGCCTCCTGTCTCCTGTCACTGCCTCCTGTCTCCTGTCCACTGCCTCCTGTGTCTGTCTCCTGTCACTGCCTCCTGTCTCCTGTCACTGCCTCCTGTCTCCTGTCCACTGCCTCCTTTCTCTGTCTCCTGTCACTGCCTCCTGTCTCCTGTCCACTGCCTCCTGTCTCCTGTCTCTGTCTCCTGTCACTGCCTCCTGTCTCCTGTCCACTGCCTCCTGTCTCCTGTCACTGCCTCCTGTCTCCTGTCTCCTGTCACTGCCTCCTGTCTCCTGTCCACTGCCTCCTGTCTCCTGTCCACTGCCTCCTATCTCCTGTCCACTGCCTCCTGCCTCCTGTCTCCTGTCCACTGCCTCCTGTCTCCTGTCCACTGCCTCCTGTCTCCTGTCTCTGTCTCCTGTCACTGCCTCCTGTCTCCTGTCCACTACCTCCTGTCTCCTGTCACTGCCTCCTGTCTCCTGTCCACTGCCTCCTGTCTCCTGTCCAATGCCTCCTGTCTCTGTCTCCTGTCACTGCCTCCTGTCTCCTGTCCACTGCCTCCTGTCTCTGTCTCCTGTCACTGCCTCCTGTCTCTGTCTCCTGTCCACTGCCTCTTGTCTCCTGTCCACTGCCTCCTGTCTCCTGTTACTGCCTCCTGTCTCCTGTCACTGCCTCCTGTCTCCTGTCCACTGCCTCCTGTGTCTGTCTCCTGTCACTGCCTCCTGTCTTCTGTCACTGCCTCCTGTCTCCTGTCCACTGCCTCCTTTCTCTGTCTCCTGTCACTGCATCCTGTCTCCTGTCCACTGCCTCCTGTCTCCTGTCTCTGTCTCCTGTCACTGCCTCCTGTCTCCTGTCCACTGCCTCCTGTCTCCTGTCACTGCCTCCTGTCTCCTGTCCACTGCCTCCTGTCTACTGCCTCCTGTCTCCTGTCCACTGCCTCCTATCTCCTGTCCACTGCCTCCTGTCTCCTGTCTCCTGTCACTGCCTCCTGTCTCCTGTCACTGCCTCCTGTCTCCTGTCCACTGCCTCCTGTCTCCTGTCTCCTGTCACTGCCTCCTGTCTCCTGTCACTGCCTCCTGTCTCTGTCTCCTGTCCACTGCCTCTTGTCTCCTGTCACTGCCTCCTGTCTCCTGTCCACTGCCTCCTGTCTCCTGTCCACTGCCCCCTGTCTCCTGTCACTGCCTCCTGTCTCCTGTCCACTGCCTCCTGTCTCCTGTCACTGCCTCCTGTCTCCTGTCCACTGCCTCCTTTCTCCTGTCACTGCCTCCTGTCTCCTGTCTCCTGTCACTGCCTCCTGTCTCTGTCTTCTGTCCACTGCCTCCTGTCTCCTGTCCACTGCCTCCTGCCTCCTGTCCCCTGCCTCCTGTCTCTGTCTCCTGTCACTGCCTCCTGTCTCCTGTCACTGCCTCCTGTCTCCTGTCACTGCCTCCTGTATCCTGTCACTGCCTCCTGTCTCCTGTCACCTGTCCACTGCCTCCTGTCCACTGCCTCCTGTCTCTGTCTCCTGTCACTGCCTCCTGTCTCCTGTCACTGCCTCCTGTCTCCTGTCACTGCCTCCTGTCTCCTGTCACTGCCTCCTGTCTCCTGTCCACTGCCTCCTGTCTCCTGTCTCTGTCTCCTGTCACTGCCTCCTGTCTCCTGTCCACTGCCTCCTGTCTCCTGTCACTGCCTCCTGTCTCCTGTCCACTGCCTCCTGTCTCCTGACCAATGCCTCCTGTCTCTGTCTCCTGTCACTGCCTCCTGTCTCCTTTCCACTGCCTTCTGTCTCTGTCTCCTGTCACTGCCTCCTGTCTCTGTCTCCTGTCCACTGCCTCTTGTCTCCTGTCCACTGCCTCCTGTCTCCTGTTACTGCCTCCTGTCTCCTGTCACTGCCTCCTGTCTCCTGTCCACTGCCTCCTGTGTCTGTCTCCTGTCACTGCCTCCTGTCTCCTGTCCACTGCCTCTTGTCTCCTGTCCACTGCCTCCTGTCTCTGTCTCCTGTCACTGCCTCCTGTCTCCTGTCACTGCCTCCTGTCCACTGGCTCCTGTCTCTGTCTCTGTCTCCTGTCACTGCCTCCTGTCTCCTGTCCACTGCCTCCTGTCTCTGTCTCCTGTCACTGCCTCCTGTCTCCTGTCCACTGCCTCCTGTCTCTGTCTCCTGTCACTGCCTCCTGTCTCCTGTCCACTGCCTCCTGTCTCTGTCTCCTGTCACTGCCTCCTGTCTCTGTCTCCTGTCCACTGCCTCCTGTCTCCTGTCCACTGCCTCCTGTCTCCTGTCCACTGCCTCCTGTCTCCTGTCCACTGCCTCCTGTCTCCTGTCACTGCCTCCTGTCTCCTGTCACTGCCTCCTGTCTCCTGTCACTGCCTCCTGTCTCCTGTCACCTGTCCACTGCCTCCTGTCCACTGCGTCCTGTCTCTGTCTCCTGTCACTGCCTCCTGTCTCCTGTCACTGCCTCCTGTCTCCTGTCACTGCCTCCTGTCTCCTGTCACTGCCTCCTGTCTCCTGTCCACTGCCTCCTGTCTCTGTCTCCTGTCACTGCCTCCTGTCTCCTGTCCACTGCCTCCTGTCTCCTGTCACTGCCTCCTGTCTCCTGTCCACTTCCTCCTGTCTCTGTCTCCTGTCACTGCCTCCTGTCTCTGTCTCCTGTCCACTGCCCCTTTCTCCTGTCCACTGCCTCCTGTCTCCTGTTACTGCCTCCTGTCTCCTTTCACTGCCTCCTGTCTCCTGTCCACTGCCTCCTGTGTCTGTCTCCTGTCACTGCCTCCTGTCTCCTGTCCACTGCCTCCTGTCTCCTGTCACTGCCTCCTGTCTCCTGTCCACTGCCTCCTTTCTCCTGACCAATGCCTCCTGTCTCCTGTCACTGCCTCCTGTCTCCTGTCCACTGCCTCCTGTGTCTGTCTCCTGTCACTGCCTCCTGTCTCCTGTCACTGCCTCCTGTCTCCTGTCCACTTCCTCCTTTCTCTGTCTCCTGTCACTGCCTCCTGTCTCCTGTCCACTGCCTCCTGTCTCCTGTCTCTGTCTCCTGTCACTGCCTCCTGTCTCCTGTCCACCTCCTCCTGTCTCCTGTCACTGCCTCCTGTCTCCTGTCTCCTGTCACTGCCTCCTGTCTCCTGTCCACTGCCTCCTGTCTCCTGTCACTGCCTCCTATCTCCTGTCCACTGCCTCCTGTCTCCTGTCTCCTGTCACTGCCTCCTGTCTCCTGTCACTGCCTCCTGTCTCCTGTCCACTGCCTCCTGTCTCCTGTCACTGCCTCCTGTCTCCTGTCCACTGCCTCCTGTCTCCTGTCCACTGCCTCCTGTCTCCTGTCACTGCCTCCTGTCTCCTGTCTCCTGTCCACTGCCTCCTGTCTCCTTTCCACTGCCTCCTGTCTCCTGTCCACTGCCTCCTGTCTCCTGTCACTGCCTCCTGTCTCCTGTCCACTGCCTCCTGTCTCCTGTCCACTGCCTCCTGTCTCCTGTCACTGCCTCCTGTCTCCTGTCCACTGCCTCCTGTCTCCTGTCACTGCCTCCTGTCTCCTGTCTCCTGTCACTGCCTCCTGTCTCCTGTCACTGCCTCCTGTCTCCTGTCCACTGCCTCCTGTCTCCTGTCACTGCCTCCTGTCTCCTGTCACTGCCTCCTGTCTCCTGTCACTGCCTCCTGTCTCCTGTCCACTGCCTCCTGTCTCCTGTCCACTGCCTCCTGTCTCCTGTCCACTGCCTCCTGTCTCCTGTCACTGCCTCCTGTCTCCTGTCTCCTGTCACTGCCTCCTGTCTCCTGTCCACTGCCTCCTGTCTCCTGTCACTGCCTCCTGTCTCCTGTCTCCTGTCACTGCCTCCTGTCTCCTGTCCACTGCCTCCTGTCTCCTGTCACTGTCTCCTGTCTCCTGTCTCCTGTCCACTGCCTCCTGTCTCCTGTCCACTGCCTCCTGTCTCCTGTCTCCTGTCACTGCCTCCTGTCTCCTGTCACTGCCTCCTGTCTCCTGTCACTGCCTCCTGTCTCCTGTCTCCTGTCCACTGCCTCTTGTCTCCTGTCCACTGCCTCCTGTCTCCTGTCTCCTGTCACTGCCTCCTGTCTCCTGTCACTGCCTCCTGTCTCCTGTCACTGCCTCCTGTCTCCTGTCCACTGCCTCCTGTCTCTGCCCAACTCCACATTCTGTCTCCTTCTGACAAAATACAACTTAAATCAATACCTAAATTGTCTAAAACCAGCCGTATTTTAGACAATTTTAAAACAAAGGTTGGTCACTGCGAGATTGTAAGGACACATTTGTTACTTGCTCTGAGGTAGCATCACCTTGAAATACAACATGACACTGTTACTGGAGTAAACTGTATAACTTTGAACAATTACACGATTGCTCTGACTTCCCATCAACCTTTGAATAACCCATCAGTTCATTTGTATTGATTTAAGATTACATTTAATTTGACTTTTGAATGCTACAGTGCTAGCTATAGCTTATTTTCACTGACTGGGAAGGCGTATAGTGCTGCAATTAGAGGAGGAGTAGACTTGTGACCTGGGCTGGGAGGATAGCAATTGGTGCTGGAAAAGGCTGTCGCAGGGAGTCCATTATTACCGCTGGAGGAAGCTGGGGATTAAAACACCAAAGAATTTCAATAAAAGAAGTGTCTGTTTGGGGGGGGGGGGTGAGAGGACTAGGGAGGGGGTGCAGGGTGGGCTCCCTCATTGTCCCATCAGTGATTGAGAGCAAGAGGAGGGGAGTGGGAGAAACATTGTGTTCACAGGGCCCTCTGAAGTTGGTGGTTATTAAGGGGGATGGCAAGAGGGCTGGCTGTTGACTCTTCATCTTGTGTGAACAAAGTCTCTGGCACATAGCCCCTCTTCTCTCTCACATAGCCCCTCTTCTCTTCTCTCTCTCTGTTTCTGTCTCATACCCCTTGTTTACGAGTGCCATGAATACTGCCCCTCCACTCTGAGACCCCCGCCGCCCTCAAACCTGCACGGAGGCTCATTGTGGGGCTTAAGTGCCCTTTAATTAGGCTTGGGCTCAGTGTCCGGCTGAAGACCGCCAGCCGAGGGTTTAAGGTTTCTTCCCTCCCTGTGTGACAGTGGCTCGGCCTCCCACACCAATAGAGGCTCCTGCTGCATAGCTAAGGGACTAAGTGTTTTCTGCTCTAATGAAAAAGGTTTGTTTGGGGGAGAGTTCTTGTCGCTCTTTGTCCCCAGCTTACAAAGTCCCTGACAAAGGCTGCGGCGATATTATCCAAACGCTCCCATTTCCAGGACACGTTAGCATTACAGCGTTAGGGAGATGGGAGCCAGAGCAGATGGATGAGGATGCGGTCTCTGGATGCAGAGAGGCCTACTGGTAGGGTACGCCAGACATTCATGACAGTACACAACACAAGATAGGTTTTCTTGCAGATGGGACATATTGCAAACCAAACATTATTGCATTGTTCTGGAGTGAAACAATAAACCAGAGACATTGAGTTTTATCTCTGTGGAACACATGTAGAAGCACACACACACACACACACACACACACACACACACACACACACACACACACACACACACACACACACACACACACGCACACAGCATTGTTATTGTGATGGAGCACATTGCATTATCATAACAGGGCACGACAGATGACAGGGGGAGGCGGGCATTGAAGGGCATTGAGAATTGTCTGAACTGCCCCGGCAAAATGAGTAATTTCTGAACACCCCATTGTGTCAAGAGCTTACAGAGTGAGGGGTCTGAAAGAAAGAGGCAGAGGAAGGGGAGAAAATGGGAGCGAATGAAATTAAACAAAGAGAGAAAGATGGTATAAGAAAGAGAGACAGAAAGAAGTAATGAAAGAAAAGAAGTGTGTGAGGGGAGGGCGTAGTTGGGCGTGTTCAGAAATGTTTTCCGCTACAGCCCAGTGTGTGTAGACGCCCTCCTAATCCTGGTTTTATTGGCTGCCTGTGTCCGGCCACGCTGGTCGGATTGAGTGGAAGGGGGCGGGAGGTGGGGGGGTGGGGGTTGAACACATGTCCTCCTTTGTGGTAGTACGCTGATCAGGCCTGAGAAAGAGCAGGACCTGGTTACAGCCTTTCTCAGGTCACCGTAGAAACCAGCACGGCAGGGGACCTCTGTGTGTGCCCCCCCCCCCCTCCTCCTGGGCACATATACTGATGCAAGCTCATAGTCTCTCTCTCGCTTACAAACACGTGCCCAAGCACACATGCATGCACGAGAATAGACACGCACGCGTTTTATGTCACTATTGACATACACTATGCAGTCAACAAACACAGGCCAAACAAGTGCTGACATTTCAGGCTGTTCCAGAGTCATCTTTGTACCTGCCCTGGAGCCAGACGTCATCTTATCCCTCCAATGAGGAACCTGAAATCTAAGGTGAGAAAAATATTCAAAGACTTTGACACCAACCAGGTCTACATAGTAAATACACTGGATAGAATATCTGAACGTGACGGGTTACCTTGCAGATCAGTTCCTAAAGAGACGTGGCGTCTATAAACACTGGAGAGAGATGAACTCCTGACCTAGAGGTCACAGCCTCTGAGAAGTCTCCCACTGTCTACACTGAGGAAGCGAGCCTGAAACCACAGCCCAATCAAGCTCGTGGAAGCGCCATGCACTGGCAATAGGCCTACTGCATCTGTATCTCAGAATCAGTAAAAAAGAGACATAGAGAGATCTGTATGTTATCAGACATACAAAAAAATGGAAACTGTCCCCATTTCCTGAATCACAGTTCAGGACCAGGTTGCAGAGTTCTAGATTGTAATCGTCAAGTTTCCAGACAGTTGCTAATGTTGTGGCTTTGAGTTGCAGGGAAACGTGGTCTCAACGTTGTTTAGATGCAGACCGCAGACCATTCCATCGCCTCTCCTCGTAAATTGTGCTCCCTTCACATTCCCCATCCATCCATCCCTGGCCCCGCGAAGCGTTGATCACTCCTCAAGAATGCCTAGAGTCCAAATGGAGCTGAGCTCAGCACATTTTCAAATGCCTGCACTGTAGCGCGCGACAATGTCGGTGATCGAAAGCAGACCTTGGTTCCTGGTCGTGAACGTCACAGATACATACCCCATCTTGACGGAAAGTATTATCGGGACTATAACCAAAAGATTTATGCTCATTATTCCACAAGGATGTTTGTCATTAATGTCAATATTACTCTCACATTTTGGGGGATAGTGACTGATGTTTTTCTTTGTCAAACAGGCCGATATTTGGTCCCAAAGTGCATCGGTCACAGTTTATTACCCATCTTCTTTGTTGTGATGAATAAAACAGGAGAAGGGTGAGGAGTGTATTCTGTGGCTGACCTCTAGGCTGTGGTCACTGGGTTCTCTCCCTTTGGTAGGTAGGGAGCTCTTCACAGCCGCTCCCTTCAGCCCCTCCGGCACTCACTCACTCCTGCCTGAGGTAGACCACCACCACCAGGAAACACATCAGTTGTCACCAGACAAACCCACAGTGGGTGACATTTCACAGCCACACCAGAGAAGATAAGAGTTATTTGATTTGTGGTCACTTATAGGGTTTATCTAAAGGATGTTGAGAGGTAGTAGTTTAGACAAGGTTTGGATGCAAGGCTGACATGATCCCCATGGGTACAGCAAGTAGGACATTGCAGCCTTGGTCAGTTCCTCTTTGAGGCGCTTGTGTCACTATGTCTACATCAGTCCGAAAGCTAAAACAGATTGTTATGGAAATATACAGCATAAGACAAGATCAGTCAATGAATAAATGTGGGCCTCTCCCACTGAGCACACTACATCATTTTAGTGGATCATTGGGTAATATTTGGTTTGGACGCTGATGAATGAGATACTTATATTCACCAACTCAAAAAGACAGCGAAAAGTTAGTTGAATTTCACTATGCTTTCAACTATAAAATCACAGCAAAAAGTTCAAATGGGAATACAATGTCAGCTTAATGTGTTATCACTGTGCTTCGTCTAAGAGCAGAACCAAATGAATTGGATTGCAGTTGAGATTACATTAAATGTATATGGTGCAAGGGATCAATGCCGTTCAAGATTCTGTACAGAATTATTACAGTAATTGTGAAGATCTCCACAGACCTGTGATGACCTACTGTATGTATGCTATCTTGAAAATACATGCTTTATATGATTACATAAGAAGAAAGGTATAGTTACAGCAGCGTTTCCCAAACTCCCACGTGGGGTCGCCTGATTTGAAAAAAGGGGTCTTGAGAGAAACAAAAAAAAGGATGTGCGTTTGGCTCATAGAACAGAACAATTAACGCCAGTGAACTCCGGTAGCCGCTAGACCAAAGTTGTACTAAACAGATCGGTTTCTGTTTTCTTCCTACAAATGTGGCTCCAGCTATCAAAATGGTTTGAACTACAAAATATTATGAGGTGAACATTCACCCCCAAGTCTGAGGTCCTGAGTGCTCTGGAGCAGGTTTTCATCAAGGATCTCTCTGTTCTTTGCTCTGTTCATCTTTCCCTCGATCCTGACGAGTCTCCCAGTCGCTGCCTCTGAAAAACATGCCCACAGCATGTTGCTGCCACCAGCATGCTTCACCGTAGGGATGGTGCCAGGTTTCCTCCAGACATGACGCTTGCCATTCAGGCCAAAGAGTTCAATCTTGGTTTCATCGGACCAGAGAATCTTGTTTCTCATGGTCTGAGAGACCTTTAGGTGCCCTTTGGCAAACTCCAAGCAGGCTGTCGTGTGTAAAGACACACTGAGGAGTTTCTTCTGTCTGGCCACCACAAAAGCCTGATTGGTGGAGTGCTGCAGAGATGGTTGTCCTTCTGAAAGGTTCTCCCATCTCAACAGATGAACTCAGTTTGGCCGGGCAGCCAGCTCTAGTAAGAGTCTTAGTGGTACCAAACTTGTGGACCTTCAATGCTTGTTCAACCTTCATTGAATATTTTTGGTACCCTTCCCCATATCTATGCCTTGAAACAATCCTGCCTCTGAGCTCTAAGGACAATTCCATCGACCTCATGGCTTGGTTTTTTGCCCTAACATGCAGTGTCTACTGTGGAACCTTTTATAGGTGTGTGCCTTTCCAAATCATGTCTAATCAATTTAATTTACCACAGGTGGACTCCAATCCAATTTTGGGGCAGCAGGGTAGCCTAGGGGTTAGAGCGTTGGACTAGTAACCGAAAGGTTGCAAGTTCATATCACCGAGCTGACAAGGTACAAATCTTTCGTTCTGCCCCTAAACAGGCAGTTAACCCACTGTTCCAAGGCCGTCATTGAAAATAATAATTTGTTCTTAACTGATTTGCCTAGTTAAATAAAGGTTAAAAAAAATATCCAGTTGTAGAAACATCTCAAGGATGATCAATGGACACAGGATGCACCTGAGCTCCATTTTTGAGTCTCATAGCAAAGGGTCTGAATACCTTTTTACCCTTTTATTTTTAATAAATGTGCATACTTTTGTAAAAACCTGTTTTCGCTTTGTCATTATGGGCTACTGTGTGTAGATTGATGACATAGATTTATTGAATCCATTTTAGAATAAGGCTGTAACGTAACAAAAGGTGGAAAAAGTCAAAGGGGTCTGAATACTTTCCGAATACCTTTCTGATGCATTTCGTTCACTTCAACGCATACTTCCTTCAGATTGGAATACTTTCAAAAAACACTGTCAGACTGATTTTGTAAGAGACTGTCCCGAATAAAAAAGGAAACATTGTCCGTTGATTACATCATTTCTTTACATCGTGGGGTCGAAAAAGAATAATGTCACGGCCCAAAACGTTTCGGTCATCTAAAAATGTGGCCATGAATGTGTTACTCATTTTCAGGTTGAATGTTGCATTCATTTGTAAGACAGCCTTAACTTTAGTCTATTTATTGTATTACAAAAGCAACATTTAAAGGAGATCTACTCATTAGATAGTTCCATCTGAGCCACTGACTTTGTCTGGCTTTAATTTCAGTTTGTCTACAAATTATTTATTGATATGTTGGATTCATGTCTCCATCTAAACCAAAAATCTAAGTTAAAGAATACGACTAAATGCACTTTAAATAGTTTGATTTCATTTAGTCATATTCTTTCATTTTGATTTTGGGTTGAGATGGAGACCAGATGAATCCAGCATAGAAATGATTAGATAGCTGTTGATTACTTTGCAAACGCTTTATAGGCTTAAATAGTATCATTGATTTTAAATATGGCCACATTTAATTTGCTCTGTTAATCCTACCCTTTGGATTTACTTTGATAGCAACAGAGATCTCTCAACAAAAATTGTCATGATAGCACATTGGTAATAGTCAGTGACAAATATCTAAGCAGGATTTGGCTTGGTTAAAACCCTGGATGGGAAGCCAAAGGGTAGCAGTACAGTAGATAGATCAATTCTCCAGTAGGAGGTGCTGTTTTTTTTCTGATAGTGGATTTAATGTTGAAGATCTGACGTTGCTTAAAAGGTACAAATTCAACATCCTTTATACAAGGTGTGTCTATATAGAAATGTGATTACCATGATGATGTAATCCTGTGGTGGAAATTTCACTCTCAATGACTTTTTTCAAATGTTCGATTTCACATCACCATGTGTTGACAAATGACTTTGAAAGGACAATGATTCGACCAGTTTGTGCCCAGCGGGAAATTTCTCAAAAGTATGATAGCTTTATAGCTGTGTGTCTGGTCAGAAATATAACAGTTTAAAACATTTCACGGTAAAGAACTTTAAATAACTCATATTGATTTTGTTTTTGACTCAGATGACGGCTTTGCATTATGTCATGTATGTCTGCATTGTGCAGTGTTTCTATTACAAAGAAAACACCATCTGAAAGCACAGAACCCTAATACAATAGTAGAGGAACCGCTAAGAGCATTAGATATGACTCTCTAAAGACACGATGCAAACCACTTGCAAAACTCCAATAACAAGCTGTCCAACCAAGACGTTTTTCTCTCTATAGACGAAACGTAAAATAAATGTATGAACATTTAATTTCCGTAAACATACTGCAGTCTTTAAATGGGTTTATTTATGTTTTTTCTGTTGTGGTACAGTAGACCCAATATACACCATTGCTGAAAATCTAACTTTTACCTATGTCTTGACATAAATAAAATAGCATTTAACCCAGCGATTCAACAAAAGTGTGCAGTTTGTCATTGTATCAAATCAGTTTGCCAACATCTTAAATTGACTTTCGGTTAGTTCTAGAAATAATGTCCCTTTACTGGTATGTCCCCTTCTCTCTCCTCTCTCACCAACTACTGCCTGCCCCTCAGCCCATCAAAATGACAATGGTATTGATGTCAAATGTGTCGCCTTTGGGCCATTCGAGAATATAGCCTTGTGTGCCTGGCCCAACCACCACGTTTTATGGCTTTATTGTGTCGTCTTTTATGTCCTCTCTTCAGGGTGGGAGGACAACAATTTATCAAATTCACTGTAAATGTCTCCCTGTGTGCCTGAGAGAGAAAGGGTGTGGATGCACTGTATGCATATATATCCGGCTCAATTAGTCAGGGCACAACCCCTAAAAATGAAGTCAACACTTCCTCCCCCCTGCATGTCCTCCGCTCCGCCGCCAATCCCAAAGCCTCCATGAAGAGGCAGGCCTTACACCCCTTCACCTATCCTGAGCCACTTTGGGGAGTGCTTGCTTTGAATTATCATAGATGAAATAGATTGAATAAGAAGAACTCTACCTTCTTGCTCTGTCCCTCCCTTACACCTCTTCTCATTTTCCCTCCCTCTCACCCGCCCTCCCTCTTTCTCTCTCCTTTCTTTCTTTTCCACATTACCAGGGGGTGGTGTGTGATTGACGGATGGGAACGAATAATTTTTCTCGTAACCTAAGGCCATCCTCTGTGATTGGCTTGCCAGCTGACATCTCCAAACCTCGCTCGTCTTCTTTTTTCCCCCCTTTAATATTGGGCCTGTGGATGAGGCATCCTGAGGGAGAGAAAAAAGTGGAGAGAAAAACATATCTACCTTAGGAAAGAACCTCATAGAGAGGGAGGGAAGGAGAGGACGGGTAGGAGCGTGTGTGTGTGTGTGTGCGTTTGTATATGTGTGAGAGAGAGAGACACTTACTCTCCTAACTACTAGGAGACAGACACATTTTCCTGTCCAGACTCAAAGAAGGGGGAAATCAGGAGGAAGTTGTTGTTTTTTTTTGCTTCAATTTGATTTCAATTTTCCCGTCCCTCAACAATCAAGCTTCTCCTCCAGGAAGCCTGTTCTTCATTCCCAATTGGAAATTCTATGTATTGATCCATTTCCACTCTACCACCACAAGGCATACCTCATGGATTTGTTCCTGATTGGATATATGATGTGTGTGTGGTTGTCCAGCTGGCGGGTGCTTGGAGGCTATCCCATCTGGTGGTGAGTACAATCTAGAGTTTCAGCATCAAATCCTAGAGCTGCTATAGGGAGACTTTCGGTCAATGATCATTTGAAGAGGGCAGAATAAAGTGCACTTTCAGTTGACTGCGTGGAAAAATGTTCTTCAGCCCAGTCCAAAGAATCTTAACCTCAAATTCTGGTGTAACGGAAAAGGCTGGCCGTTCTTTCCCCCTCTACACTCTGGTCCGTTTATCTTATTAGACAAATGTTGTGATGCTAAGGAGGCTGAAATTGTAGTTTTGGGCATTAAACTTATTCAATCTCTATAGGGATTTTTGAAAGGACCTTATGGATGGCTTGTCTAGGTAAATTGTCTCCAAATATTGGTGTTAGGCTGATAGGAGCTTTTCTAGATAGCGGTTGGAATTAGTGTAATTATTGGTTTGGATAACGTCTCCATCCTCCAAGGACAATGACAACATTGAACCTCTTCATGAAAACTCCCCAAATCCTTTATTTTATATAACCACAACCCCTCGTTTGGGAATCCACTTCTATAAGGACATAGTTTATTTTGTTAAATAAACTTCTATTATTTGATATTTGGAGTCGTACGATCAGGACCTTTTAAGTCAGCGTCATTTTTGTTTGCTATTGTGTGTCCATATTCTACGTTCAGGCTGCCGGCCCACAATCATGCCGTGTAACTCTTCATTGTTAGCTGAATGTTCTTTCTTGGTTTGTTTTCGAGGGAGCTTATCACAAACTGAAGTGTGTACTGTCTAGTAGCATCAATGCTCTTTGAAATGACTAAAATCCCTGTCAGATAGTCAGCGTTTTGAAATTCTCAAAATCAACGATCAATCAACACATTTGTGAAAGACTGCCACAGCGTCAGTTTTAATTTAAACATAATTGGTTTGAATTAATTTAGCTCTGCTTAATATTAACAATAATTAAGCATACACTTTTGTCATTCAATTAGTATTGCAATTTTGCTGTTTCTGGGAGATTTGTCAGTGTCATGGGCTAGTCAGGTTAGGCTCTGTAGGGCTTTATGTGTCTTTGTTGAAATATTCCAGACCTTGTTTGTCACCCTCACGTGAAATTTTTAGGTTCATCTCATTACAAATTCAGCTACATGCATCTGACCTCATAGGCCTCGCTCTTTGGTAACACAAAGCCTTTATTTTGGATATATTTCTGAGTAGGCGTATGACAAAGCTTCTTTGGCTCCCGACACAATACTTGTCAAAGCCAGTACACTTTTAGTAGCCCGGTTAGCATGTGGTCCCACAGCAGTGTTATCCAAACCGCCAGCATCTTCTGGTTTCATTTACAGAGAGGGGAGCTGCCAAACACACAGGCCAAAGGGCTGAAGTGTTAATGGCACGAGGGCTTTACACCCACTCTCTGGGTTCAGCACCACACCACACACAACATGGATTCTCTGTCTGAATTACCTGCAGCTGTTCTTTGCTCAAGGCGCTTACATGACACCGGTGTAATGTTCAGCCTGGACAATGCGCGCCACCTTTGATTTGGATAACACATTTGAAGTGGAGGCGGGGGAGGTGGGAGATGGAGAAAGATTAAATGGCCATGCGTAGCTTCAGGTGACCGGGCAGACGCTAAGGAATGGATGTCATAGAGCGCTGTCACTGTCGTCACCCACGGTGTCGAGTGTATCCAAGGGAGAACAAAATAACAAGATGGGTACGGGGTGCGTCAAGGGAGAGGGTGATAAGTTTCAGCGAAACAGGGCTCCTCTCAGCTTCTGTCTCAGGGGCGATGACTTGATTCTAAATTCTCCAGCCAAGTGGGGAAGGGAGACGAGAAGGAGTTTTGACTGCTTCATGCCTGGCAGTCAGTCACACAATCACAAGGGGTGTCGAAAACAAAAGAGCATAAATCACTTTGGAGATGTATGGAGGACGAGGTAGAGTGAAATAGCTGGCTAATGAGGAGTTTGGAGAGGAGCTGGAACTGCCAAGAAAATAGATTCCCTATAAGAGTGTCACTTAAATAGACCCCCCCCCCTTGAAAATGCTCAAATGTTTGGTTCAGTAGCTAGAATAGTTTCATAAGACAGAGGAAAATAAGTATCTGCAAAAGATTTAAAAGCAGATAAAAGACAGAACATACCAGTATGTTCCAAGAGGGCTCGGTAGAGCCATCTGATAAAGGTTTTGGCAGCCCGATGCCCATCTCTAATATAAATGTGAGGTTTTTGGAAAAATATGTTTAAAAAAAAAACTTGATCTCTTTTTCTCACCTCTTATGCTGTACATAAATATAGAACATCGCATGAGTCTCATCTTTAATATAAAAGTATTTTGGAAAAAATTGAGGCAAAGCCCTGTATTGTTTCCATGTGATCTCTCTAGGCCATAGGTCAGGTTACAATACTGGGATGTATAATGCAGAGAATATTTTCGCGTGGGAATTTTTTTGCAATAGTGCAGCGCAACTAAAATAAATAAAGTGATTGGTGAAAAAAAAGGGTATTCTATACAAGCTTCTGTTTTCTACGCTGTCCCGACAATAGGCCTACGTGTTTGTCATCATGCTAGTATGATGACAACAGCAACTTAAAAAGATCTTGACAAATCATAAGTAGTTTAGGATGAGCCCATCACACATTAAAATACAGTCAACGATCGGTATATACACAGGTAATCCCTTAATGGAAGCGCTAAAGACAACCTGTCAGCTGGTTCAGGCATTTCTGTTTATATTCATATTATAAACAATGGCCTGGATGAGTGAATGCCGACACTCCACGTCAGCCAAACCTACGTCTTTACCCATTAGAAACTCCTCAAATACCAACGTTGGAGGAACCAAGATTTGCGGTGTAGCCCCAGAACATCGCCACAGAACCACTAAACATTTAAATCCAACAGAATATTATACTCTTAATCTGGACCACTGTTCAGTTCCAGAGGGGAACCAGAGAGAGGATGTAACCTATGGGAACTGTATGTTTACTATGTAAACTGACTGAGTTGTGACTTTAGCTTTTGATGCCGGAGTTTCTGGTGACTTCTGGTGGGATTGCCGTTTTTATCAGATCAGTGTGGCCAATGCTAGCACCAAAAATAATAATAATGTTTTATTGTCACACACTGGATAGGTGCAGGGAAATGTGTTGTTTTACAGGGTCTGTCATAGTAGCACAGCACCCCTGGAGAAAATGAGGAATAAGTGCCTTGCTCAGATTTTTCACTTTGTCAACTTGGGTATTTGGCTCATTTAAAGCAGCAACAGCTTTTGTTTACTGGCCCAACGCTCTAACCGCTAGGCTACCTGCCACCCACCGACCTCGTGAGCATAATCACATCAGATTTGGGGAATCCACTTCCTGTAGGTCAGAGTAGAGATATATGGAGCACCAAAACGATCTATTTGCTACGATTGCGAAAGCCAAATACAAGACATGGGTCAATACCGCATACATAGAACAAAGGAAATTGCAGAAACATGATATACTGTTAACATATCATACCGTATATTCCCATGTAACATGTCATACTTTGTGGTACTTCCCATGTCTCTTTGTAGTGAAAGCAAAGGTTAACCATAAGAAAATCTAACCATAAAGCTATTTCAGATTGAGGAAGAGAAAGTACGTAGAAGAATGGCAGTGGCATTGAGAATGTGCCAGGTAGAGTGAGAGAGAGACATTTGTGAAATCTGAACACTTTTTCCCTCTGTGACATGTGGGTAGCAGAATAAATGAAAAGGTCAATCCTCTCTTGCCTACCCATCCCCTGTCCTGCCCTGTCATGGCCACCCCTGCTCTCTATGTGCTGGACAACCCTTGTGGCTTAAATGGGGCTCTAGGGTTCATCTCTGGGCCTCAGGAATGTTATTATCTGACTGTGACACCCCCCCCCCCTTACCTCTCCCCTCAACCCCCCCTTTGGCAAAAGGATCACTATAATGATTCTTAGTCGAGAAAATCCTCCGTCTGCAATCCTAGTGTGAAAAGATCAAGGATGTTCAGGCATCATATTGAACAGTGCAAAGGGAGGGGGGAGGGGAAAGAAAAGGGGAAAGCCCTAAAGAATGTTATTCTTAAGACCGGTAGGGTTCCATATCAATGGCAGCGGCTGCCATATAAGCAGGAGTCAAAGACATCCCTAATGCCTGTGAGAAATATCTAAGGAAAGTGTAGTGACTTCACCAGACAGAGATCTGTGCCATGTACATTTTTTCCCATTTGGTTAACCTCCATTCAGTACAGTGATATTGGCCTAGCCTACGTCAGTTGAGCAGGTGGATGAGGTTCCCTATTTGTGCCCCAGTTTGGATTATAATGCACTTTGTCTCCTTTGCAACAGTGGTAACTACTAGCTCGCTAACTGCTTGAATTGCAATCGATGTACATTATCTAAGTGTGTTCACATACAGTTAATACAAAAGGAGCCGGACACCCTTACTGTCCAGCTCTACAAAACAAACCAGTGGCATGACATTATCTAGCCTAACCAGCCGGTTGGGAGAGAGGTTGAAAGGAGGCTGGTAGTTCAAAGCAGTAAAGGAAATTCCTAATCTCAGCCCATCATCAAAGAACGTGATGAACTACTCGTGGTAGGAAATGACAAAGTCCCACAGTTCACAGCTATTACCTGCACTAAAACACAGGTCAGGACAGTTCCTCAAAGGAGAATAGGCCCAAACGCCCAGAGGCACAGGGGTCCTCGGGGGCAAACACGTGGACTGAGAGATAGAGAGAAGGAGAGAGAGTTGGAGAGGGGAGAGAAAAGGAGAGGGAAGCAACAAACACATTCACACTGAAACATCAACACACGCACACACACGCACACACACGTACCTAATAAGTCTTAATTGCCAGCTTCTGTAGCTCCTGTTTGCAAATCCGCTACTGGGCAGCAGCTAATTGTGAACAACAAGTAATCTTTAAACAACAAGCTTCATTTTTTAAGACACACTGCCTGGCTTGGTGTCTGGAGACGAAGAAGCATTGTGCACCCGAAGAAGCACACCTGTGCACCCTAAATATAGGCTAGTCAAACCTTCCCAGGTTATCTCCCAGGTCATACCATTACCCAGGGAGGGAGGAAGAAGGGAGGGAGGGTGAGAGAAAGAGAGAGAGGGAGATAAATTCAAAGGCAATACAAGCTACTACTCCACTGTATAAAAGCATAACTTTATAGAAATAAATTCACTGCTGGGTGAATAGTGGTTTTTGAGCCAAAGAATGAGAAAAGAGGGAAGCCGTGTGACACTTGAACTAGGCCTACATCATATCTGTATGTATTTTTATATGTATTTCCACACTATGAGGTTGGAATAACACTGATATTGTTAAAATTATGATCATGACCTTTAGTGTAAGAGCTGTTTGAAAAGACCACTTGCAATTTCAGCCTGTTTTGGTGGGATGGAGTTTTGGCCTGCCTGGTGACATCACCAGGTAGTAAATGAATTCATAGTTCCAAACCTCTCTGCCAATAACAGCACATTTTCAGTTTTCCCCTCACCACTCAGACAGTCCTAGCAAAACTCTTGCTTGAGAAAGTTATCATCATGTTAAGAAGCTATTTTTGTTTTTGACCATTTTAATTGAAAACAAATCATAGTAAGGTACATAATTGTTACCCAGAAATCATTTGATACTGAGATAAAAATGGCTGCATTGGGCCTTTAATAGGCTTTGGGCTACCATGAGCCAGAACAGCTTCAATGCACCTTGGAATAAATTCTACAAGTATCAGGAACTCTATTGGAGGGATGCAACACCATTCTTCTACAAGAAATTCCATAATTTGATGGTGGTAGAAAACGCAGTCTTGGGCACGGTTCCCGAATCTCCCATAAGTGTTTGAATGGGTTGAGATCTGGTTACTGAGACGGCCATGGCACATGGTTCACATCGTTTTCATGCTCATCAAACCATTCAGAAAATCAGTCAGTATCTGGTGTGACTACCATTTTCCTCCATCTCCTTTGTATAGAGTTGATCAGGCTGTTGATTGTGGCCTGTGGAATGTTGTCCCACACTCCTCTTCAATGGCTGTGCGAAGTTGCTGGATATTGGCGGGAACTGGATCACGCTGACTTACACATCGATCCAGAGTGTCCCCAAACATGCTCAATGTCTGGTGATTATGGAGGCCATGGAAGAACTGGGACATTTGCAGCTTCCAGGAATTGTGTACAGATCCTTGCGACATGGGGCCGTGCATTATCATGCTGAAACATGAGGTGATTGCGGCGGATGAATGGCACAACATTGGCACCTGTGTAATGATCATGCTGTTTAGTCAGCTTCCTGATATGCCACACCTGTCAGGAGGATGGATTACCTTGGCAAAGGAGAAATGCTCACTAAGAGAGATGTAAACAAATTTTTGCCCAAAATTTGAGGGAAATAAGCGTTTTATGCGTATGGAACATTTCTGGGATCTTTTACTTCAGCTCATGGGACATGGGACCAACACTTTACATTTTGCATTTATATTTTGGTTCAGTATACATTGTATTCCACATTTACTCCAGTGTTTCCATTATTTTGGCAGTTACATGTACATGTATGCATACCACAAGATTCCAGATAATTCAACAAGCATTATGCTGTTGCTGCATGGCAATCACCACTGTCTCACAATACTAGGATAGGTAAAGCCAGAGCAGTCTCCGAATACTACTGGTTGGAAACAACCCTTTGGATGGTTCATACAAACACTTTGTAAATGTTTTTGATCAAATAAGACACAATGTTTTCTTTCTGAACGATTTCCGTCGTGTCTGTGCTCTGGCGCTGACATAGAGAGAGAGAGAAAGGACTAGCCATTGGGCACACCACGTCATTTCAACGTGGATAATTGGGCATTATTTGGTTGAAACGCTGATCAATGAAATTGCAAACTATATTAACCCACTCAAAATGATAGTCAAAAGTTGAATTTCAAATGTGGTATCACCAATGGGAAAACAATGTGCGATTTTTGGTTTAGTTGTCACCCAAATGTATATCACTGCATTTTCAACCATTTAAAGGCACAGAGAAGTTCAAATGGGAATACAATGTGGGATATTTTGTTATAACAGATTATAACACAGATTATAACACAGATTCATGTGTTATCACTGTCATTCACCTAAATGAACATGGTGCCAGTAATCAAAGCAGTTTAAGATACTGGGCAGATTATTACAGCAATTGTGACGACCTATGTATGCATGCCAACATGAACATTCACGCTTTATATGATAACAGAAGAAATGTATAGCTACAGTAACCTCAAAATGTGGCCAGGAATGTTTTACTCATTTTAAGGTTGAATATTACATTAGTTTGTAAGATATACTTAACTGTAGGCTATTTAATGTATTACAAAAGTAATATTGAATTGTGTTTGGCTGACAATGCAACAAAAAATAACATTTAAAAGTGCACTATGCAGAAAGCGCTATGTAATTTCCTGGTTGACAAAATTCTAACAGTTCAAAACAGGCAAATATAGTGTAGAGAATCATTATACCATCTAAACCGCTGTGAAATATATTTTCCAGAACCAAAAATATTGTATTTTCAGCTGTTTGGAGCTGGTGTACAAAACCCAAAGTAAAAAAACGTAAGGATGTGAAGTATAGAAATAATGCACATAGAACAGATCTACCACTTCTTAGACTTGTTTTCAAGTAGAATGACAGATCTATAGCTCACATTTCTATGTGAATTTGGTCCCTTCACACAACCAAAAAGTTACATATTACACTTTACAGGAGACTTAGGCCTATCTACTGCTGGGAAAGTTCCTGACCCACTGGCTTAATCCCGTTCTTTAACTTATTTATTTATTTTTGGTTGAGTTGGAGACATGAATCCATTTGTTAACTTGTCAAAAGTCTAAAAGTCATATTGCATTTTGATTGGTTGTCAACACCACCAAATATTTGAAGAAGATTTATCTCCTGCTTGGATAGCTTAATCTGTGCCGCTGACTAAATCTGGCTTTAATTTCAGTTTGTCTACAATAAAATCATTTATATGTTGGATTCACATCTCCATCTCCACCAAAAAATCTAAGTTCATGAATATAACTAAATCAAATCAAACTTTAAATGCACTTCAAATAAAGTGAAAAACATTACAACCTTGCACAATAAAGAATATTTAGTCCTATTCTTTAACTTAGATGGATGAGACAACATATATTGAATTCATTTGTAGACAAATCAACTGGAATTAAAGCCGGAGGCACAGATGGAACGATTTAAGCAGAAGATACATCTCCTTAAAATGTTGATACTGTATTTAGTTGACAACCAAACACAACATCACTAAATATCATTACATTTGAAATCAACAAGAGCTTGAAACCCTATTGTACAATTCCTATTGTATTGTCTATTTTTTGTTGAATCCTGGGTTGAATTGAAACAATAGCTGTTGATGACTTCCCAAATTCTATAAATATAGGCCTAAATAGCATCCTTGATGATATATGATTGATAATGTATAGTTCCATTTCATTTGCTCTTTTAAACCTACCCTTTGGAATGACTTCGATAGCAACAGTGAATCTATTTTGTTTTTAAGTGGCGATCTCTCAGCAATCATTCTCATGATAGCATGTTGGTCAGTGACAAATATCATAGCTATGCAGGCCTGGACTTGATTAAAACCAATGGGTAGCTGTAGATAGATAAATTCTCCAGGAGGAAGTGCTGCCCAGTCTATTGTATTTTTTCTGACAGTTGAAGATCTGACGTTGTTTTAAAGGTAGAAATAATAGTTTGGTTAAACTTTCACCGTCAAAACAACAATTGATGACTTTTTTGAAATCCAATGTATTTTCCACGTAGACTCCACATCACAAAATGTTGTCAAATTACATTGAAACAATGTTGATTCAACCAGTTTGTGCCCAGTGGGTACTTCCGCTATGACTGGCACTGCAGCACTGTGTTGAACACAGTCAGTCAGAGAGTTCTGTCTGCTCCCCAGCGAACTGCAAGCCGCACTGCTCTCACTCACTCAGTGTCACTTCCTGACAGGCAGGTTCACAAGTTTACACCCAAGCTCCCTGATCTCCTCTGTTCTGACTGCAGGAGCTCCCTGTCCCAGCTCTGCACTCATTCTCAAAGTGTCTAAGGAGGGAGAGGAAAGAGTGAGGAAGAGAGTGAGAAAGGGAAGAAGGCAAAAACAGGTTGGAGCATTTTTCAGGGGTCCTGTCATTTTTTATCTGATCAGCCCAGAGCTGTTGGACTACAAATCAAAAGTGTACCAAAGAAAAAAAATGAACACAACAACACAGACAGGAGCTGTGCATTCCAGCCTCCGCAAGGAAAAATCCCATCCTGGGGGCAAAGCCGACAACTTTTCCGTGGCCCACTTTACACTCTCTTCCGAGTGTCTTTGTCTCTCCTGTGGTGGGATTCAAATTGAGATTCCGATGGCAATGTTTTGGTGTTCATCCTGAGTTCATGAGGCCTCATTTAGCAGAGCCCCCCCCCCCCCCCCAGGCGAATCCGGCAACTGTTGATGTCAACATATTGACGTAGAATAAAGTTTGATAGAAGAGTCTATGGACTTTCTATGGAGTCTGATTCTCATCTCTGTTTGATAAGACAACTATAGTATGCATACGGGACTGTAATGCTATGTGCACAAAAATGAACGGCATTAACTGGATTTGATTAATTTAATGACTCAAATCAAACTTGTTCACACATGCACAAGAATGATTGGCATTCATCAACAACTATCCCTATGTCAAAGAGTAGTGGAGAAATCTTCAATGAATCCCACTTCTTCTGTTCTACATCACCAATGTATCAGCAAGTCATAACAAATGAGTTACATTGTGTGTAGGGTAGACGCGACTGAGTGTTGTATGCAAACAAACAAGGTACTGTACACTCAGTCATCATCTTGAAATGAAATGATATATGAGTCAAAAGGTTGGCAGGCAAGGTTTTCAGCAGGCTGTTTGTTCTCTGATATTTTATGTGTTTTGTGAAGTAGCCAGTCAACACACTTAAGTAGCATTATGCAGTGGCTCAGGCTACAACAAGCCTACTTATCATACAGTAATTTGCACAAGACATACGGTTGAATTATGAGATAGCGATTAGGCCCTACAGCCTGGTGGGAGTGATGGTGGGAGTGGAAAATGAAGCGGTAACCGACCAAATTTTTCAGAGGCCCTCCTCTTGGCCACGGAGAGAAAATGTGACCGACTGACTCAAATCGGTCTTATGTAGCAAAATTTGAAATTGTGTTTTTTACTTGCGATAAAAATAGAGAGAGCTACAAAATGGTAGCTGCGTTTTTGAGGAACAATGGGAAAGTAATTCTGCTTTGAAAGTTGATAAACTTGTCAACTCACTTTCGAGAAAATGCCCTTTGAATATTTTGGTACTGCACCTACTGGAGAGCTCTCCTTTGTCTACACCCATTCAGCATTGTTCACACCCTTTTAAGCCAACCCCACCCATCTCTTTAAGGATTCACATGTGAGGTCATGTGCTAAACACTGAGTAGTGTAGTAAAACTTAAGACTAAAAGTGGTAGTAGCCTACAATAAGGAAACATTCCAAGTAAACAGAAAGTGTCCAGATAAAAAATATTTTATAAATATTAGATGACACTTACCCAGACGCACTCGTCTAAATTGATGGGTCATGTGAAAGAAATGCTAGAAATCCCAGCCACATCTTGCCAAGTGGATGGGTCTCTACAGAAGGTGCTATAACCCCCAGCCACATCTTGCCAAGTGGATGGGTCTCTACAGAAGGTGCTATAACCCCCAGCCACATCTTGCCAAGTGGATGGGTCTCTACAGAAGGTGCTATAACCCCCAGCCACATCTTGCCAAGTGGATGGGTCTCTACAGAAGGTGCTATAACCCCCAGCCACATCTTGCCAAGTGGATGGGTCTCTACAGAAGGTGTAAACGGTACAGTCAAATGGTTACTTGCATAGTAGCAATATCAGAAACAGACAGTGTCAATATACAGTGCCTTGCGAAAGTATTCGGCCCGCTTGAACTTTGCGACCTTTTGCCACATTTCAGGCTTTGATTGTGTCCCACTTGTTGTTGATTCTTCACAAAAAAATACAGTTTTATATCTTTATGTTTGAAGCCTGAAATGTGGCAAAAGGTCGCAAAGTTCAAGGGGCCGAATACTTTCGCAAGGCACTGTAAATAAAATAATATATAGTATGTACACGAACCATATCAATAAAGATATCAGTGATAGATGAGGTAGGTATATGCATACAATCAGGGGTAAAGTGGCTGAGCAGCAGCAGGATTCGACAACAAAAATAGTAGCAGCAACGTATGGCATGTGTGTTAGGAGAGAGTCATTTGAATAGAGGCACTGCAGATACTGCTGATGACTGGTCCGTCCGAACCACGCATGAACAAGGGAATCTATATTCGAAGAGCCTGTTTCTGTCCTGCCCTTGACTTTGGTGCAGGGCATGTGATGTCCATAGCCTCTTCGTCACAAAACTCCCTGATCTTTTCAAAAACATACGTTTGTTTAGCTATGTCCAGTGCAGGTGGTGCTTGTACAGGCAGACCATATATGGGAGGAAGGATGTCAGCGTTGCGCTGCAGCTGAAACCTGGTCCCGACTGAGTCCGAATGCTCCTCAGTGACAACAACACCAGGCTCCAGAGCATCGAAGCTGTAAAACAGGAAATTGAGAAAACGTTACAACCTTGCACAACATCAATTCAACTCCTAAGTTTATATAAAAAGAATAACCTCTTACAATACAATGAAAATGATATTCACCTGAAGTGCTGGTACTGTTTGACCTGTGGCAGCGGCCTGAAGTACAGAGTCAGGTGTTGTTGCCAGCCATAGCTTTCCACCAGCACCGTACCATCCTCCAGTCCAACCAGCTGTGGGATGTTGACCCCTGTCACAGTGCGGTCCTTCACAACACCAGCAATCTCAGACAAAGTGTTCACTCTGGCCTTTCTGAAGCGCTGCTTGATGAGGCCGAAGCACCAGTCGGGGGAAAACTTGGTGTGGCCTGTGATCAGGAAGTGAAGGTCCAGACTGTGGTGGAGCTTGTGCATGGTCCGCCAGGCACAATACCAGAGCACAAACTTCTTCTTGTTTTGACCACTGCAGTTGCGAAGAGTTAAAAAGGGGCCTGGCTGCATAGGGTCAAAAGGATAGTGCACCTGCAAACAACAAAAGGACATCAAAGATAAGTAAATGAAAATGAAATGTTGCTGTTTTAATTCACATTTCCTGCAATTCTACACATTTTGAAATGGGACGGAGAGAAACATTTACAGTTTTAAAGCTACAGTTGAAGTCGGAAGTTTACATACACTTAGGTTGGAGTAATTAAAACTCATTTTTCAACCACTCCACAAATTTCTTGTTAACAAGCTATAGTTTTGGCAAGTCGGTTAGGACATCTCCTTTGTGCATGACACAAGTAATTTTTCCAACAATTGTTTACAGACAGATTATTTCACTTATAATTCACTGTATCATAATCCCAGTGGGTCAGAGGTTTACTGTGCCTTTAAACTGCTAGGAAATTCAAGAAATGTATGTCATGGCTTTAGAAGCTTCTGACAGGCTAATTTACATAATTTGAGTCAATTGGAGGTGTACCTGTGGATATATTTCAAGGCCTACCTTCAAACTCAGTGCCTCTTTGCTTGACATCATAGGATTTAATCATTTAAAGGCAATGCTACCAAATACTAATTGAGTGTATGTAAACTGGGAATGTGATGAAAGTAATAAAAGCTGAAATAAATGATTCTCTCTACTACTATTCTGACATTTCACATTCTTAAAATAAAGTGGTGGTCCTAACTGACTGTCACGTTCCGACCATAGTTCTGATTCTCCCGTCTGTCCTGAGCCGCCAGAGTCTCCCGTCTGTCCTGAGCCGCCAGAGTCTCCCGTCTGTCCTGAGCCACCAGAGTCTCCCTCCAGAGCCGTCAGCCAGCCAGGAGCCTCCAGAGCCATCAGCCAGCCAGGAGCCGCCAGAGCCGTCCTTCACTCCGGCACCGCCGGAGTCTCCCGCCTGTCCGGCGCTGCCGGAATCTTCCGTCCATTCGGGACCCATGGCTAGGGTCCCCAGTCAGAGGTCGGTGGCGAGGGTCGCCGCTCGTAAGAGGCCACGGGGGCGGTTGAGGAGGCGGACAAAAACTGTGGTGAAGTGGGGTCCACGTCCCGCACCAGAGCCGCCACCGCGGACAGACACCCACCCAGACCCTCCCCTATAGGTTCAGGTTTTGCGGCCGGAGTCTACACATTTGGGGGGGTACTGTCACGTTCTGACCATAGTTCTGCTATTTTATTCTTTGTTTTAGTATGGTCAGGGCGTGAGTTGGGGTGGGCAGTCTATGTTTGTTTTTCTATGTTGGTTTTTGTGTTCGGCCTAGTATGGTTCTCAATCAGAGGCAGGTGTCGTTAGTTGTCTCTGATTGAGAATCATACTCAGGTAGCCTTGGATTGACTTTTGGTTTGTGGGTGTTTGTTTCCGTGTGAGTGTTTGGGCCACACGGTACTGTTTCGGTTTTCATTTTGTTCACATCGTTTATTGTTTTTGTATTTCAGTGTTCAGTTTGTTTTGGATAAATCATCATGAACACTCACCACGCTGCGCTTTGGTCCGATCCTTCCTCCACCTCTGAATGCCGTTACACTGACCTAAGACAGGAAATTTATACTCGGATTAAATGTCAGGAATTGTGAAAAACTGAGTTTAAATGTAGTTGGCTAAAGTGTATGTCGACTTCCAACTTCAACTGTAAATTCCTGCTAATCCAAAACTTTTTGTTTTGAGCTGTTTCAAAGCTAATTTCCAGAAATTCTACACATTATGCCATTTGAATGACTCAAACATTATAATAAAATCAAATCATATGACATTTTATTCCTTACATGCTTCGTAAACAACAGGTGTAGACTAACAGTGAAATGCTTACTTACGGGTCATTCCCAATAATGCAGAGAGAAAGAAAATATAGAAATAATAGAAAAGTTAAACACAATAATAAATACACAACGACTAACGATAACTTGGCTATATACACAGGGTACCAGTACTGATTCGAGCAGGGGTAATTGATGTATATCTGTACATATAACTAGGAATAAGGGACAGTTTATAAACA
The DNA here is from genome assembly GCF_002021735.2 of Oncorhynchus kisutch. Lineage (NCBI taxonomy): Eukaryota > Metazoa > Chordata > Actinopteri > Salmoniformes > Salmonidae > Oncorhynchus > Oncorhynchus kisutch. The sequence goes on from NC_034198.2 coordinate 7,231,537, forward strand.
GTAGTTGAGTATGTGATGATAAGTCAAATAAGTTACTGCAAAAAAGGGTCAATGCAGATAGTCTGGTTAACTAACTATTTAGCAGTCTATATAGCATTTTATGGTGGAGTCTCTGACAATTTTATGGGCTTTCCTCTGACACCGCCTATTATATAGGTCCTGGATTGCAGGAAGGTTGGCCCCAGTGATGTACTGGGCCATTTGTACTACCCTCTGTAGCGCCATACGGTCAGATGCCGAGAAGTTATGGCTTGGGGGTAGCTGTTAAGGAGCCTTTTGGTCCTAGACTTGGCACTCTGGTACCGCTTGCCGTGCGGTAGCAGAGAAAACAGTCTATGACTTGGGTGACTGGAGTCTCTGACAATTTTATGGGCTTTCCTCTGACACCGCCTGGTATAGAGGTCCTGGATGGCAGGGAGCTCGGCCCCAATGATGTACTGGGCCGTACGCACTCCCTAGCTGTGATGCATCCAGTCAGGATGCTCTCAAGGATGCAGCTGTATAACTTATTTTGATTTATTTTGAAAAAAAAATTTGTATTTTACCCCCTTTTTCTCCCCAATTTTGTGATATCCAATTGCGATCTTGTCTCATCGCTGCAACTCCCCAACGGGCTCGGGAGGCGAAGGTCGAGTCATGCATCCTCCCAAACATGACCCGCCAAACCGCACTGCTTAACACCTGCCGCTTAACCCGGAAGCCAGACCCACCAATGTGTCGGAGGAAACACTGTTCAACTGATGACCGAAGTCAGCCTGCAGGCGCATGTCCGGCCACAAGGAGTCGCTAGAGCGCGATGAGCCAAGTAAAGCCCCCCCGGCCAAACCCTCCACTAACCCGAACGACGCTCGGCCAATAGTGTGCCGCCCTATGGGATTGCTGGTCACGGCCGGTTATGACACAGCCGGGATCGAACCCGGGACTGTAGTGACACCGCAAGCACTGCAATGCAGTTCATTAGACCGCTGCACCACTCGGGAGGTCGCTATAGAACTTTTTGAGGATCTGAGTGCCCATGCCAAATCTTTTCAGCCTCCTGAGGGGGAAGAGGCATTGTTGTTCCCTCTTCATGACTGTGTCGATGTGAATGGGGTCGTGCTCACTGACGTTGAGGGGGAGGTTGTTGTCCTAGCACCACACTGCCAAGTCTCTGGCCTCCTCCTTATAGGCCGTCTCATCGTCGTCGGTGATCAGGCATACCACCGTTGTGTCGTCGCCAAACTTAATGATGGTGTTGGAGTCATGTACGCCCACACAGTCGTGGATGAACAGAGAGTACAGGAGGGGACTAAGCACGCTCCACTTAGGGGTCCCCTATGTTGAGGGTCAGCATGGCAGATGTATTGTTCCCTACCCTCACCATCTGGGGCCGGCCCATCAGGAAGTTCAGAATCCAGGTGCAGAGGTATATGTTCAGTCCTAGGGTCCTTAGCTTAGTGATGAGCTTGGAGGGCACTATGGTGTTGAACGCTGAGCTGTAGTCAATGAACAGAATTATCACATAGGTGTTCCTCTTGTCCAGGTTAGAAAGTGTGCAGTGCAATAGAGATTGAATCATCTGTGGATCTGTGTGGGTGGTATGCGAATTGGAGTGGGTCTAGGATGTCAAAGCATTTCATGGCTACAGATGTGTGCTACATGGCGGTAGTCATTTAGACAGGTTACCTTGGGGCCTATATTGGTCAGTTTGAAATGTGTAGGTATTACATACTGGGTCAAGGAGAGGTTGAAAATATAATTGAAGACACTTGCCAGCTGGTCAGCGCATGCTCTGAGTACGCATCCTGATAATCTGTCTGTCCTTGCTGCCTTGTGAATGTTAAATTGTTTAAAGTTCTTTCATCGGCTACAGAGAGCGTGGTCACAGTTGTTCAGAACAGCTGGTGCTCTAATGTATGGTTTAGTGTTGCTTGCATCGAAGTGAGCATTTAAAGCATTTAGCACATTTGGTAGGGTCGCGTCACTGGGCATCTCACAGCTGGGTTTCCCTTTGTACACCGTCATTGTTTGCAAGCCCTGCCACATCCGACGAGCTTCAGAACCTGTGCAGTAGGATTCGATCTTAGTCCTGTATAGACACTTTGCCTGTTTGATAGATCGTCGGAGGATTTAGCAGGATTTCTTATAAGCGTCCGGATTAGTGTCCCGCTCCTTGAAAGTGGCAGCTTTAGCCTTTAGCTCAGTGCAGAAGTTGCCTGTAATCCATGGCTACTGAGGACGATGTCGTCGATGCACTTATTAATGAAGCCTGTGACTGATGTGGTAAACTGTTCAAGACCATTGGATGAGTCCCAAAACATTCCAGTCTGTGCTAGCAAAACAGTCATGTAGCTTAGCATCCGTTTCTTCAGACCACTTCCGTATTGAGCGGGTCACTGGTACTTCCTGTTTGAGTTTTTGCTTGTAAGCAGGAATGAAGAGGATAGAGTTATGGTCAGATTTGCCAAATTGAGGTTGAAGGAGAGCTTTGTATGTGTTTGATTATGTGTATTCAAGGTGATCTATAGTTTTCCCCTCTAGTTGCAAAGTGACATGCTGGTAGAAATGAGGTAAGACAGATTTTAGTGTTCCTTCATTAAAATCACTGGCCACTACAGTAGGAGCCATTTTCTTGATTGCTATGGCCCTATACAGATTTGTGGTAGTAAATAGACAGCCACGAAAAATATAGATAAAAATTATCTTGGTAAATTGCATGTTCTATAGCTTAGCATGAGGTATTCTGACTCAGGTGAGCAGAACCCTGATATTAAATATATGTTGTTAACAAAGAGACACACACTTCCCCCATTGAGCTTACCCGACGCTGCCCGACGATGTCCACCATTGTTCCTGAACCCAAGAAAGCAAAGATAACTGAACTAAATACCTATCTCCCTTTGAGAGGCTAGTTAAGGATCATATCGCCTCCACCTTACCTGACACCCTACACCCACTTCAATTTGCATACAGCCCCAATAGATCCACAGATGAACCAATTGCCATCGGACTGCACCCTGCCCTATCCTATCTGGACAGGAGGAATAACTATGTAAAATGCTGTACATTGACTATAGCTCAGCCTTCAATACCATAGTAACCAGCTCCCAGGTGGTAAAGTAGGAAACAACACTATGCTGATCCTCAATACAGGACTCAACCCCCTGTTCACCCATGACTGCGTGGCTGCGCACGCATCCAACTCAATCATCAAGTTTGCTGACGACACGACAGTAGTAGGCCTGATTACCAACAATGACGAGACAGCCTACAGGGAGGAGATGAGGGCCCTGGCAGAGTGGTGCCAGAAAAACAACATCTCCCTTGATTGGGACTTCAGGAGACAGCAGAGGGAGCACGCCCCATCCATATCAACAGAACCGCAGTGGAGAAGGTGAAAAGCTTCAAGTTCCTCGGCGTACACATCACTTACAATCTGAAATGGTCCACCCACACAGACAGTGTGGTGAAAAAGGTGCAACAGCTCCTCTTCAACCTCAGGAGGCTGAAGAAATCCTGCTTGGCCCTTAAGACCCTCACAAACTTTTACAGATGCAAAATTGAGAGCGTCCTGTCGGGCTGTATCACCGCCTGGTACGACAACTAATCCGGGTGTAACCGCAGAGATCTCCAGAGGGTTGTGCGGTCTGCCCAACGCCTCACCGGGGGCACACTGCCTGCCCTCCAGGACACTTACAGCACCCGATGTCACAGGAAGGCCAAGAAGATCATCAAAGGACATCAACGACTCGAGCCACAACCTGTTCACCCCGCTATCATCCAGAAGGCGTGGTCAGTACAGGTGCATCAATGCTGGGACCGAGAGACTGAAAAACAGATTCTATCTCAAGGTCATCAGACTGTTAAATAACCATCACTAGTAGGCTACCAGCCGGTTACTCAACCTTGCACCTTAGAGGCTGCTGCCCTATATACATAGACATGGAATCACTGGTCACTTTGATAATGGAACACTAGTCACTTTAACAATGTTAACATACTGTTTTTGTCATGTAATATGTATATACTGTACTCTAGTCAATGCCACTCCGACATTGCTCGTCCTAATATTATATGTTTCTTAATGACATTTTACATTTTACTTTTAATGACATTTTACTTTTAGGTTTGTGTGTATTGTCGTGAATTGTTAGATACTACTGCGCTGTTGGAGTCAGGAACACAAGAATTTTGCTACACCCGCAATAACATCTGCTAAATATGTGTATGTGACTAATACAATTTGATCTGATTTGAATGATTGCAAATTAATTGAAGATGTAATACAAAAATATCTAATTTACACCCCTGAGTCAGTACATTGTAGATGCACCTTTGGCAGCGATTATAGCTGTGAGTCTTTCTAGGTAAGTCTCTAAGAACATTCCACACCTGGATTGTGCAACATTTGCCCGTTCTTTAAAAAACTCATCAATCTATATCAAATTGGTTGATCAGCATTGCTAGACAACCATTTGCAGGTCTTGCCATAGATTTTCAAGCAGTAGTTAAAACTGTAACTCGGCCACTCAGGAACATTCACTGTCTTCTTGGTAAGCAACTCCAGTGTATATTTGGCCTTGTGTTTTAGGTTATTGTCCTGCTGAATAGGTGAATTCATCTCCTAGTGTCTGGTGGAAAGCAGACAGAAGCAGGTTTTTCTATAGGATTTTGCCTGTTTATTTTTTATCCTGAAAAACTCGCCAGTCCTTAATGATTACAATCATACACATAACATGATGCAAAACCCACTATGCTTGAACATTTGGAGAGTGGTACTCAGTAATGTGGTGTATTGGATTTGCCCCAAACAGAACTTTTTGTCCTGAAAAACAAAGTGATAATTGCTTTGCCACATTTTTTTCAGTATTACTTTCGGTGCCTTGCTGCAAACAGGATGCATATTTTAGAATATTTTTATTGTGTAAAGGCTTCCTTATTTTCCCTCTATCAATTAGGTCAGTACTGTGGAGTAACTACAATGTTGTTGACCCATCCTCAGTTTTCTCCTGTCACAGCCATTCAACTCTGTAACTGTTTTAAAGTCACCATTGGCCTCATGGTGAAAATCCCTGACTGGTTTCCTTCCTCTCTGGTAAATGAGTTAGGACGGACGCTTGTATCTTTGTAGTGACTGTGTGTATTGATACACCATCCCAAGTGTAATTAATAACTTTACCATGGTCAAAGGGATATTCAGTGTCTGTTTTTTTATTTTTACCCATCTACCAATAGGTGCCCTTCTTTGCGAGGCTTGGAAAACCTCCCTTGTCTTTGTGGTTGAATCTGTGCATGAAATGTACTGCTCGACTGAGGGACCTTACAGATAATTGTATGTGTGGGGTACAGAGATGAGACAGTCATTAATAATCATGTTAAGTAAGGGATAATCAACGAGGGACTATGCGCTCTATGGCAGATAATAAACAACATGGAAGGTGTGTTCCACGACGCGCTAGCAGAGTGGAACTGACCTTCCATGGAACAATAGGAACAATAGAACAAAAAACTAAATGTGCACCCAGGAGGGGCCCCAGGACCAAGTTTGGGAAACACCAGCTTTTATGTTGCTGACAAAGGCAGCATGTTTGCACAGTCCCTAACCGTGCATTTGCATTCTCATAAGATGCTGAAAGAATGAAAGAAAGAGTCATTCTCCACTCCTATTCCCGGGACTGCAAGAAATACTATTATATTAGGCTACATGTGATAGGTACAGGCCTATAGTCAGTATCCATATTTGAGTTACTACAGTAGGCTACAGCTTCAGTGTCCAAATACTTCTTTTTAGTTCAGAGAGTTAGCAGGGGAAGCTGCCGCAAAATGTGTCGGTAAACTTCCCAAATGTCGACAAAACAAAATACGTTTTACACACGGTGGGATCTTTTTGTGTTGGTAAAATGATTCATGCAAGAAATGTTGCTAGAAAAACACTTTTATGTGCAATTATTTATGTGCAAACCATCATATCTAAATGAAGTTGGAGTCACGTGATAACATGTTGTGTGGTCCTCACACTATGACTTGTCGGGAGAGCATGCAGTTTATTAGACTACAGATTAAATACACTACACTACAGAAGTATGTAGACACACCTTCAATTTAATGGCTTCGGCTATTTCAGCCTTACTGACAGGTGTATAAAATCGATCACAGAGCCATGCAATTTCCATAGACAAACATTGGCAGTAGAAGAGCTCAGTGACTTTCAACGTGGCACCTTCATAGGATGCCACCTTTCCAACAATTCGCTTCGTCAAATTTTGGCCCTGCTAGAGCTGCCCAGGTCAACTGTGAGTGCTATTATTGTGAAATGGAAACATCTAGGAGCAACAACGGCTCAGCCACGAAGAGGTAGATCACAGAAGCTCACAGAACGGGACCTCCCAGTGCTGAAGCGCATAGCTCGTAACAATCGTCTGTCCTCGGTAGCAACAATCACTACCGAGTTACAAACTGCCTCTGGAAGCAACGTCAGCACGACAAGACCTGTTCGACAAGCATGAAATGGGTTTCCATGACTGAGCAGGCACACACAAGCCTAAGATCACCATGCACAATGCCAAGTGTCGGATGGAGTGGTGTAAAACTTGCCGCTATTGGACTCAGTGGAAACGCGTTCTCTGGAGTGATGAATCAAGCTTCACCATCTGGCAGTCCAACGGACGAACCAGGAGAACGCTACCTGCCCCAATGCACAGTGCCACCTGTAAAGTTTTATGAAAGAGGAATAATGGTTCTGGCTACGCCCCTTAGTTCCAGTGAAGGGAAATCTTAACGCTACAGCATACAATGAAATTCTAGATGATTCTGTGCTTCCAACTCTGTGGCAAATGTTTGGGAAAAGTCCTTTCCTGTTTCAGCATGACAAGGCCCCCGTGCACAGAAATGGTTGCCCAGATCGGTGTGAAAGAACTTGACTGTCCTGCACAGAGCCCTGACCTCAACCCCATCAAACACCTTTGGGGTGAATTTGACCGCCGACTGCGAGCCGGGCCTAATCGTCCAACATCAGTGCCCGACCTCACTAATGCTTGTTCGTGGCTGAATGGAAGCAAGTCTCCGCAACAATGTTCCAACATATCGTGGAAAGCCTTCCCAGAAGAGTGGAGGCTGTTATAGCAGCAAAGGGGGGACCAACTCCATATTAAGGTCCATGATTTTGGAACGAGATGTTCGACATGCAGGTGTCCATATACTTTTGGCCATGTAGTGTAAGTTATGATGAACTTCACAGGTTGGTGAAAGTGCAAAGTAATGACCTTGATGCTCTTTTCCAATAAATATATTGTGTCTTATTCTGGTGACATGATCATCTATGCTTGGCTGCTTGACAAATAAAAAGAATATCGCTCTTTTGTTCATAATACTCCTTATAGGACACATCACTGCACTCTATACTCCTCAGTAAACTGGTCATCTCTGAATACCCGTTGCTTCTCTGTATACCCGTTGCTTCTCTGTATACCCGTTGCTTATTTATAAAACCCTCTTAGGCCTCACTCCCTCCTAGCTGAGATACCCACTGCAGCCCTCATCCTCTACATACAACGCCCGTCACATTCTGTTGAAGGTCCCCAAAGCACACACGTCCTTGGGTCGCTCCTCTTTTCAGTTTGCTGTAGCTAGCGACTGGAACGAGCTGCAACAAACACTCAAACTGGACTGTTTTATCTCCATCTCTTCATTCAAAGACTCAATCATGGACACTCTTACTGACAGTTGTGGCTGCTTCGCATAGTGTATTGTTGTCTCTACCTTCTTACCCTTTGTGTTGTTGTCTGTGCCCAATAATGTTTGTACCATGCTTTGTGCTGCTACCATGTTGTGCTGCTACCATGTTGTGCTGCTGCCATGTTGTGTTGCTACCATGTTGTGAGTGGGGGTAAGTTAAGTAATTTTTTTACATTCAGCATCACTACATCAATGGAAATATAGTGGTCTTTTGGCACAACATACCCTGAGTATGGGTATGACAGGGGATGATGACAGGGGATGATGGCAGCGAGTAGGTCAAAGTTGAATTCATGGAATTGGGGTGTGGTATATTGCATCTATTTGAAATGTATACCTAAATTCAGATATAGCTCTCTCTGTTCAATATCACTTACCCTTCCATTTCTTGACCAGTTATCTGGGACATTGATGTTGTTTTGATGTCCCAATTCGTAGGCAAGTTCTCTGCATTTGAGGCTACTAAGCCCATGAAACTGGTCCGCGAGATTCTTGATATGTTTAGCAAATTCAGACTCCATGTCATCAGAAAAGACCTTGTGTGCCTCTACTACTCTATCATAGTCTCTCTTTGACACACGTTTGTTTTTTTGTTGACAATGTACCTCTTCAGTGTCATTCAGTCAATTTTTCATCCCTTGAAGCTGTTGGACTCACTTCCTTGGCTGCCCTCTTAAGAACCTGAAGGGAGGCTAGACCCCTGCTTGTTTTACGTTTGTATACACGCGGCATGATGATGTCTGCTCTGTAACAATAAAATGCAGTTGAAATGCGTGACACATTGCAAAGATACTATGTATATTATGCAGAATTCTAACAAAATGTAAATCATAATATACAGTGGGGCAAAAAAGTATTTAGTCAGCCACCAATTGTGCAAGTTCTCCCACTTACAAAGATGAGAGAGGCCTGTAATTTTCATCATAGGTACACTTTAACTATGACAGAAAAATGAGAGAAAAAATCCAGAAAATCTCATTGTAGGATTTTTAATGAATTTATTTGCAAATTATGGTGGAAAATAAGTATTTGGTCAATAACAAAAGTTTATCTCAATACTTTGTTATATACCCTTTGTTGGCAGAGGTCATATGTTTTCTGTAAGTCTTCACAAGGTTTTCACACACTGTTGCTGGTATTTTGGCCCATTCCTCCATGCAGATCTCCTCTAGAGCAGTGATGTTTTGGGGCTGTTGCTGGGCAACACGGACTTTCAACTCCCTCCAAAGATTTTCTATGGGGTTGAGATCTAGAGACTGTCTAGGCCACTCCAGGACCTTGAAATGCTTCTTACGAAGCCACTCCTTCGTTGGCCTGGCGGTGTGTTTGGGATCATTGTCATGCTGAAAGACCAAGCCACGTTTCATCTTCAATGCCCTTGCTGATGGAAGGAGGTTTTCACTCAAAATCTCACGATACATGGCCCCATTCATTCTTTCCTTTACACGGATCAGTCGTCCTGGTCCCTTTGCAGAAAAACAGCCAAAAAGCATGATGTTTCCACCCCCATTCTTCACAGTAGGTATGGATGCAACTCAGCATTCTTTGTCATCCAAACACGACGAGTTGAGTTTTTACCAAAAAGTTATATTTTGGTTTCATCTGACCTGGACATTCTCCCAATCTTCTTCTGGATCATCCAAATGCTCTCTAGCAAACTTCAGACGGGCCTGTACATGTACTGGCTTAAACAGGGGACACGTCTGGCACTGCAGGATTTGAGTCCCTGGCGGCTTCGTGTGTTACTGATGGTAGGCTTTGTTACTTTGGTCCCAGCTCTCTGCAGGTCATTCCTAGGTTCCCCCGTGTGGTTCTGGGATTTTTGCTCACCGTCCTTGTGATCATTTTGACCCCACGGGGTGAGATCTTGCGTGGAGCCCCAGATCGAGGGAGATTATCAGTGGTCTTGTATGTCTTCCATTTCCTAATAATTGCTCCCACAGTTGATTTCTTCAAACCAAGCTGCTTACCTATTGCAGATTCAGTCTTCCCAGCCTGGTGCAGGTCTCCAATTTTGTTTCAGGTGTCCTTTGACAGCTCTTTGGTCTTGGCCATAGTGGAGTGTGACTGTTTGAGGTTGTGGACAGGTGTCTTTTATACTGATAACAAGTTCAAACAGGTGCCATTAATACAGGTAACGAGTGGAGGACAGAGGAGCCTCTTAAAGAAGAAGTTACAGGTCTGTGAGAGCCAGAAATCTTGCTTGTTTGTGGGTGACCAAATACTTATTTTCCACCATAATTTGCAAATAAATTCATTATAAATCCTACAATGTGATTTTCCTAATTTTGTCTGTCATAGTTGAAGTGTACCTATGATGAAAATTACAGGCCTCTCATCTTTTTAAGTGGGAGAACTTGCACAATTGGTGGCTGACTAAATACTTTTTTGCCCCACTGTATATGGAGTATGGTGGCCATTGGCTCAACTAACCCCAAAGCAAACATTTTGACTATATTACCCCACACAGATAGAAGGATACACTTTCATGCTAGGATCTCATATTGTAGTGTACAGAGACCCCAACTGATGAATAAAACAATCTTACAACTATCTACCTTGATTTAGATACAAGCATCATGAATGCTATAACACAATACATTTATTTGACTTTGTGAAAATACATTTTTTTGGGACCTAACTTATATACCACTTTTTCCATGTTGTTAGTTCCTAACAGGATCTTCATAAATATTTGGTCACCTGATTCATTTTGTGTATTGTTTCCTAGAAACAAGGGGTGGCTCAACTAACCCTTAACCTAACCCACTCTCCCCTACTTTTCTATGCAGAAAAAAAACGGTACAATAACTAAGACAGGGTATCTTGCCATGTGTGCACCTAAATGCATGGCATGATAGTGAGACTTTTGAGTACAAGTAGTAACAGAGCAAACCCCCCCGCCCTCCTGCTTCTCTCGTCCACACGCGCACACACATGGGCACGCACACGCACCCTACTTTCCATGGAGCTATGAACAGTGCCTGAGGATGGATTGTGACAGACTGGTTCTCTCTAATTCCTCTCCCTCTTTCTTGCTCTGTCTCTCCTCCTAGGAAAACATAGCATTTTCCATAACACATTGGACATGCAAGATTGCGACAAAAAAAGTCAACTTTAAATATACTCACAGTCATCTCAGAAGACAGTAATAGGCTACCCCTCCTGACAATATTGTTTGCTGCCTGCACCTTACTCAAGCTAAGGTGAGTTTGTCAGTTTTGTAGGGCCTACAGTTTCTGCTCTTCATTAAAAGTCTTTATTGTTGCATGTGTGTAGCGTCATGTGTGTGAGTAGCCTAGTACTGCACGGGGTCAGTATTTGTTTATTTAAAAAAAACGATTTGTGGGGATTTTTTATGTGAAAAATGATTATTTTAAGACTATCACTAGCTGCAACAGAATACCATCATGGGATACCATTTTTATGTCTCTGCGTCCGGTATGAAGGAAGTTAGAGCTATTTTCACACGGCAATGCAAACCAGTGTTTAGCGCAATGACTGGAAGTCTACAGGAACAGTTAGCATGCTAGCTGTTCTTGTTCATCCGACACTGGAGAAGTGTATAAAGGGCTTCATTGCCAAAATCTATAACTATTAATTTAATATGGAGGTCATTACAGTCATTGGAGCTACTTAAAACCGGGGGTTTTCTGTATAGATAATTCTTATGTGGGGCTTCTAAGCGATCATTTTCAGGATGGAAAAACAGTTTCAGTGTCAATTTAAGTAACCAAAACCAGATAGAACGCATGCAGAAAAGATGTTGAACTATAAATATTTTTGAATAACCATCTTTAATGACTAACAATGAAATAAAATATAGAAAGTCAGGAAGAGTACTAAATTATTTTTTATTTTTTAAAAACAGACATTCATGGTACATGCCCTTTGAGTTTGTTATAACGTTTGAGCAGAGGAACACAGCAATAAGCAAAATGCATAGAATTGCAGGAAATTAGAACTTCAAAATGATCTCTTAGCTCCATGCCAAAGTGTGTAGAATTGCTTGAAATGTGCATCAAAAAAAAAAAATCTCAAATTTTTCTCTCAGCTCAATGGACAAAAGTGTAGAATTGCAGAAAACTTTCTTAAAGGCCTACAACAGAAACATGCTCTCTGTGCCTCCATGATACCTTTCTAGCTTAATAGACTGTGTTTAGAGTTGACATTTCCTCGTCCAATGAACTGTGAAGTTAAAAGAATTAAACTGTCTACCAATGCAGATGACTTCTATGCCTACTTACTAGTATCATTCGCCTGATGATAAGATGTGACTTTTTTGTTGTTGTGAACATATGATCGGGGTCCCTGGTCTCATGTTTACCTGGGCAGGGGTCCCTGGGTAAGAAACATTTTAAAACCCCTAGCAGAGCCTCGAGCCAAATGGCCTATCCTTGCCAGAGAGCAGTAGCTTAAATTCATTGTCGATCTAATAATTGAAAACTGAATCGACCCCAACACTGTAACACTGCTTGCTTGCATGCTTACATGATAACTTCGCAAGGTGAAAGGTTACAATTTGTGTTTGTGGTGTGTTTTCTTGTAGGCCAAATGTGAGGGGAAAGATTACAAGCTGTAACAAAAGCACGGGAGGAAACGGACAGCATGCTCCTGCCTCAGCCGTTTCCCTGTTATAGCGTGCAGTCCATCAGTCCGGTTTGGTAGGGTCTGTACTATCCGGGATCCATGGGACTTCTCTACCCACTTGAAGTTGACATTTAAAATGGTTACGGTTAGGTAAGGGTTCGGGTACGGTACTGTCCTGTCTGGATAGCGTGTGTCGGTTTGCTCTTGGTTTGTTTTTCAAATATCACATAGGCTAGTGGCGGTTCTATTTAATACTATATCGGTTTGGTAAACCGCTAGCTTACAAATGCTGCCTAAATTAAGCAGAATCCATTACCATTAGTGGAAACCAAGACTGTTCTCAGGGAAGGCCTGGTTGTAGCTAGATATTTTCGATTTGCGTCGGGATCATTTTTGCATTTGAACTAACCTTTTTCCTAGCCTTAATCGAATGATCCTAACCTGTCACGTTCATCCTAACCTGTCACGTTCATCCTAACCTGTCACGTTCATCCTAACCTGACACGTTCATCCTAACCTGTCACGTTCATCCTAACCTGTCAGGTTCATCCTAACCTGTCAGGTTCATCCTAACCTGTCACGTTCATCCTAACCTGTCAGGTTCATCCTAACCTAAATGTGGCGCCATGTCGATGGCCGTTATGTTAACTCGTTGATTGACATTTCCTACAGAGTGAAAAATGTGTTAGGGCAGGCTATTTACATCAACAAGTAAAGTAAGCAATAATGGACCAAGCAACCACAAGTCTAGTATCTGAAGTGTTCCTCATGGGGAGGGCTCCAACGAAACAGTGAGTTGAGCTATGACGTTATTAACAAAAACCTAAAAGCTTTCTTGGAAATCCTAAATAGGCTTAGTTGAAATGTGTCTAGGCTACTAATATAACGACTGAAGCCATTTAAAACACCAAATGACATAGTAGGCCCGCCTATCAGTGTCCTGTTCTTGTACTGGATGGACGTAGTGTGGTAGTAGGGGTGGATGGGTGACGAACTAGCAATATTGGTGAATTTAGCCTGCCTAGTTAACTTTAAATGAAAGAGAATGGGCATATTGAGAGAAGAAAGGTGTTGACATGGTATATAATAGCATTATCATAATGACATCATTGTCAGGATTATGCCTACTCCCTATACAAAGTCAGCCTATAGGCCTAATACCACTGAATGATGTGGCACATGTTACAGTTGACATTGGTCTCATTCTATTGGAGATGAGAAGGGCTACACATGTTACGTGATTATCCTTGACTGGTGGTGAGTGATTGCGTGATTGGGAGGTCAAAGTGACGATAGGATAGGAGTTCTAGCTGGTCACAAACTTCAAACCCACTCTTAGAGGCCACCAAGCCCACGGCAGTGAGGTCAGATGTCATGCATTAGCTAGTTTAGAAGGGGCGCAGTGTTTTCTGTGCCTCTGGACATGGAGTACCTGTCACAAAGAGAAAGTTCATCTGTCTGCTCTTAGACAAGTACAACATGTTGACCCCCTGTGGTGTAGACCTCCAACAGAAATGGCTGCAAAACATTCCAGCCACACATAGTGATTGAATCAAAGGTTATTCAGCCGCAACGGGAGTGGTGGAGCAAACCTTCATAGAAGACATATGGAGCAGAATCGCAACCTTCCCAGAGGCTTTGCCCCTGTGAAATATCCTTCATAGATATGTCCAAATTTCAAATGTTCTGCAGTGTGTGGTGGAATCCCTTTGTTTCCTCTTCTTTGTGTCTGTGGTTTACAGTGGCCCATGTGCTCACGTCAGGTTGGTTTTGATACTGAGAAACCCCCCAACCAGCAGCACTAAACCCCCCGAGGCCAGAGGAGGCCCCACAGTCATAGACCTGCCTAGGCATGCACCTGCCAAGCCCCACAGTTTCTGCTCCTCTGTCTACTCCCCTACAGCGGATTCCCCCGGCATTCTGCCTCGTGCTCCTCTCCCACTCGGTTCAGACACGTCGTTCCTGGCTTCCAATAAGCGAGGCGAAGCAGGCAGGCTCCGCGTGATATACGCACAACGCTCTGTGTGCTCGCGATACACCTGGCACCCACAGACTTCCCTTCAGGTCTAAGACTCTCATTAGCACCTAGCCAAAGACACCCCTTGCTTTTATCTCAAACCGTCACAGACAAAGTGAGGCGCATCCTTTATAAACAAAATAAAATCGACACGCAGAGCCTCAGCATGTAGTCTAAACACGCTATGTCCACAAGTAAGCCCCGTGTGGTTAAGTAATTGACTTCATCAAGACATCCACACGTTGCCTCCGAAACTGGTGCGTCACCACTGCAGCAAACACACCAGGGAGAGGGGAGGTGAGCCGATTGGCTATCGCCTTGCCAGGGATCGGCTCCAACACTGCAGGCAACTCCATGCAGGGCCAGGGCATCCACTCAGGTCCGCCCCATGGCAGACTGGGTGATTGATGGGCAGTAGCACAGCTAGCAGACTGTGTAATTACACTACTTAGTCACTCAGTCACTCCAGACAGAGTGAAGTCAGCAACACTTGAATTCAGTGGGATTTCTGGGATTGGCAGATGAGTTCATACGTTTTTTGCTCGCCGCCCGAGTAAATACGACCTTAAATTAATGGATAACAGAAAAAAAATGGATAGATGAATAACGCTTACTCCCAAATGACCAGCAAATCAGTCAGAAGTCAGTTTTCGTGCAAGGGAACATGAAATGTTAGGGAACTATTCAGTTGATCTCATTGGGATAGGTATTTGTGAATACGAACACATATTTCAGGTGTGGTTTAAAAGAACAACCCCAAGCATTGAAATGAATTAGCGGTCTGAAACCTGGGTGAATGCAGGCGAAATTACTGTAGCTTTACCTGGCTGGCATATTTTTGTATTTTGAGATAGGACTGCTTACTATAATGGACCTTGATATCGTCACCAGTCTTGCCTCACATCTTTATTAAGTCCAGAAATTGCATGAGCTTTCTGAACATTATAGGTCAGTTAGTACCACATGTGGCAGACCAGGCATTGATGGCTGTTGACGGCCTCACATGTTCCTTCAGCTCAGCTGTATTAATAGCCAAGCCATTCAGCCTGCTGTCTCAGTGGGTAAGCCCCATTGGCAAGCAGTGATACATGGGAGCCTGCTGTAACAATGCTCACCTGCACTCCAAAGGAGATCAAAAAACAAAAGTGTGTGGCAGGAGAAGGGGGGGGGGGGGGATGGGGGAGAAAGCAAAGCGCACATGAGCTGTGAACTTTTCTGAGGGGGGATTCCCCTCCCCCCCCTCACTTCAATGGCTTTTGTGTCAGGGTGGGGTGGGGTGCAGCGGCGCACTAATCTGTCAGAGTCAGAGGCTGCCGTGATAGGGTTGCGCCCCGCGGGGGGCCTGAGGTCATCCCGAATGGCACTCTGATCTGATCAGCAGCGATTGTTCCCCCATGATCCTCTCCCTCTCTGTCTCTCTCTTTCTGTCTCCCTCTGCCTACCTCTTTCTCTCTCCCTGTCTCAAGGCCTCCAGCGGCACTCAGACAGCCCAGGCTCGGCAGTGTCAGAGTGTCTGCAGTTACATTGGCAAGGCCTCTCCCGCTGATCCTGCTGCCGTGTAGTGTGGTGTCGCTGGCCCTGTCTGGGGCCCCTGGATTCTCTGTCTTACAGCACATACAGTACACATTCTCTTTCAATCTCTCTTGCTCACTTTCTCTTTATCTCTCTCTCTCTCTCACACACACACACACACACACACACACACACACACACACACACACACACACACACACACACACACACACACACACACACACACACACGCACACACACACATTAGCTAGCTCTCATCTTACACTCAAATACACAGTCACAGTTGTACTTCAAATGGGCCAGGGAACTACACACATAATATCCAATGCTCTGTTCCAGCTGTATCAAACAAAGAAAATTCTATGTATGCTGAGAAAAAAGCAGTACAGTTTAGCAATGTCATAAAACAGATAAGGATCGTGAATGTTCTGTCTCTGAATTAGCTTACAGTACGTAAAGATGCAGTCTGGGATCTTAAGCACTTACAAATTCGTAACATATTGTATAAAGTGGAATTTGTAAAATATCTGCCTGAAACTCTGGAGCATCACTTTAAAATCTACTGCAATGCAGATGTGGTGCATGGGGGATTGCGCCACATCGCATACAGATAGATGTAGGATCTTAATTTGAGCCAGTTTGCTATAGCGGGAAAATAATCCTGCAGCAACAGGAAATGTGAATTATTATTATAATAATTTTTTACATTTATTTGTTATGACCTTTTCTCCCCAATTTTGATCTCTGCAACTCCCCAACGGGCTTGGGAGGCGAAGGTCGAGTCATGCGTCTTCCGAAACATGACCCACCAAACCGCACTTCTTAACACCAGCTCGCTTAACCCGGAAGCCAGCTGGACCAATGTGTCGGAGGAAACACTGTTCAACTGATGAACGAGGTCAGCCTGCAGGCACCCGGCCCGCCACAAGGAGTCACTAGCGCTCGATGAGCCAAGTAAAGCCCTGCCGGTCAAGCCCTCCCCTAACCAGGACAACACTGGGCCAATTGTCCGCCGCCCTATGGGACTCCCCATCACGGCCAGTTGTGATACAGCCCTGGATCGAACCCGGGTCTGTAGTGATGCCTCTAGCACTGCGATGCAGTGCCTTAGACTACAAGAAATGTGAATTATTATGTGGATTTTCATTAGTATTTTCTCAACCTTGAATACACTACAAGTTTGCATTTCCTGGTGTGCAGGAAAAACCTCAACAGGTCCTATATCTGTAGGTAGGTAAGGGCATGTTTGTGTGTTTATGAAAGTGGCATACACTTTGAATAAATAAACAATAAAATTACAAAATCCCATAACTACTTTATGGCAAACATAACAACTTCTGGAAGACGCCGTGCAGTTTTGTTTGAGCTTGTCATCATAGTAAGCATGTTAAAACATGGACATAGCAAACATCACCCCCCCCCCCCCTTATCTTAGGAGAAAAATCTGTCAATTAAAATTAATTACTTCAATGAAACTATAATGGTTTCTGGCATCCCCGGCTGATCTGGGCTGTCTCGTTGTGGTGATTAATCCATGTTTAGGCACATCTAAACTCAGCAAAAAAAGAAATGTCCTCACTGTCAACTGCGTTTATTTTCAGCAAACTTAACTTGTGTAAATATTTGTATGAACATAACAAGATTCAACAACTGAGACATAAACTGAACAAGTTTCACAGACATGTGACTAACAGAAATGGAACGATATGTCGCCGAAAACAAAGGGGGGGTCCAAAATCAATAGTAACAGTCAGTATCTGGCGTGGCCACCAGCTGCATTTAAACAATTATTATTAAACCTTTATTTAACCAGGAAGGGCTCATTGAGAATTAAAATCTATTTTTCAAGAGCGTCCTGGCCAAGATAGGCAGCACCAAGTCATTACAAACATTACAGACAAACAACATGAAAAACTACAAGTAATCTAGTAAAAAACATAGAATTCACAGGAGTATAAAACAGCAAATTAAAAACATTGACAAGTCAGGGAAAATACTGCAGTGCATCTCCTCCTCATGGACTGCACCAGATTTGCCAGTTCTTTCTGTGAGATGTTACCCCACCAAGGCACCTGCAAGTTCCCAGACATTTCTGGGGGGAATGGCCCTAGCCCTCACCCTCCAATCCAACAGGTCCCAGACGTGCTCAATGGGATTGAGATCCGGACTCTTCACTGGCCTTGGCAGAACACTGACATTCCTGTCTTTCAGGAAATCACTCAAAGAATGAGCAGTATGGCTGGTGGTATTGTCATGCTGGAGGGTCATGTTAGGATGAGCCTGCAGGAAGAGTACCACATGAGGGAGGAGGATGTCTTCCCTGTAACGCACAGCATTGAGATTGCCTGCAATGACAACAAGCTCAGTCTGATGATGCTGTGACATACCGCCCCAGATCATGACGGACCCTCCACCTTCAAATCGATCCCGCTCCAGAGTACAGGCCTCAGTGTAACGCTCATTCCTTCGACAATAAACACGAATCTGACCATCACCCCTGGTGAGACAAAACTGCGTCTCATCAGTGAAGAGCACTTTTTGCCAGTCCTGTCTGGTCCAGCGACAGAGGGTTTGTGCCCATAGGTGACGTTGTTGCCAGTGATGTCTGGTGAGGACCTGCCTTACAACAGGCCTACAAGCCCTCAGTCCAGCCTCTCTCAGCCTATTGCAGACAATCTGAGCACTGATGGAGGGATTGTGCGTTCCTGGTGTAACTCGGGCATTTGTTGTTGCCATCCTGTACCTGTCCCGCAGGTGTGATGTTCGGATGTACCGATCCTGTGCAGGTGTTGTTACACGTGGTCTGCCACTGAGAGGACGATCAGCTGTCCGTCTTGTCTCCCTGTAGTGCTGTCTTAGGCGTCTCACAGTACAGAAATAGCAATTTATTGCCCTGGCCACATCTGCAGTCCACATCTGCATGCCTCCTTGCAGCATGCCTAAGGCATGTTCACGCAGATGAGCAGGGACCCTGGGCATCTTTCTTTTGGTGATTTCCAGAGTCAGTAGAAAGGCCTCTTTAGTGTCCTAAGTTTTCATAACTGTGACCTTAATTGCCTACCATCTGTAAGCTGTTAGTGTCTTAACGACCGTTCCACAGGTGCATGTTCATGAATTGTTTATGGTTAATTGAACAAGCATGGGAAACAGTGTTTAAACACTTTTACAATGAAGATCTGTGAAGTTATTTGGAATTTTACGAATTATCTTTGAAAGACAGGGTCCTGAAAAGGGGACGTTTCTTTTTGGCTGCCCAAAGTGAGGCACCGGGAGTTTTAGGAATGCCTTATGTCCATTACCACACACTGAACTGCACACAAACACCCAGTCAATCTTAAATCACACAGACACAGATCACATATCATCAATAGGTAAACCACAAACGAATAACAAAGAAATGAGCCACTGGTGTGTTTGTGTCTTATTATTGTACATGGGGCCTTCCCCAGAGGAGAAACAAACAGACAGGTTTGTGTGTGTGTTATCTTTCGAATCATCAGGGTCTCTGGAGGCTAACAAGAGGGAGCACTTTGAAAAGTCAATACGATTAGGCCATATCCCTTCCCTGAAGAGGGGCTATTAGCTTCTGTTACTGGGGGGGGGGGGGGGCGCTCATAAAGTCAATAACACTCACCAAGTCAAACCATTCCCCACAGAAAAACTAAAATCAACGCCACCGGCTGCAAATCCAACTATGAGCACAGAATATTTTAAACCACTGGGACAAAAAAGCTACATTTGTATATGGAGAGGCAATCCTCTTTTTTGGGACAATCTGCCTCTGTGGAGGGCCTCCCCTGGCATATACTGTATAACCCTCCCTCTCATTGAGGCAGTGAGTTCAGAGAGGGCACTCTATTTTACTCAATGGCAGCAGATCCTATAGATAGCTTCTCCTTAGAAAGCTGTATGGAGAGACTGTGGGAGACTGTGTAGCGTATGCGCTAGGTAGTGATACTATGTCTGGCTGGGGTGGTACGTGACATACCTCCCTCCCCCTCTGTGTGTTGCAGGTCCCTAGCCCTGGGGCAGCAGTACTCGTCTCTGGGCTCCCAACCCATTCTGTGCGGCTCCATCCCTGGCCTGGTGCCCAAGCAGCTGCGCTTCTGTCGCAACTACATCGAGATCATGCCCAGCGTGGCCGAGGGCGTGAAGCTGGGCATCCAGGAGTGCCAGCACCAGTTCAGGGGCCGGCGTTGGAACTGTACCACCATCAAGGACAACCTAGCCATCTTCGGCCCTGTGCTGGACAAGGGTAGGCTTCTTACTCTAACAGGACTGTTTGTCTAAAGAATACAAATATACTCCTCTCCCCAATGGCCGAATACTACTAATGAGGTATTTATATGAGGGATATCATTTCTATATTTTTGGGGGGGGGATATATGAATGACAGCCAAGTATCATATAAAACATACAAAGAAAACTAATTGATGTACAACAAGAATGATATTGGACTACTCTATACTATAATCTAACCTCAGCAGGGGTTTGCAGGTTCTAGGAGGTTTGCAGGTTCTAGGGGGTTTGCCGGTTCTACTTTTTCTCATGGCGGTGATAGAAACATTAAAGGACATGTCAGTGAGAAAACGTGAGAAAAAGTGTGAACAAGTATGAGGAAAGTACAGCAAGCTGACATAGGAATAGAAGAACCCGCTACTCTGCAGATGAGCACTGCCTGTTCCCTGTGCTCCGGCTGACAAATGACTCGCAGGGTAATAACAGTACTATCTATACACCTTTCCTTACTGCAGTGAGAAATGAGCGCCGATACAAGGAGGGACAGATGATTCAACGTCCATCCACCGCTCTACCTTCAACATCGCGTCTTTTGAGTTTGTGTGTCTTCTTCCCGGGTTTCCCAACCTCGCTGACGTTTTTAGACAGTGAAAGAAGGTTAGTCGGTGTTGTGAATCGCTCAAGATTAGCTCACACAATTCAATTTGATACGCAGTTGTTACAGTCGACACACTGGAGATCATCTATCAGGCTTTTCACACTAAATACTAAGCACCGACGGTCTTGACACTGACTGGTTGCTTTAAACAATCTGATGCAAAAACACAGAACGCACAAAAACAGAACCCGGGGGTGCTCGGAGTACGCCTTGAAATCCCTAATGATGAAGATGGGTTTTTGTGTTGTGGAGTGAGGCTGCTGATTGGAAATGAATTAGCCTGTGTGTCAGAGGGGAAGGGATCTGGGCAGGAATCGGTAGTGTGAACCTCCCTCGCTCTCCTCAATAAAATAAATAAAAAGGGAGAGGGGAGGCCAAATGAGATTACAGGCAATATAAAAGGGCTGGGGGGCTCAGCTCAACCCCTACTGTGCATGAAGACCAGTGCGCGCCTCACACAGCCCGGCTCCCACGGACGCTCCATTCACACGCCCTTTTGACTCTGTCATGAAAACAGGCTGAAAGGGAATCTCCCAACCTACCCCGGGCCGGCACGTTGGGGTGAAGTGGAAGGAAGGCAGGGGGTGCTGGCGAGGGAGGGGGGCAGCCTGAGTCGGAGTGACGGGCAAGGGGTTGGCGAGGATGGAAGGGGCCCCAGACCAGGGTGGCTATACCAGTCCACCACCACCTTAACTACTATGGGGGAAATGGGGAGTGGAGGTGGTGGTGGTATTGGAGGATGGTGTTTCAGGGTGGTGGCAGAGGGAGGGTGTTGGGGGGGGGGGGGATAAGGGAATGCCAGCTCTGGGCAGAGCGGAGTTGTGGGGGCGCGAGTCGCTGGGCCCTTTGTGTGGGTAATACAGTGTGACACAAGGGAAACAAAGGCGGATTGATGGGCCCAGCAGGTAGCAGGAGCAGCGCTAGCCTTGGCTGACAACCAGAGCTCCAGGGGCCCACAGCTCACAGGCCCCTGTTGTGGAGAGCCCAGCAGGGCTTGCCAGGGTAGCTGGGACTCCCGGTCGCCTCCCAACCAGAGGTGTATGTGATCCAATCAAACAAACATTCACAGGTTTTAGCACAAAAAATGTTGCTTTATAGCTGTTCACTTAGAATGAAGCACACTGGGGGGGGGAAATGTAGATTGTGGACACTTGAGACAATTTCTTTAGTCGTGGTTTAGTGACTATACGTTTGTATTAACTGATTAGATAGTGTGTGACATGCTTTCATGTAGATAAGAGGTGATGTTTAGTGGTAATCTAGTGACTTTTAATACGTTTCCACTTCCCCGGATTTTCCATCAGAGCAGCCATATGACCTCTCACCCTATTATGAACTTATGACCCTATTCAGCCGTTCACATGAAGGTTTCATTCAAACAAAGGATGTGTAACTTAAAATGCTCAAATAAAAAAGGGTAACCTCATGAAAGGCTGTGAACGCTAATTCACTTTATGAACACATGAAATGTCCCCTGGCAACCCAGACTGTTTAATGCAAATCAGCACTACAAAGACTTGTAGATCGGCTTACACTGTAGAGTAACTAACGTCCCTGCAGGTATGTAGTAGAGAACACTACTAACTACAGTCAGTTTTAGGGGGGGCTAGGCCTCCCTAGATTTAACAGTGAATCCATTGCAGGGAGTAGGCCCTCCCCTTTACCCTCCGGGTTTGTGTGTGTGTGTGTGTGTTCGTGTGTGCGTCCCTGCCTGTGTTTGTGCGTGCCTGCCTGCCTGCCTGTGTGTGTGTGTGTGTGTGCAGTCTGAGGTGGTGCAGCAGAGAAATGGATGAGCCCACAGTAAGTGTGCTGTGATTGCGAAACAATGGTGTCTGGTTACATAATAAGCGGTTGCGCTCAAAGGAGGCGTAACTCCATCTCTCAGCACGAACACGGCAGCAGAGCAGAGCAGATGGCCTGCTCAGTTTCTACCCAGAGGCCCTGTGGGCTCTGACGGAGGGAGGGGGGGGGAGAGGGGGACAACATTCCTGAAACACTATCCAGATGCAAAACAGCACACCTCGCGGATGACAGGAGGTCACCGAGATCTCACTGAGCATTAGGCCCGACTGACACCAGCCACAATAGGTTGATGTCACAGCCAGGGGACACTGTCTACTGTAGCCATCGCTACGACATGTTCCAAAAATCATAGGTAGTGATCAGAGTCTAATGTTTTAACTCCTCTCACGGACATGTCTCAGAATCTTTTTTTAAATTCTTGCAGTATCCTTTTCATTGACCCTGCCGTATTGAAAGTTGGCAGCAGTGAAACTTGCTGCGTTAAGATGTGGCACTAAAGATTGATTCCTTTAATGTACTCTTATCTTTTTCTCTCTAGCGACCAGAGAGTCGGCGTTCGTCCACGCCGTCGCCTCAGCGGGGGTGGCGTTTGCTGTGACTCGGTCCTGCGCCGAGGGCACGTCCACCATGTGTGGCTGTGACTCCCACCACAAGGGTCCCCCTGGGGAGGGCTGGAAGTGGGGCGGCTGCAGCGAGGACGCCGAGTTCGGGGTGCTGGTGTCCAGAGAGTTTGCCGATGCCAGAGAGAACCGCCCCGACGCGCGCTCGGCTATGAATCGGCACAACAACGAAGCAGGACGCACGGTAAATAGACCTACACTGAGGATTGTACTGTACTGCACAGCTAGAATGGATATATTGGTAGTACACGCTATACAGTTAAGTATACAACTGTTGGTAACACAAAGGCATGCACGTAATGTAAATACACATATGTACCACAGTTTACTACACAGCCAAGCGGGATGCAGTGTATAAACTTAAGTATATTCCGTACACATATATCAGTAGACAATGATACAGGACACACCCTGAACACACCCAGGCCTGTAACTAAAGAATGATATAAAAGCACAGTAGCAAAGATACAATGAACAAAGATCTGCTTGTTTGGCAAACGGATGGAATTATCCACAGTAAACATTACAGTACCAGATTACTAATTCTATGACAGGAAGGATTTTGGTATTTGACTTAAGTTCAGTCCACATTTCTGCGAGTTCCTGCCTGAAAAGTAGCACTTCAACTTGAATGATTGGATAATTATCTGATGTTAAAAAAAATAAAAAAAATGCCCTGCCTTTCCTAACCGAAATTCCCTGAGACAAATAACCAGAGTTAGTGTGAGGGGGAAGAGAAGGGAATCAGCTCGGACTTAAACCATCACTCGCTGCTGTCATTGCTCAGTGCAATATCTGGTGAGCTACTCCTCACCAACATGCTGAGGGGCAATTGGAGAGACCACAATGGCAACAAGGCAGTCCTTTGATCTGACTAGACAGGAGCAGGGAGACCACAGGAGCTGCAAAACGGCAGGCAGCCCAGTCAGGACCCCTTTCTCTCTCTCAACCCTGATCCCAGCCGCCCCACCTGGCCCTCTCACGCTCCGTTGTTTACCTCGGGTCCCGTGGGAGATGCCAGGGGCCTGACAAGCCCAGGACATGATGTCAGAACTAAGAACCTTTCCACCCCTCACCGCCCCCACTCCCCTCTCGCCCAAAGGTGCCACACACACCTGCCTTCCGCCGCAGCTGGGGGAATTCTGCAGCTAAATATAGTTGGGGAATAAAAAAAGAAAAACAAATGTAAACAAAGGTGAAGAGAACTTTGCTCACGTAAACGAAGTGACTTCAGAATGAATTAGCGGCTGCACGCTACAAATGCCTGCCTCTGTTTCACAGCTGCCTGAACCACAGCTGTAGACCGAGCCAGGTAGCATGTTGTTCTCAACCTACAGGTCGGTACTCGGTAGTCACTCAGGTTATTGATAAGAATAGTTGTTCAAAAATGGGCTGTCTGGTGAAAGACTAAACAATAAGGGCGATAGACAAAACAAACATGCCCCTAGACTAAACAAACTGACACCCAGACTAAACAAATCACCATCAGACAGAATGTGTTATATTGACAAGATACCAATCACATTTACTGTACACTGTGGTGAATTCTTCTCTCTTTTTCTCTCAGACCATCCTGGACCACATGCACCTGCGCTGCAAATGCCATGGCCTGTCGGGCAGCTGCGAGGTGAAAACATGCTGGTGGGCGCAGCCCGACTTCCGCATGCTGGGCGACTACCTGAAGGACAAGTACGACAGCGCCTCGGAGATGGTGGTGGAGAAGCACCGCGAGTCGCGCGGCTGGGTGGAGACGCTGCGCGCCAAGTACGCCTTCTTCAAGCACCCCACGGAGCGCGACCTGGTCTACTACGAGGGCTCGCCCAACTTCTGCGAGCCCAACCCGGAGACGGGCTCATTCGGCACGCGCGACCGCGCCTGCAATGTGTCCTCGCACGGCATCGAGGGCTGCGACCTGCTCTGCTGCGGCAGGGGCCACAACACTCGGACTGAGAAGCGCAAGGAGAAGTGCCACTGCATCTTCCACTGGTGCTGCTACGTCAGCTGCCAGGAGTGTGTGCGCGTCTACGACGTGCACACGTGCAAGTGAGAGCCTTGTGCGCTCGCTCGGAGAGAATGATGGACCACAGCGGCCATCGCAGACACACTGCAGTCATCGCATGCATACAGACTTAAGTACAGACAAACACCAATGGGGAGTGGCATTTCTGTACTGGAATTCCATACTTCTGGACCCTTGTGATAAAAATGTCCCTCATATCCTTCTTCCAAGCCCTGCATCCTCCATATGGGACAGCCCATTTCCATTGGAACAAGCTCAGTCAGTTTGACCAGTTCACATTCCTGCAGCATTGGGCCATGACCCCTTCTTTATTTATTGCTATCGAATGGACATCTTTTTTAACTAACACCTGATTTCACCAGTCAATCACCTGGCTGGTGGACTATTGTGAACGAAAGCAGTTCCCCAACGTCACTCGTCAATCCAAACCGTACTGAACACACGGCGGCAGCCCAGGAACCTACCACTTTTAACTACTGAGCGGGCTGTTACTGGACCCTGCCCTTCTAAACTAAGCTACTGAGCGGATGAAATCTCCACTTTCTCAACCCCTGTACTGGTACTGTACTGCAGCAGTCACCTAGCTGAGACGCCTGGAAGATGTGCTAGAGCGTGATTTTATAGCTCCACATTTCTGAAATATTAGCAATGGGCCGGGACTGGAGGTGGTATTGCAGGAAGGGACATGTGCACGAACCAAACATGCTGGTTTCCACTCATGGACATTTCTGCACATGTATGCACTATTCAGCTGTACACGAACTGTCTGGAGGAGGTGAAACTTTAGCAATTGTTATTTATGAGAGCAAATGCATTCTTCTTGTTGATCTCAAGATCAGATACACTTTTCTGGAATTTCCCTTTACAGTCTTTGAGGAAATTAGAACAATATGTCAGAGAAGAAAATGTTCAGACAAACAGGTAGAGGGTTCAGGTTTAAGAGGTCGTACTTCATTGGATTAACATTGAATTCATGGATCACCAGGTCATTTTGCACTTGCAATAGGCCCAATGCTAATGAATAATTATACTAATAGCGGGTCATACAATTATAATCTCATTGTCGTAGTATCGAACACACGGATGGTCCATTTCATTAGGTTCCTCATAGTGCTGTGAGGTCCTTGTTCTAAGCGAAACCCTGCTCACCAGTGAAAGGTGATGACAAGTGGAGAAAGCAGAAAGTGTCAAGTCATCAATAGCCCCCTTGCCTCATCTCCTTCCCTTAATTGCCAGTGATGTGAAACGTCTTGACAATAGAAGCAATATGTTGGAAACTTGTTCAGAGACGACGTGTCTGTGGGAGACAAATGGAGGAGACGAGGGTAAGAAGGTTATGTAAGCCTATTGGGATACAGCGGATGTGCTGACTGCCAGTGACAGGGGTGTAAGGGTTAGGGATGGCAGGCATGTGGGATAAACTGAGAGGTTTCCACACAACACGTGCTTCCTATTCATTATATTTAACAAAAAAATACAATTTACCCCAGGTAGTATAGGCTCCTCTCTGTGACATACGGCAGTTTAGCAACTGCGTCACCCTCTAAAAAGCCCTCCCTACCAGGGCACTTTGTCGTTCCTTCCTTTCCTGCCCGCTATATCCAAAGTTTTGTACAAAGGTTTTAAAGTTAATAATTCCCTTTTTATTTTATAATCTGAAAATGTTTTTATAAATATTATTTATTATACAATGTGTATATATCTGAACTAAGATTATATATTTGAAGAACAAATTACTGTCTCATGCTTTTGCTTCTTAGCCAGAGGTACTTTTCTAATCATTTCAGTTTGTAAGCATCGATTCCTCTACATTTCCTTACCAAATCATGTATATAGACATTGCACATAACACTTTTGAACTCATTTTTAAATGGCAAGCTGCGATGGTGTTACAAACTGTGATAGACAGTTATCCATGCTTAATAAATAGTCCGATCCTCACTATAACTCGAAATAATGTCTCAATCTGCTCTAGAACTCTGTGAAACTTCTGCAATTTGTCTCAATCAAGTCCATTTCTCCCTGATAAAATCTATAGGTAAATGACAAGTGCATATGCATCAATCAATAATACACACACACATATACACTTAGAAAAGTACTGTACGAAATGTTAATGTGTCCAATTTTATTGCGATAATACAATTGCAACTTGTCATAAGTTTTACAGCGTTCAAGACTTCATTACAAATAGATTTAGAGAAAAAAAAGCACACTGGTCACTGCAAATAATGTATACATCTGGTTGATATATCCATACATTTACACTTGAATTGTGTTTATCTGAAACAAACCTGCATACAGTACTTCTGTAAATAAATGGCAGTGTGTTAGGCATGCACACGGATGGGGGACGGGGGGAGGCGAGCTATAATGTCGGGCATATAGCCTTTATACAGAACAGTGTACAGAGACTCTGATGTATCGGGACTAGGAGGTAGAGATAAGGCACATGGGTTCATAACAGTCAAAAGAGGGTAGTGCCATCCTGAAAAAGAACCACATCTCTCCTGTTCTATAAGGCAGACACTTTCTGGCATAGGATGTTATTTCTGTTAGCTACACAGAACGACAGCTCACAACACCGCAGAAACACTGAGAGAGGACCACCAGTAACGGCAGAGAGTAACAACGATATGCTTTAAACCTAGTATACCTACACTTATCACTCCCTCGCCTCTTGTCCACGGAGAAACAGCACGGCCATCCACCAGCAGGCAAAGGCACAACAGAGGTCATTCATAGAGAACAGCATGATACAGAAACAATTTCAACAGGAATATCAGGCGGGGTTGGGGGGGGGGGGGGGGGGGGGGGGGTTCCCTTCTAAAATGGTCTAATCAATATTTTTTGTAACATGATTAAATATCCATGACAATTATTCATAAAACAAAGAGAGTCAAAAATGAAAACATAATAAAAACCAAAAAGTGAGCAGAGCTAAGGGTAAAGGCTTGGAACCATCATTTCCTGGAATGATTAGAAATCTACGCGCGTAATATCGAACACACAATAGGTCATCGTATACACGTTTGTGCTTACACTTTCCTCATCTAATACCTACTTAGTTATAAACATACAACCACCTTATTTTTGCTTTTTATACATAAAATCCCAGAGTGCTAGCAGCACAGATCACAACACTTTGGATGCGTCTCTAATGGCACCCTATTCAGTGCTCTTGTTTTGACCAGGACCTATAGAGCTCTGGTCAAAAAGCAGTGCACTATATAGGGAATAGAGTGCCATTTGAATCATAAATAAAAATTGTACACAGAACAAGTGCTTAATTCTCACTTAAATTTACACACACAGAGAGGTCGTGTTGATGAGGAAGAGGCTGGGTCATTCGGTGTTGCTATGGAAACACGAGGTACAGAGATTACACAGGGAGCGTTGGGGATGGACAGCACCCAGGCTTCTGCTCCTCAGCCACTGAGGGTAAAAGTGAGAGGGAGTTAGAAGAACAGGAAGGAAGAGAAAGAGGGAGAATCTGCATATTTTTTTGATTCCAACCCTACTCTAACACAGCCCTGCTCTACGCTTTGTTCAAGTACTTACTGGGAGAGGCAGCTAACTGCTGGGCAATGCAGCTCCACCATGGACTTAGATGGGTATAGAACCCAACCTGTGGGGAGCAAGGAGACATACATTCATTAAATCCGTCAACCAACAACGAACCCAAACAAGAACTAGGTGGTGTGAGGGGACGGAACAGAAGAGTGTTCTACTTACGCTCCCTGTTCTCTCAGCAGGGTAAGGAACTTACTAACTCTGTATTCAGGATCCATCTGGAAGACACACACACACGCTTGTTAGCGCTCTTTGGGCATGTGCCCATCTTTGCCTACATTTTCTATATAACCTCCTTTCCAACAACTTGTTTAAAAGTAGACTGCAGATGTTTCTCAGTGGGCCTGGGGCCAGCACAGCACAGGTGCCTGCAGGGCTGTCTGTAATTGGCTGGGAAGGTTTGAGCGGGCGGGCTTAGAGGGAAGTGAATCAACAGTAGGGGGACAGGAGGGAGTGATACATCTGGCAATCTGAATAGTCGCAGCATGGAGAGTGGGTCTTATGTCTGGTTAACCCGAGGGGGAGATCCAACTCACTCACTCAGACAGACAGACAGACAGACGACAGACAGACGGAGACAATGCAAAATACATGGTAGCACTCAACTACGGTCATCTTGACTATGGGTTAGATATGAGATATATATGACTGGCCTAACACGATTAGCTGTGTTCCATGAACGAAGTGGAACATACATTGCATGTAAAAGGTATAAACCGCCAAAATAAAGAAAACACTTGAGGAGTTTGGGATTTGAGAAGTTAGGGATACAAAGTTGGGCTCCCGAGAGGCGCAGCGTTCTAAAAGACACTGCATCTCCAGTGCTAGAGGCGTCACTACAGACCCTGGTTCGATTCCAGGCTGTAGCACAATTGGCCCAGCGTCGTTAGGGTTTGGCCGGGGTAGGCCGTCATTGTAAATAAGAATTTGTTCTTAACCGACTTGCCTAGTTAAATAAAGGTTAAATAAAAGTATATTGAAAGCAGGTGCTTCCACAGGTGTGGTTAATTAAGCAATCAACGTACCATCATGCTTTGGGTCATGTATGAAAATTCCCAGTTGTCCATTATTACTATTACTAGAAGAGATCTCAGTGACTTTGAAAGAGGGGCCTCAAAGGAGCATATGGTGTTTAAAGTTTTTCGTCTCTCAGTCACCAGATCTCAACTCAATTGAACACTTATGGGAGATCCTGGAGCAGCGCCTGAGACAGCATTTTCCACCACCATCAACAAAACAACAAATTATTTTCTAGTGGAAGAACAGTGTCGCATCCTTCCAAAAGTGTTCCAGACACTTGTAGAATCTATGCCAAGACACATTGAAGCTGTTCTGGTGGCCCAACGCACTATTAAGACACTATGTTGGCAGTAACCTGTACATTCCCAGTGGTGGCAAATAGGCCCTCGTGTTCATGCTTTCGTATTGAGGACAGAGGATTTGAAAGGGTAGGATTGGGCAAGAAAATGTATGTCAGTTTATGCAATAACCTGTTTTGAATTGCCCGTAGCCATTGGGGATCAGTGAAAACTTTGCACCCTAGGGTCGTTTCTGGACAGGGCCTAAGAGTAACAACCCTCACAACAGTAGATAAGACGTTTCCAAGGCGCTACGTGGTGTTTGTGTGTGGCTAGCATTCCTCTACAATTCACAGCATGTGAGCACATAAGACAGGGGGAAGAATGCGGAGAATGGTCGGGAAAGCACAGCGATGACATTATTGGGGCTCACCACACAAATCATTGTTGAATCCAAACTGCTTTTAATTAAAAAAGCTCGTAATTAATGGCGGTCTGTTTTGACTGAAACCAGACGAGAATCCGTGACTCCCCAGACTGTGGTTGTCTAGGCCAAGGTTCTCCAACTCCCACTCTGGGAGAGCTAAAGGGTGTGTGCAGGCTTTTGTTCCAGCACAGCAGTAACACACCTGAACCCACTAACCGTGGTCCATATTGAAGGAGGCCATGACTACGTGATTGTTTGATGGTTCGTGCTGAGCTGAGACATGTCCACTAAACAGGTCTTTCTCACCTGCACGGCCATTTCGATAAGCATCGTCAGCTTCTTGATGCCGATCCACACCCCCTGGCCCTTCACTGCCTTGGCGATGTCTGCCCGCTCCTTCTCCTGGAAACTACCTAGCATCTGCAACAGACACAAAAGCCGTTTGAAAAACCCACGACGAATGCATCGCTACATATCACCATCCCAACTTCAAAACTGGAGAGTGAGGCACATACATTCCCGTGTGTGTTGCCTGTGTGTGCATGTCTGCGCGTTCGTGTGTGTCTATGCCTACCTCCAGGGCCTCGACCAGCTGCTCTCCTCTAGAGATGTTGGGGATGTGGATGGTGGTACTGAAGGCGTCCAGCATCTCCATCTCCTGCAGCACGTCCTTCCTGCTGGTGGTGCCGATGATCAGCAGCTTACGGCCCTGTGTTGGGGAGGGGGGGGGACATGACGCAGAGACACACGATGGAGATGGATATTTAGCTCAGGGACAGATAGGACCATCCTGTAAAACTTTTTAAAAAATAATTAAATGACGTGCGGAAGTGTATAAAACCCTCATCAAACAGCATGCTTCACAGCATCAAAATACAGAGAAAGGGTATGGGGACATGTGTATGGGTAAGGTGGGGTCAACTCCTAGCCTTGTGCCTATTTATAGCTTTATAAAGCTTCTGCTCAGTCTCTGTCAGAGGTGGACCACATCTACCTAGTTGCTCTAGTCTAGTTGACTCTGAATCAGGGAAGTGGCCTGTTTCTTTCCCCAGAGGCCCTGGTCGCTCAGTCAGGGGAGAGAGGGGGATTATGGGCCGGCTGCCCCCCCATGATGCTGAGGGGGTGTTTCCCTGCATGCAGATGAGGTGCCACACAGGCGGCGGTGCTGCCAGGTCCCCCCGGCTCTCTCAGAGCCCATTCTCTTCCGTTGTCTCCCCCCCCCACCTCGAGAGACAGGCCTCCCCTAGCCCGGGCTCCCCGCTGGGCCTGGAGCTTTACAACCCTGGAGAAACAGCCCCGGCTCCCATTCACACCAACCATAACAGCCTGCCCAGACCAATACATTATCACAAACACATCTATACTGCCATATACTCCCTTACATACACACATCCAGGAGAAACAGCTCAGCTCCCCATTCACACCCAGCACAAAACAACAGCCTGACCAAAACTCTCTCATACACATGAAACACATTCACAGCTAAACGTAGCCTAGACTTGGTCCCTAACCGCCTAAAATCCCATAGAGGCCTGGGGGCTATATTTAGGAGACAAAGCTCAGATGAACACGCACAGTGGTAAAGCTATATATACGATCACACAGCTAGGAAACACTTTTTGATTCACTCCGCATGGAAACGACTGAGGCCATAGGCATGATCTGCTGCCATCTTTCTGCCACTGCCAAAATAACAACCGGAGCATGAGCACAGAAAATGTCAAACGCTAAAGAGTAACCAACACACGCACGCATTCAAGAAGAGCCGCAGCCCACAGAGCACTCACCTTGGGAGGGGGTTTCTTGAGGAGGACCAGCAGAGCTTGAAGGACCAGGTTTGAGAAACGAGGGCCAATCGGGACATAGTCTGAGAACAAGGACACTCATAAACGCTCCCATATTTATTTTAGGCTGCGTATGTATGTAATAATGTATTATACATCATTATCAGTACGCTTAAATATAGTTTTTCAGCATTTAATGCCAAATGTGGTCAAATAACTAACTTGACATTATAGATCTTTATTTGGCCATCTTCAATGTAGGCGTTCTAACCTCTGCAGAAACCGTGCAATAACCCCTTGTATTGAAGCTCTAGCTATTTAATTTATAATTGTATTACATTTTCAATGAAAGACCATTTTAAATGAGCAGCACCAACCATACACTTTCAAGCTACACACAGCTCTCGACACCTGCCACAGTATTGTAGATACATAAACGTAGATATGGCACTTTTTAGCTGGCCAAGGCAGGGTTATCAGAAGGAGAATGGTGTTTTTAGCTGGTCATGGCAGGGTTATCAGAAGGAGAATGGTGTTTTTAGCTGGTCATGGCAGGGTTATCAGAAGGAGAATGGTGTTTTTAGCTGGTCAAGGCAGGGTTATCAGAAGGAGAATGGTGTTTTTAGCTGGTCAAGGCAGGGTTATCAGAAGGAGAATGGTGTTTTTAGCTGGTCAAGGCAGGGTTATCAGAAGGGGAATGGTGTTTTTAGCTGGTCGAGGCAGGGTTATCAGAAGGGGAATGGTGTTTTTAGCTGGTCAAGGCAGGGTTATCAGAAGGAGAATGGTGTTTTTAGCTGGTCAAGGCAGGGTTATCAGAAGGGGAATGGTGTTTTTAGCTGGTCGAGGCAGGGTTATCAGAAGGGGAATGGTGTTTTTAGCTGGTCAATGCCGTTTTAGCTTTATGAGCATTTTGTTCTCTGTTATAGCCCTGAACTTAAAAGGAGACTTAAAAAAGAAGAATGGTGTTACCACAATGCAAGCAGAACCTTACCCAGCAAGCGCTCAATGTCATCTACCACTACACAGCTCAGCTGGGACTTATAGGCATCTTCAAATATCTGGAACAAAGAGGGTTAAGGGTAGTGAAGACACAGGTACTGACACAGTGTGTGTGTGTGTGTGTGTGTGTGTGTGTGTGTGTGTGTCTGTATCCCTTTCCTCACCTTCTTGATGGCCTGGCACTTAGCGATCTCAGAGTGGCCAATCATCTTGTCTGGAGAGCAGATCTTTATAAAGGGGAACTGGGATTCCTCTGAGATCTTAGCTGCCAGAGCCGTCTTTCCACTGTTGGGGGGACCTAGGTGAGAGAGCATAACATTTAAAAACCAATACTCCCTATACCCGACGTGAGTAAGACCTTTAAACGGGTCAACATTCACAAGGCCGCAGGGTTAGACAGATTACTAGGAGGTGTACTCCGAGCATGCGCTGACCAACTGGCAAGTGTCTTCACTGACAAAAAGTTCTACAGCTGCACCATCGAGAGCATGGTTGCATCACTGCCTGGTATGGCAACTGCTCGGCCTCCGACCGCGAGGCACTACAGAGGGTAATGCGGATGGCCCAGTACATCACTGGGGCCAAGCTTCCTGCCACCCTAGTCATAGACTGTTCTCTCTGCTACTGCGCGGCAAGCGGTACCGGAGGGCCAAGTCTAGGTCCAAAAGGCTTCTCAACAGCTAATCAAATGGCTACACAGACTATTTGCATTGGCCACCCCTCTTTTACACTTCTGCTACTCTGTTTATTATCTATGCATAGTCACTTTAAATCTACCTACATGTACATATTAACTCAACTAACCACATCGACTCTGAACCGGTACCCCCTGTATATAGCCTCGCTATTGATATTTTACTGCTGCTCTTCAATTATTTGTTACTTAAAAATAAAACGTTTTTACTTCTCACTTATTTTTCTTAAAACTGCATTGTTGGTTAAGGGCTAAGTAAGCATTTCACTGTATGGTTGTATTCGGCGCGTGTGACAAATAAAATGTGATTGTATTTTATTTGTACCAAAGGAAATTAAAAGAGTATAAGTTGTTTGTGTCCTTGCTCATCTTTTTGTGTGTATTGCACTTAACCCCAGCATTTTCTTACGAGCACGGACTTCGCTGATATCTGCTTTGTTGAGGTACGTTTCACTTAATTGCGCGGGAAATGTGCTCTACAAATGAAATAACATTATTAATATGACTTGTGGTGGACATAACTAGCTACCTTAAAACGAACGCACTGTAAGTCGCTCAGGATAAAAGCATCTGCTAACTGACTAAAATATACACATTTTAGTGTATTTGAGTGTGTGTGCGCCTTACCTTCCAGTAGCACAGACACCAGTGGTGTGCGGTCGCTGTTCTTGGTCTGCTGCACCAGCAGCTCCCCGTCATCCAGCACGGCTGTCACCGGGTCGCCCCACTTAATGATGCCGTTCATGATGTAGCTGGCATAGTCCTCGGAGTTGGTACCAAATGCCTGGCCAGGGGGGCGAGCGAGAGAGAGAGAGGGACATAGGTGGACGGAAAGAGAGAGCGTCAGACCCATTAAATCATTGCCTTAAAAAGGGTCCCTTATTAAAATCGCTTCTAAGAAATATCTCAAAATGCTATCCAAGATTTATTGGCCAATTGGATGTAGGCAAATGGTAAAGAGAGAGCAGGATGGAGAATGATAAAGAGATGGCGGGAGGAAGGGGATCTACTCACAGGTTTGATGTCGTTGTCCAGCGAGGCCAGGAAGTCGTCTCTGTGGACCTGCAGATTCTCAGCCTTCTCTAGGTCCACCTCCACTGTGGCACTGGCCTGCAGGAGGACAGAGGACATGTCATTAGGACGATCCAATACAGACGGTTAATAGATGTTCAACTAACTATCAACAAACTGTTTGACTAACTAGCCACTAACTTCATGCCTGATCCTAGAAGATTTATGGCACTGTGATGTCGAGGAGTGTC
This sequence comes from Oncorhynchus kisutch, assembly GCF_002021735.2. Taxonomy (NCBI): domain Eukaryota; kingdom Metazoa; phylum Chordata; class Actinopteri; order Salmoniformes; family Salmonidae; genus Oncorhynchus; species Oncorhynchus kisutch. Next base: position 7,266,767 of record NC_034198.2, read on the forward strand.
GACAAAATGACCCCAAATAAGTTAACGCTGTTCCAGCAAACCACTCACAGTATAGTACCAAGCTTTACTTTGTCCTGTAATGATGCTGACGTGATGGTTTGGACTTCTAGGTGTCACTGATCTAGCTTGGTCAAGTGAAAAGTTTACAACATTCCACCTCCCCAGTCTACTCAATCAACTGAAACACTGTTGTTTAGCCCACTGTGAAGTGGGTACCGTTAGTGTGAAATCGTGTGTCTGTGGAAGCGAGGTTTAGAGTGTCTGCCCTAAGTGCTTTATCAGGTGAGGAGAGTGTTTCACTCTCACACACACAGCCAGGTAAAGTCTGTTAAGCGTTCTGCAGCTTGCCACACTCTTGGCATCTTTTGGAGGGCGATAACATGGACAGAGGGCTTACACAGGAGGAATGGCTGGAGCAGTCACTCCCTCTCTCTGTCCTAGTCACTCGTTCTCTTCCTCCCAGACGAGAGTTGTCAGACATTTCCACTCTGAGGTAGCACATTGTTTTATGACTAATTGCACAATACCTAAGGGACCTACAGCCCCTTGACACTGTCGGTTGTAGAGTTAATGTTGAGGATAAGTCCCCCCCCCCCCCCCCCTACATAGACTAATAAAATGTCCGCCTGTGTGTGATAGTGACCTTTATGTGTCGGTTCATGGCGGTGGACTGGGCAGCTCTGACCAGCCCCTCCAGCTCGGCTCCACTGTAGTTCTTGGTCTCGGCGGCCAGCTCGCTGACGTCCACGTCGCTGCCCAGCAGGTGGAACTGACGCATCTTGGCCGTGTGGATGTTGAGGATCTGGACACGCCCCTTCTCATCAGGCAAACCTGAGGGGAGGAATAGAGAAGGGAAACATCTTCTGTATATCCGGTATGTTAATCTGCTGCCGTCACCATGTCACTACATACTGCACAGGGGACAGAACTGGAAAAGTAGAAATACCTGGGTGTTTGTCATGTAAAAGGTGCAACATCTATGAATAACAATATCCTTCACAGAAGGAAATAAACTACCTAAGACCTGAATATATTAACCTAAAAGAAATTAAGCAAGGCCATTGGTTAGAGTGGATGCTTTGTGGTGTTTCTTACCAATCTCCATTTTGACCTCCAACCTGCCTGGTCTCAACAAGGCCTCGTCTATCAGGTCAGGCCTGTTGGTCATTCCTGAGTGAGGCACAGATGGAGAGATAGTAGAGAGGGAGGACGAGAAAGGCAGCGCCCAAATGATCTTCTCAGACCACAATTTGACCTGTCAGTCAATCAGAAAAGTATGCGTGTGTGTCAATGTTCCCTCAAATATTTTGGGCCGCTGAGCAAATTTGGGGTCTTGTGAGCGGAAACTTGAATGTTGAGAATTTTGTGCAACTTCTGGCGCACGTTTACAGTGCACACTGATGCTGTACCCTTACAGTTTCAGACGGCAGCATTTGAGCATAATGTAAACCTACCAACAAAACCAAACGGAACAAATCCCAGAACATTTTCACATGGAAGTAGCTTTTGATTTCTATGATGTAGCCTACACGTGGTATTCAATGCAGGCCGACACTGCATGAGACTTTTAATTATTATATTTTTTTTACGTGAAGGGCTTGACATCAACTTTACTTGGTCTGTAACACCATAGGCCAAATAGGTGACTGTAAATTGCATTGTATAGTATGACACAAGAAACCACTAATTATCATTAACTAATTATCATTACCATACAGAGACTTAGACAATGTAGGCTTACCCCTCTGCCTATTGGCATATTCAAGCCTGTCTCAAAATACAACACTGCCCCTTTAAAACATAAGCTTCTGACTGGCTTTTCAAAACCAGCTTGAAATGTAACCTACAAGTTCAGTCCTCTTGAAGGAAGCAGCAACTCCCCATTGCTGGCCCATACGCATCTATAATATGGCTAATAACGTGCCAATTAGCTAAGAATATCAACAAATGTGCGACTTAAGCTCTGATCTGAAAAGAGCAGTCGCTCGCGGGTGATTGAAAGACCGCTCGTGGGCAACCCCCCAGCAAAAATAATTCTACTCCGTTGGCAGTCCTGCAGAAGGTCTGTGTGTGTGTGTGTGTGTGTACGTGTACCTATGACCAAGATATTGTTGAGCTGCTCCACTCCGTCTATCTTGGACAGCAGTTGGTTGACCACTGTGTCGTGGACGCCCGTGCTGCCCGCCATGCTGCCACGCTGCTTACAGATGGCGTCAATCTCGTCAAAGATGATGATGTGCAGCCCACTGTTGGCACCCAGCTATTGGGGGAGAGATATGGGTGAATGATGGAGGAGGATACCAATGGCCTCACAAAGTCAACGCAGCGCTACATATCTACACGGAACGAAAATATAAACGCAACATGTAAAGTGTTGGTCCCATGTTTCATGAGCTAGGCCACAGGCTATTATTGCATGTTTTGACATATTTAAGCAAAAGGAAATGACAAAGAACATAGGCAGAGAACTCAGAAACACTGATTTTGGAATGAATGATCCCTTCCCCACCAAGATCAATGAAAGGAGAAAAAAAAAATCTCATGAAGGAAAAGCGTTGCCTGAATCAACGGGTCTCCATGGTGATGGATAAACTTTACATCAATGGGCAATTGTATCAGGACTCTGGAGTAACTCTCTGGCTATTTGAATTTAATGTTCAAATTTGAGTTTGTGTGCTGTAGTGTATCATGACAACTTCAAATATAACGAATACATGCTCTATTGATCTTCACTTGATAAGGGTTGCATATGGCTCAGGTTAATGTATGTAGCATCCTAACAAAATACATGAAGTTTAACTTGGTCAACATAAATAATATTCGTATTTTGGCTTTGACCGAAACACATTTAGATGCATCTGTAAATGATGGGCAAATGAACATTCATGGATATAGTCTACTGAGAAGAGACAGGAATAGGAATGGTGGGGGTGGAGCACTGTACATTCAGAATCATATACCTTTTAAGAGAAGGGATGACCTTAATGTAGGTCAAATAGAAGCACTATGGGCTCAGGTACATCTGCCTCACCAGGCTGCCATATTGGTAGGATGTGTGTATAGACCTCCTAGCTCTAAGGTGTCCTATCTGGATAACTTATGTACTGATTTTGACCAGGCCACAGATGGCAACAGAGATGTATTTATCTTGGGTGATTTTAATATAAATTGGAAGGATCACAATAATTAGAATAGAACAACATTGATGAGATGTGCAAGAACTGTGGTTTGAAACAAATGGTTAATGATACTACTAGATCATCAATTAAGTTGGGTCATCATTCAGACACATGCATTGATCTGATTTTCTGTCATATACCATTGTAATGCGTAAAAGCCAGATCAATGCCAGTGGGCTGGACAGACCATAATATTGTGACCATAACCATGAACACCAAGGTTCCAAAGAAACCCCCTAGGATTGTGGTTAAGAGAAATGTTAAAACATTTAATCATGAGCTATTTCTAAATGATTTGACTGCTGTACCCTGGGAGCTGATTTATCTAGAGGATGATTTAAATCACCCTACAGAATGTTTTATTGATTTGCTCACTGAAGTAATGGACCATCATGACCCTATAAGAAAGAGTACAGTTGGTGCTTGTCCATCTCCATGGATTGATGATGAACTGGGTGAGGCTTTTTCTCAAAGAAATATGGCAAAAGTCTTAGCAGCCAATTCAAAATTAGAAATTGATGACCAGAATTCTAGAACATTACGTAATTATGCAGTTAAATTGAATCGAAATAAAAAGTTATTTTACAACAATGCTTTTATTGATTACCATACAGAGACTTAGACAATGTAGGCTAATAATAACAAAACCAGTTGATATTGCCAATCATTTTGCAGATTTTTTTTTTTACAAAGAAAATGTATTTACTGAGCAACAATGTAAACATACATTCTTCCAAACAAGCTATTGTCCAATGGATTGATGATCATATTATGAGCAACAAGATCTGCTCTTTTAGTCTGCAAACGGTGTCAGTGGAGGAGGTGTTAAACCTATTGAAGTCATTACGTGATGGTAAATCTACAGGTTATGGTCTTATGGACAATTTTTTGCTTCGCTGTGCTGCTCCCCAGATTGCCGTTCCACTGAGATACATATTTAATTGGTCACTGGAAAAGGGGATGCAAAGAACCCATTTCTCCTGCCAATAGTCGACCAATTAGTCTACTCCCTACACTCAGTAAGATATTGGAGGGTATTGTGAGTAGACAAATGTGGGAGTATATGGAAAAGAATGATCTGATTACAGCCAATCAGCATGCTTATCGCAAAAACCATTCCACTACCACTGCATTGGTTGACATGACTGACCAGTGGCTCAATGCTATGGATAATGGCAAGTTTGTGGGTGTACTATTTTTAGATTTCAGTGCAGCATTTGATTTAGTGGATCATTAAATAATTTTGACAAAATTAATGCATTATGGTTTTAAGGAGGTAACATTGAATTGGGTACAGTCATATCTAACTGACAGGAAACAGTCCACCTATATCAATGGTTCATTTTCTTCCCCTCATGTGTTATACTGTGGAATACCGCAGGGCAGCTGCCTTGGGCCACTTCTCTATTTAATATATGCCAACGACCTTCCCTATGCCTTAGCTGAAACTCAAGCTACTATATTTGCAGATGATACTACAATTTATGCAGCAAGACAATCGGTTCAACAGGTACAGCAAGCTTTACAAGGAGATTTGGAGAATATTAGGGAGTGGGTTTGCCAACAGAAACCAAAGTTACGTTGGTCTGTTCCACTAAGAAAAGGCCAAAACAGCATGGGATACAATAAAGTATGGGAGGAGTAAAAATTGAAGAAGTGGCAGAAACAAAACTATTGGGAGTGCAGCTAGACAACTGCTTATCATGGTCGTCTCAAATAGCTAATCTATGTAAAAAAAACTAAAACTAAAATAATAACACAAGCATTAATTGAGAGTCAGGTGAACTACTGTTCTGTGGTCTGGGGAAATGCATCAAGTGAAGTTGAGGCTGCAGAATGCACAGAACAAAGCAGCAAGGATTGTTTTAAGGTGGAGATATGGTTCTTCTGTTGCAGTCATGCGCAATGTTCTTGGTTGGTCATCAATCAGTATGATAATTGAAAGGAACATGCTTATTTTATTTCATAAAATGTGGGGCAAAAAAGTATTTAGTCAGCCACCAATTGTGCAAGTTCTCCCACTTAATAACTATGACAGACAAAATGAGAAAATGATTTTTAATAAATTTGCAAATTATGGTGGAAAATAAGTATTTGGTCACCTACAAAAAAAGCAAGATTTCTGGCTCAGACCTGTAACAACTTCTTTAAGAGGCTCCTCTGTCCTCCACTCATTACCTGTATTAATGGCACCTGTTTGAACTTGTTATCAGTATAAAAAGACACCTGTCCACAACCTCAAACAGTCACACTCCAAACTCCACTATGGCCAAGACCAAAGAGCTGTCAAAGGACACCAGAAACAAAATTGTAGACCTGCACCAGGCTGGGAAGACTGAATCTGCAATAGGTAAGCAGCTTGGTTTGAAGAAATCAACTGTGGGAGCAATTATTAGGAAATGGAAGACATACAAGACCACTGATAATCTCCCTCAATCTGGGGCTCCACGCAAGATCCCACCCCGTGGGGTCAAAATGATCACAAGAACGGTGAGCAAAAATCCCAGAACCACACGGGGGGACCTAGTGAATGACCTGCAGAGAGCTGGGACCAAAGTAACAACGCCTACCATCAGTAACACACTAAACCGCCAGGGACTCAAATCCTGCAGTGTCAGACGTGTCCCCCTGCTTAAGCCAGTACATGTCCAGGCCCGTCTGAAGTTTGCTAGAGAGCATTTGGATGATCCAGAAGAAGATTGGGAGAATGTCATATGAAACCAAAATAGAACTTTTTGGTAACTCAACTCGTCGTGTTTGGAGGACAAAGAATGCTGAGTTGCATCCAAAGAACACCATACCTACTGTGAAAAGCATGGGGGTGGAAACATCATGCTTTGGGGCTGTTTTTCTGCAAAGGGACCAGGACGACTGATCCGTGTAAAGGAAAGAATGAATGGGGCCATGTATCGTGAGATTGAGTGAAAACCTCCTTCCATCAGCAAGGGCATTGAAGATTAACCGTGGCTGGGTCTTTCAGCATGACAATGATCCCAAACACACCGCCCGGGCAATGAAGGAGTGGCTTCGTAAGAAGCATTTCAAGGTCCTGGAGTGGCCTAGCCAGTCAACCCCATAGAAAATCTTTGGAGGGAGTTGAAAGTCTGTGTCGCCCAGCAACAGCCCAAAAACATCACTACATGGAGGAATGGGCCAAAATACCAGCAACAGTATGTGAAAACCTTGTGAAGACTTACAGAAAACATTTGACCTCTGTCATTGCCAACAAAGGGTATATAACAAAGTATTGAGATAAACTTTTGTTATTGACCAAATACTTATTTTCCACCATCATTTGCAAATAAATTCATAAAAAATCCTACAATGTGATTTTCTGGATTTTTTTTCTCATTTTGTCTGTCATGGGTGAAGTGTACTTATGATGAAAATTACAGGCCTCTCATCTTTTTAAGTGGGAGAACTTGCACAATTGGTGGCTGACTAAATACTTTTTTGCCCCACTGGCCAAGTTCTATTCACAATGGTATTCAGTTGGTAAGAGACAGACATTCCGTAAATACAAGGAATAGATTGTCCACCATCTGTGCGTTGTCCAGACAGAACAGAGAAAGGCAAAAGAACATTTCGATTTAGAGCAATAAAGAAATGGAATAAATTAACTGAGCGAACCAGAAACCTTTCAATATATACATTTAAACATTATTTTAAAATGATTTAAATATAATACATGGAAATGTTGTGGGACAATAGTAGATGAAGAATCAATATATTTTTGATTGAGTATTTATTGGGTCATTATGTATGTTTGTAATAGTGTGTTATATGTGGAAATGCGTTCGTATTATATATTTTTTTGTATTTTAATGTCTTTAAGGACTCTTGGAAGATTAGTCCAAATGGGGACTAAAAGAGATCCAAATCAAATCAAATGAGCTGAAATAAAAGATCCCAGACATTTTCCATATGCACAAAAAGCACATTTCTCTCAAATGTTGTGCACACATTTGTTTACATTCCTGTTAGAGCATTTCTCCATTGCCAAGACAATCCACCTGAAAGGTGTGGCATGTCAAGAAGCTGATTAAACATCATGATCATTACACAGGTGCAACTTGTGCTGGGGACAATAAAAGGCCACTCTAAAATGTGCAGTTTTGTCACAGATGTCTCAAGTTGAGGGAGCATGCAAATTGCATGCTGACTGCAGGAATGTCCACCAGAGTTGTTGCCATAAAATTTAATGTTAATTTCTACCATAAGCCTTTTCAATGTCGTTTTAGAGAATTTGGCAGTACACCCAACCGGCGTCACAACCGCAGACCACGCCAGCCCAGGACCTCCACATTCGGCTTCTTCACCTGCGGGATCATCTGAGACCCATCCACCTGGACAGTTGAAACTGTTGGCTTGCACAACCGAAGAATTTCTGAACAAACTGTCAGAAGCCGTTTCAGGGAAGTTCATCTGCGTGTTTGATCGTTCTCACCAGGGTCTTGACCTGACTGCAGTTCGGCGTCATAACCAACTTCAGTGGGCAAATGCTCATCTTTGATAGCTATTGGCAAGCTGGGTAAGTGTGCTCTTCACGGATGAATCCATGTTTCAAATGTACCTGGCAGATGACGTTGTGTGGGTGAGCGATGTTCTGATGTGAACAGTGCCCCAACGTTGACAAGGTGATAGTGGGGTTATGGTATGGGCAGGCATAAGCTACGGTCAACAAACACAATTGCATTTTATTTGATGGTAATTTCAATGCACAGAGATAACGTGACGGGATCCTGAGACCCCATGTCGCAAGGATCTGTACACAATTCCTGGAAGCTGAAAATGTCCCAGTTCTTCCATGGCCTGCATACTCACCAGACATGTCACCCATTGAGCATGTTTGGGATGATCTGGATCGACGTCTACGACAACGTGTTCCAACCAATATCCAGAAACTTCGCACATCCATTGAAGAGGAGTGGGACAACATTCCACAGTCGACAATCAACAGCCTGATCAACTCAACACAAAGGAGATGTGTCGCACTGCATGAGTCACATGGTGGTCATACCAGATACTGATCCACGCCATTACATTTTTCTGTATTCTCAGTCATGTGGAATCCATATATACTGCAAAAAGTAAATAAAGGGAACACTAAAATAACACATCCTAGATCTGAATGAATGAAATATTCTTATTAAATACTTTTTTCTTTACATAGTTGAATGTGCTGACAACAAAATCACACAAAAAATATTAATGGAAATCACATTTATCAACCCATGGAGGTCTGGATTTGGAGTCACACTCAAAATTAAAGTGGAAAACCACACTACAGGCTGATCCAACTGATGTAATGTCCTTAAAACAAGTCAAAATGAGGCTCAGTAGTGTGTGGCGCCTCCACGTGCCTGTATGACCTCCCTACAATGCCTGGGCATGCTCCTGATGAGGTGGCGGATGGTCTCCTGAGGGATCTCCTCCTAGATCTGGACTAAAGCATCCGCTAACTCCTGGACAGTCTGTGGTGCAACGTGGTGTTGGTGGATGGAGCGGGACATGATGTCCCAGATGTGCTCAATTGGATTCAGGTCTGGGGAATGGGCAGGCCAGTCCATAGCATCGATGCCTTCCTCTTGCAGGAACTGCTGACACTCCAGCCACATGAGGTCTAGCATTGTTTTGCATTAGGAGGAACCCAGGGCCAACCGCATATGGTCTCACAAGGGGTCTGAGGATCTCATCTCGGTACCTAATGGCAGTCAGGCTACCTCTGGCGAGCACATGGAGGGCTGTGCGGCCCCCCCAAAGAAATGCCACCCCACACCATGACTGACCCACCTGCCAAACCGGTCATGCTGGAGGATGTTGCAGGCAGCAGAACGTTCTCCACGTCTGTCACATGTGCTCAGTGTGAACCTGCTTTCATCTGTGAAGAGCACAGGGCGCCAGTGGCGAATTTTCCAATCTTGGTGTTCTCTAGCAAATGCCAAACGTCCTGCACGGTGTTGGGCTGTAAGCACAACCCCCACCTGTGGACGTCGGGCCCTCATACCACCCTCATGGCGTCTGTTTATGACCGTTTGAGCAGACACATGCACATTTGTGGCCTGCTGGAGGTAATTTTGCAGGGCTCTGGCAGTGCTCCTCCTTGCACAAAGGCGGAGGTAGCGGTCCTGCTGCTGGGTTGTTGCCCTCCTACGGCCTCCTCCACGTCTCCTGATGTACTGGCCTGTCTCCTGGTAGCGCCTCCATGCTCTGGACACTACGCTGACAGACACAGCAAACCTTCTTGCCACAGCTCGCATTGATGTGCCATCCTGGATGAGCTGCACTACCTGAGCCACTTGTGTGGGTTGTAGACTCCGTCTCATGCTACCACTAGAGTGAAAGCACCGCCAGCATTCAAAAGTGACCAAAACATCAGCCAGGAAGTATAGGAACTGAGAAGTGGTCTGTGGTCGCCACCTGCAGAACCAATCCTTTATTGGGGGTGTCTTGCTAATTGCCTATAATTTCCACCTGTTGTCTATTCCATTTGCACAACAGCATGTGAAATTTATTGTCAATCAGTGTTGCTTCCTAAGTGGACAGTTTGATTTCACAGAAGTGTGATTGACTTAGAGTTACATTGTGTTGTATAAGTGTTCCCTTTATTTTTTTGAGCAGTGTATTAGGGCCTAAGGAATTGATTTAAACTGACTGATGTCCTTGTATGAACTGTACAATATTTGAAATTGTTGCGTTTACATTTTTGTTCAGTGTAGAATGTCAACCCCTCAAACCCATGGCTATTCTGGGCTAAATTCTCTTTGGTGTGACATGAGTGAAAACTAAAAACCTTTCAAAGTCTCTTCATCCTCCCTCTGCTATGGCATGGAGGGACAGAGTCTGCCCAAACAGAGAAAAAGTGAGTGAGTGACCAAAAACTAGAGATAGCGAGAGCAGAGTGGGGGTTTTCCGTCCATCTCTGGCCCTGTCAGTCTCCAGACGTAGCATTTAAAGCAGGTGAGGAGCTGGGCTTATTATGGGCTAGGTGAGAGAGGGAGGGCAGGGTTCGAGATAACCCAGCACCTCATTAGGTGGTGAAGAGTGAGGCTGTCACTGTCACACAGTCATCACTACGGGTGTTCAATACACAACTGCCCCCTCCCGGTATGGAGAAACCCAATGACTTTACCACCGTTATTATTACTAATATGCCTCCTTAAAAAGGGCAAATCAATCTTCTCCAGAAGACATTTTCTTCTCTGTGTGGATTTGTGTGATGCTTATCTTTGGTTCGTAGGCTGCATATTGGCCTCGGGGTAAGGAATCCTTTTAGTCTGACATCTATTTCATTGACTTATCAGGTATGTTATGCTTGATAACCACAGGAGTAATTGCAATGAAGGTACTGGGTGTATTTACTGGTGTGTGCGCGCATGGCTCTTAAGAGTTTTCATGCATGTTACAGAGTACGCCTGCGTGTCCCTCTCACCCTCTTTTGCTCGTCCTCTGCGTCGGCGAACAGCTTCCTGATGTTGGCCTCGGACTCTCCCACGTACTTGTTGAGAATCTCGGGGCCGTTGACCACCTTCGGCTCGCGGGCGTTCAGCATCTTCCCAATCTGCCTGGCCATCAGAGTCTTACCGCAGCCAGGAGGCCCGAACAACAGGATGCCCTTCACATGCTTACAACCTGCAGGGGAGGGATGCCGTCCAAAATTTTATAAAATCGAATGGTTTAGGTGCGTCACGATCCTATCAGTTGGTGAGAAAAGCCCTTAGGCCACTGTAGCACTCTACGCTAAGTACACTTCCATGTGCTATATCTACAATGCATTGTATGAGGTGACTTTTGCCTTTACGTAATTGTCTGATCTCATCTCTAATTCATACATAGATACCAGAATATTAAAAATCCCCAAGGTACTCAAACTTCACAGGTTCAATTTGGGAAAATGAGGCGGAAAAACGAGATGAAAAAGCCTAGATTTACTTGACTCTGATGTGTTTCAATACAAGTGGACTCTGAAGTCGTGTTATTGGACCCAACCAATTTGGAGCAGTGTTGGGTCTCGATTGAAAACCAGACTGTGTTGGTCCTGTCGTAGCTTATTGCAACTGTTCAGTGAAATTTGCTCCACACTCATTGAGAGGCCAGAGATAAAAGTCAGCCCTCCCATTTAGACCTGCTGAAGGGAAGACAGTTAGGGGTAGTGAGGAGGGGCTCCAGGTAAAGCATTGCAGTATTTGTGTGTTTGTGTGTGTGACCCCTTGCTGTCTGCCCGACCTTTGCGAGAACGTGGGGAGACATGGAGGGAGTGAAAGGCCACACACACACACACCCTAGGATCAACTCTATCAACACCTGCCACCCTTGACACTCCCCAATTACACCCTCACCTTTAGATTCTCGTCTATCAGGGCTCGTCATCTCATTAGACCATCCAGCTGTACACAGCCAGGGGCCAACTCCTGCACACCGTAGCACCCAGAAGTCCCACTTAAAGAGATACTTCAAGATTTTGGCCATGGAGCCCTTTATCTACTTCCCCGGAGCCAGATGAACTTGTTTGAACCACTTTTATGAAATAACACATATGGAATCATGTAGTAAGCAAAAAATATGTTAAATTCAGATTCTTTAAAGTAGCCACCCTTTGCCTTGATGACAGCTTTGCACACTCTTGGCATTCTCTCAACCACCTTCATGAGGAATGCTTTTCCAACAGTTTTGAAGGAGTTCCTATATGCTGAGCACTTGTTGGCTGCTTTTCCTTCACTCTGCAGTCCAACTCATCCTAATTGTGGCGGCCAGGTCATCACTCTCTTTCTTTCTTGGTCAAATAGCCCTTACACAGGCTGGAGGTGTGTTTTTGGGTCATTGTCCGGTTAAAAAACAAATTATCTTCCCGGTAAGCGAAAACCAGGTGGGTTGGCGTATCGGTGCAGAATGCTGTAGCCATGCTGGTTTAAGTGTGCCTTGAATACTAAATAAATATACCATGAAGTCCAAGGAACTGTCCGTAGATCTCCGAGATAGAATTGCGAGGTGGAATATATCTGGGGAAGGGTATAAAACAATTTCCAGAGAGTGTTGAAAGTTTACAAGAGCACAGCAGTCGCCATCATTGGAAAATGGAACACATTTTCCCCGACCAATCTAAGCAACCGGGCAAGAAGGACCTTGGTCAGGGAGGTGACCAACGACCACTCTGTAGTTCTGTCAGAGTTTCTTGGCTGAGTTGAGAGATCCTGCCAGGACAACGGTCTCTACAGCACGTCACCAATCTGGGCTTTATGGGAGAGTGGCCAGACGGAAGCCACTCCTGAGATAAAAAGGCACGACTGGAGTTTGAAAAAAAAAGGCATGTGAAAGACTGAGCATAAGGCAAAAGATTCTGTGGTCTGATGAGACAAATTTAACTCTTTGGCCTTAATGCAAAGTACCATGTTTGGAGAAAACGCCGTCCCTACCTTGAAGCGCAGTAGTGGCAGCATCATGCTATGGGGATGCTTTTCAGCAGCAGGGGCTTTGAGACTGGTAAGGCTAGAGGGAACAATGCATGGAGCCAAAGACAGGCAAATCCTTTGAGAGAACCTGCTTCAGAGTGCAAACGACCTAAGACAATGGCCCCAAGCATACAGCCAAAGCAATGCTGGAAAGGCTTCAGAACAAGAATGTGAAAGTCCTTGAGTGGCGCAGCCAAAGCTCAGATTTGAATCCTATTGAAAATCTGTGGAAAGACTTGAAGATTGCTGATCATCGCTACTCCCCATATAACTTAACACAGCCTGAAAAAAGTCTGCCAGGAAGAATGGGAGAAAATCCCCAAAACCAGATGTGCAAAGCTGATAGAGCCATACCCATGGCGACTCAAAGCTGTAAATCGCTGCTTCTACAAAGTATTGACTCAACTGAGATATTTCTGAATTTCATTTTTAATACATTTGCAAACATGTGTCCACTTTGTCATTATGGGTTATTGTGTGTGGATAGGTGAGAAAAATCAATCAATTGATTTTGAATTCAGGCTGTAACAACAAAATGTGGAATAAGTCAAAGGGTATGACTGCTTTCTTAAGGCACTGCACCACTAAGTTTCGACATACTAGGGACAAAGACATAAAAATGGTATCCATGAGTTCATCTGACTCTGGGGAAGTAGATAAAGGGCCTCGCTGCCAAAATCCCGACGTATCAGGCCCTCTCAAACTGGACGCCATGAGGATAGGACTGGGGCTCTGTGTGTGTGTGTGTGTGTGTGTGTGTGTGTGTGTGTGTGTGTGTGTGTGTGTGAGAGAGTGTAGAGTGTGAGAGTGAGAGTTTGTGTGTGTTTGCGTGTGTGCAGAAGAGCACCTAACTTGCTTTCACTATGAGCCATCATTTAGCGATGGGAATCAGCATTGTAATTTGAGACATGTCAAACAACTATTTACGAGTGTACGCTTTGGGGGGGGGGGGGGGGGGGGGAGGCCTGTGTCATAACTCACTCACTGACGACTGAGAGCGGCATCCTGAGAGGACACTGCATTGTCTGTCCAATGATGGAAGACCTCTTGGGCCTAACCGTGGGAGTCAGACAACGATTTATTTTTCAATAACTAGTTTCAGTCCAGGGTGCAGTAGTATTGTCAAACAAATAGAAAAGATTGACACCACTACATTGTCAGTCCAATAATATTATTCCCATTGGGTCCATTTGTTAGAGTTTCTTCCCCGAAAATAGTCTGACGTGTTTGTCACAATGTGCAGTACTGGTCTGAGAATCAATGCCATTTGAACACAGAGGCTTATTCATGTCATGGTGTTCCTTCCAGAGACTGATTGAGTGATTTGTTTTGGCAGGCAGCCCCCCCACCCCCCCCCCCCCCTCCTCACAGTGGCGAATGGTTCGGCCTGTCTAACACTAGGCTGGAACACAGGCTCCCTGGGACCTCGAAAAGTGGTTACCGGGGGGATGTGGTGGGAGACAAATACACATAGTGTGAGCTATAAAAAGAACGAGAGAAGGAAAGCACTAGAAAGAGAGCGAAAAGAACACGTGTGTAAGACAACAGGCATGTGAAAGTACGAGTGAATAAGATGGATTGAGTGAAAGTCGAGAAAGAGAAACTTCTGTTGAGAAAAATATGGATGAAGAGAAAGAGACACCAAGAGAGAGGAAGAGTGCGAAAGAAAGAAAGTGCGTGTGAAAGAGCGAGAGAAAGAGAGAGAGTGCGAAAGAGAGAACGCAAAAGAGAGGCAGAGACCGAGAGAAGGATAGAGAAGAAGCTCACCCATCTGCTCCACAATGTCTGGAGGGAAGACTCGGGAGGCGAAGGCCCTACGGAAGATGTCGGAGAACTCTTTGTCCAGGCCACCGATGCCCATGCGCTCAAAGTTCCAGTCTGGGTTGATGATAGACTGGCGAGACTCTCTGGTCTTAGACTTCCCTGTAGGTGACACAGACACAGTTACAAACATACAGTGCATTCTGGAAGTATTCAGGCCCAAAACTTTTTCCACATTTTGTTACAGCCTTATTCTAAAATGGATTTAAAATTGTTTTTTCAACTCATCAATCCACACCCCACACAACCCCAAAATGACAAAGCAAAAACAGTTTATTTTTTATGAATGTTAACTAATATCCAAAACTTAAATATCACATTTATATAAGTATTCAGACACTTTACTCAGTACTTTGTCGAAACACCTTTGGCAGCGATTACAGCCTGGAGTCTTCTTGGGTATGACACACCTGTATTTGGAGAGTTTCTCCCTTTCTTCTCAAACTCTGTCAGGTTGGATGGGGAGCGTTGCTGCACAGCTTTTTTTCAGGTCTAAACCAGAGATGTTAGATCGGGTTCAAGTCCGGTCTCTGGCTGGGCCACTCAAGTACATTCAGAGACTTGTCCCGGAGCCACTGCTGCATTGTCTTGGCTGTGTGCTTTGGGTCGTTGTCCTGTTGAAAGGTGAACCTTAGCCCTAGTCTGAGGTATTGAGCGCTCTGGAGCAGGTTTTCATCAAGGATCTCTCTGTACTTTGCTCCATTCATCTTTGCCTCGATCCTGACAAGTCTCCCAGTCCCTGCCGCTGAGAAACATCCCCACAGCATAATGCTAACACCACCATGCTTCACCATAGGGATGGTGCCAGGTTTCCTCCAGACGTGATGCTTGGCATTCAGGAGATAGGGCGGCGCACAATTGGCCCAGCATTGTCCGGATTAGGGGAGGGTTTGACTTGCTGACTTGCCTAGTTAAATAAAGGTTAAATAAATGCAAAAAATATATTTCAATCTTGTTTTCATCAGACCAGAGAATCTTGTTTCTCATGGTCTGAGTCCATTAGGTGCCTTTTGGCAAACCAAGCAGGCTGTCATGTGCCTTTTACTGAGGAGTGGCTTCCATCTGGCCACTACCAGGAAAGGCCTGATTGGTGGAGTAATGCAGAAATGGTTGTTCTTCTGGATGGTTCTCCCATCTCCACAGAGGAACTCTGGAGCTCTGTCAGAGTGACCATCGGTTTCTTGGTCACCTCCCTGACCAAGGCCCTTCTCCCTCGATTGCTCAGTTTGGCCAGGTAGCCAGCTCTGGGAAGTCTTGGTGATTCCAAACTTTTTCCATTTAAGAATGATGGAGGCCACTGTGTTGTTGGGGACCTTTAATGTTGCAGACATTTTTTGGAACCCTTCCCCAGATCTGTGCCTCAACACAATCCTGTCTCGGAGCTCTACGGACAATTCCTTCGACCACATGGCTTGGTTTTTGCGCTGACATCCACTGTCAACCGTGGGACTTTAAATAGACAGGTGTGTGCCTTTCCAAATCATGTCCAAATCAATTAAATTTACCACAGGTGGACTCCAATCAAGTTGTACAAACATCTCAAGGATGATCAATGGAAACAGGATGCACCCTTAGGTCAATTTCAAGTCTCACAGCAAAGGGTCTGAATACTTATGTAAATAAGATATGTTTTTATTTTTAATACATTTGCAGAAATTTCTGAAAACCCGTTTTCGCTTTGTCGTTATGGGGTATTCTGTGCAGATTGAGGACAATGTTTTTGTTAAATCGATTTTAGAATGAGGCTGTAACGTAACACAATGTGGAAAAGGAGAAGGGGTCTGAATACTTTCAGAATAAACACTACATGTGCAGACCAGCTGGCTGGAGTGTTTACGGACATATTCAATCTCTCCCTATGACAGTCTGCTGTCCACATATGCATCAAGATGGCCACCATTGTTCCTCTACCCGCATTTCTAAAAACCTGTTTTCACTTTGTCATTATGGGGTATTGTGTGTAGATTGCAAAGGATCTCTTTTATAATAAGGCTGTAAAGTAACATGTGAAAAGGGGTTTGAATTCTTTCCGAAGGCACTGTACATAGAGGGAAAAATGTAATATATTATTATAATAATAAAAAATGGCATTTACAAGATGTTTTTATCCAAGGCCAATTACAGTTGAAAGGCTGGTCAAGGCTCAGACGGATTACCAGGACATGTACTCAAAAGCATGTATATAGCGTCGTTATTGTTGTCATTTTCTTGTGTTCATTTTTTAAACTTTAATTTAGTAAAAAAAATCTTAACTCTATTTCTTGAACTGCATTGTTGGTTAAGGGCTTGTAAGTAAGCATTTCATGGTAAGGTCCTGTTGAAGTCGGGCGCATGTGACAAATACAATTTGATTTGAAACCTGGCACTAGTGACAACTCTTAGCTCATAGACAGGGGAACGGTGTAAAGCTTTTAATGCATTAACTAAATATTCCATCAATGACATAAAGAAAAGTACTTTGCCATTTTTTTTCCAATGTTCTTTCCTCTCTAGGGTCATCTTGAATTTCATCACTCAAAACTTCTGAGAGCAAGATTAAAGGCCAACAAACTGTGGACAGGGTGCCACCTTGTGGCGGTATTGGGTAACAACAAGCACATGCCACAAATGGATCAAGTCAGTCAGGGCGGTTTAGCGTGTGGTATATTGAGGCCGAATGTCACTTAGTTTAGCCTTGTAAGCAAACCTACTTTTACTTTAAATTACACAAATCTCAAGCCTTAGTAATTCAAATTGTATTATGCTGAGGAACACGATTTGAGCACATCAACCTGTCAGATATATATGACCCTGATTTACACATACTGTAATGGATTGAGACTAAATCGATGTGCTGTAGTCACGTAATACAAGACAGCGTCACACATGGCCAGTTTTCTGCATCGGAGCGAGCCAGGGACGACACTTACCAATGAGGGTAAGAGAAGAGCTCTCGGCCTTCTCAAAAACCACCTGGCTGTTTCCCAGCAACAAGCCAATGTCAATCTGTATAGACCACAGAGACAGAAGACAGTTAGGAGTGAGTAGATGGTGGACAGAGAATTGTGCCCATTCTTCACGAGAATTTACGTTACCATCAAGCACCTTGGGTGTGACTTCACCGCGTTATATAAACTATAACTACTGTATAGCTAGTTTAACTAGATTACTACTGTAACAACGATTAGTTCAAGTGTATGAACATTACTATGTAATGTAAAGTATATTAATCATATATAAATGGTATATCTAATGGTGATAATCGAGGTCCTAAGGTAGGTTGATTGGTGCTCTAGATACCTTGTGCTTCTTCCCAGAGCCTGCTTCTCCCTTGAGGATGCTTGGGTCCATGGCTTCAATGTCTTTTATCAGCAGGCCAAACAGCTTGTCACAGAAACTAAACACCAGCTAGAGACATCAAGAAAGAGGAAGAGTGGACAACGTTAGAAGGTTAGAATAACGTAAAGCGTCATCAGCATGCAGAACACAAATACAAAAGCGTGGCAACTTGGCACAATCTAAGAATACAACAAAAATGTTTGTGCTATTAAATCATTTGAGTTCGCTCCATGCTACCCCTCAACCTAAAGCCAAGAGTACGACAAAGTCAGCCCATGTTAATGATCCACAGTCAGTTTTGCCACTTTGCAATGGTTAAGCTGATCCTAGATCGGTTTCTACGGGTCAACTTCTACCAAGAGCCTCAAGACCACCAAAGTCTTCTAAGAGGTACGCAAGTAACCCCACCCTGTCACCCCAGCGTCCTTCTATAGGTTACAGTTCCCGTACCTGCTGGCCCGTACTGAAGGCCTGGCTGTTGAAGTGCTGGATGAACTCTGCAGCCATCTTGTCTGAGTCGTATTGGCTGCTGTCCACACTCTTCTTCTGCAGGAAATCAATCTCCACCATCATAGTGCCCACACACTGCTTGGACTTGTCAAAGTTGTAGTTGGTCACTACATGGAAAGGAAACATAGCAGAAGAGTAGCCCGGTAGCTTTTCACCCCTTTACTCCGTTTTCATTTTCAAGTACAATGTCAAAAGTCTGATCGGTGTTCATTTGTAGTACCTTGCTCAATAGTGCTATTCACTTTGCAGCATATTCCATGAACAACCTAGTCAAGGACAAACACCTTTAGCATCATTGTTTTCTAATGGATTTTGCATATTGAATCACTTGGTTCAATAATGCAATGACCACGTGAACGGCACACTAACACGTTACAGCGAGTTCAAACAGGCCTCTGTTGTTCAGGACCTCACACCTGAGAGAGCGCAGTTTGCAACACAGGGCTGCATTTGATGAAGGAACTAGCTGTTCTTTCAACATCTGTTCACAGCCACCTAAGCAGTACCGTAATTATGCAAATTAGCCAATTACCAGCTCTATTCCAGATCAAGATGTCTTTACATAGTGACACTTTGCTAATAACACTTTCAGAGGGGCATATTTCAAATAATATTATGCTGTTATCCTAGGCAGAGCTAGTCTGGTCCCATACTACATGTATGGATGACAACAACACATGTTTGGCTTGACAAAGAACGGACAGAGAGGAGTTGGCCAAAGTTCTAAACAGATCTGGACCACCAGGATAAAAATAAAAAAAGGCTCTGCGGGGGTCAATCAGTCTTCCGCAGTGGCCGTATACCATTTACTGCCATGCGGCCTCCGCTCAAGTCAGAGCATTCATGCTTCCTGCGCTTCGCGGAGCAGAGCTGTTGTGAACGATGTAAGGCAGAGCTATAGGACTTAGGCTATTACCGCAAGCATCGTCGCTATAGATATTATCAGACAATGGGTGTATACTGGCTAGGGCTTTGATAACCTGGCCGAGCTTCAAGACCACCACGATCTCTGAAGCGATCCATGTGCTAGATCAATCACTTCCCCTCCACCACCCCCTCACTGCATCCACATAGATCACATCTATATGGGTGGCCAGACCCTCCTGAAACTATGGGTGTTTCTCAATATGCATACTACCGTGCTCCACACTCATGTTCGGATTGCATTCTCAGAAGACGTTCTCTTGAGGACGAGAGGGTGGAGAACGCATAAAACACTCGCCCCTACTGTATTACCTCACACTGCACCTCCCCATTCACTGAACCTTCTTCCAGCGAGGACAATTGCAACAATAGAGACTTAACAACATACACAAAGCAAAAGGTTTTCCATCATAATTGTCAGCTAACTATCTGTGAATCGTAATGATCTAGCTAGCCAGCTTGTTAGAAATGACCTAAAACTAAATGTTGTGCAAGGTAGATGTCCATTCTTTGTGGGTAGCTAGCTGCTAATTGTTCGTGGCTGACAGACTACGCACACTACAGTGGGTATGTGTGTCACGCTTACACGGAGTGTACAAAACATTAGGAACACTTCCTGAAAATTGAGTTGCACCCCCTTTTTTCCCACAGAACAGCCTCAATTCATCGGGGCATGGACTCTACAAGGTGTCGAAAGTGTCGCACAGGGCTGCTAGCCCATGGTGACTCCAATGTTTCACACAGTTGTGGGAAGCATTGGCGTCAACATGGGCCAGCATCCCTGTGGAACACTATCGACACCTTGGAGTTCATGCCCCGATTTCCAAATGTTTTACCTGGGCCAATTGAGATTCAGAAACTCTATATCCTTGGCTACTCCATTCAAAATACGTACATCAGAGAAGTGCCCTCCATGCTCCGTTTCGCAAAACTTGATTTTAACTCATACTCCGACCCTCCCATGCTCCAATTTGCGTGCTCGGAGCACGGTAGCATGGCTGTTGAGAAACAACCTATAAATCCAAATCAACAGGCTGGGGGTGGCATTTGATGCTCTATCACTGCAGCAAAGGACCATGGGATAATTGGCATTGCTCTGGCAGAGGGGAAATATCTCTAAAACCTTTAGAGTGAAACATGATTAAGTTACAGGGTTTTTGTTAGAGAGATGTTGGGGTTTTATTGTCAAAACCAAGCTTTTATAGAAGATACAGACCATAGCTAGCCATTTATTTTTTTAGTCAGAACAAATTCATATTTACAATGACGGCCTAGGAACAGTGGGTTAACGGCCATGTTCGGCGGCAGAACAACAGCTTTTTTTACCTTGTCAGTTCGGGATTTGATCTAGCAACCTTTCATATACTGGTCCAATACTCTAACCACTTGGCTACCTGCCGCCCCATCTGGTGGCTAATGATAGGACAGCAGTTATACAATGGCAATCAATGAGAAGAATTCAGAGAGAGACTGCACTTTGTCTTCCTGCATTCACCTCACAGTTCAATACCATCATGTTTTAGTCTTACCTTCCACATCCTGACCAATGGAAAGGCCTGCCCATTTTCTCTGGGAAAACAAGTAATGTATCCTAGTCAGTGTACAGTTCACACATTTCATTTGTATTAACTATGCAAACAAAGACCATATAAAAAAGGGCATCACTATCTATAGAATCCAGTTGCCCAGCAACAAGGTACAAACAGGCTCAGGAAAAAGAGACATTCTAACATACAGTACCAGTCAAACGAATGGACACACCTACTCATTCAAGGGTTCTTTATTTTTACTATGTTCTACATTGTAAAATAATAGTGAAGACATCAAAATTATGAAATAACACATGGAATCACATAGTAACCAAAATATATTTTATATTCTTCAAAGTAGCTACTCTTTGCTTTGATCACAGCTTTGCACACTTGGCATTCTCTCAACCAGCTTCCTGGAATGCATTTCAATTAACAGGTGTGCCGCCTTAAAAGTTCATTTGTGGAATTTCTTTCCTTCTTAATGCGTTTGCGCTAATAAGTTGTTTTGTGACATGGTAGGGGTGGTATACAGAAGATAGCCCTATTTGGTAAAAGACCAAGTCCATATCATGGCAAGAACAGCTCAAATGAGGAAAGAGAAACGACAGTCCATCATTACTTTAAGATATGAAGGTCATTCAACCCGGAACACTTCAAGAACTTTTAAAGTTTCTTCAAATGCAGTCACAAAAACCATCAAGCACTATGATGAAACTGGCTCTCATGAACGCCACAGGAAAGGAAGACCCAGAGTTACTTCTGCTGCAGAGTTAATTAGACTTAACAGCCTCAGAAATTGCAGCCCAAATAAATGCTTCAGAGTTCAAGTAACAGACACATCTCAACATCAATTGTTCAGGAGACTGCGTGAATCAGGCCTTCATGGTCGAATTGCTGTAAAGAAACCACTACTGAAGGACACCATTAAGAAGAAGAGACTTGCTTGGGCCAAGAAATAAGAGCAATGGACATTAGACCGGTGGAAATCAGTCCTTTGGTCTGGAGTCCAAATTTGCGATGTTTGGTTCCAACAAGTGTGTCTTTGTGACGCAGAGTAGGTGAACAAATTATCTCCGCATGTGTGGTTCCCACCGTGAAGCATGGAGGTGGTGTGATGGTGCTTTGCTGGTGACACTGTCAGTGATTTATTTAGAATTCATGGCACACTTAACAAGCATGGCAACCATAGCAATACACCATCCAATCAGGTTTGTGCTTAGTGGGACGATCATTTGTTTTTCAACAGGACAATGACCCAACACACCTCCAGGGGTGTGTAAGGGCTATTTGACCAAGAATGAGAGTGATTAAGTGCTGCATCAGATGACCTTGCCTCCACAATCACCCGACCTCAACCTAATTGAGAAGGTTTGGGATGAGTTGGACCGCAGAGTGAAGGAAAAGCAGCCTACAAGTGCTCAGCATATGTGGAAACTCCTTCAAGAGAGTTGGAAAAGCATTCCAGGTGAAGTTGGTTGAGAGAATGCTAAGAGTGTGCAAAGCTGTGATTAAGGCAAAGGTGCCAAATAACACACATGATTCCATATGTGTTATTTCATAGTATGTCTGTCTTCACTATTATTCTACAATGTAGAAAATAGTCGAAAAAATTAAGAAAAACCGTCAAATGAGTAGGTGTGTCCAAACTTTTGACTGATACTGTATTTTTGCAACTACTATACAGTACACCTCCAATGAACCATCAGTGATAACTAGGGTGTTCTGACAAAGACAGTGATGTAGGCTCTCTCTTAAACACGGTCTTATTTTACAACATCTTTCAAGAAGAACATCAGTCCCACAACAGGTTTAAAAAAAAAACGTCCGGACCGGGCTAAGGGTTTTTGACTGATAGTTGAACCCACGTGTCGCCTACTTTACATGGCGGCCGAAGCTCTAAGCTACTGTACGGCGCATTAGGCCATTGATTACATGTCCAGCCAAGAGTTATTATGTAGCGCATTGCTACAATCTTATAAAATGTCTACGGTCCTATTTACAACTGCTTCTGTTCATTACTCCAATCTAGTTGTGAAATAAGACCGGCCAAGGAGGACGTTGCTGGAGTACCTGAGTGCCGTCTGTGGCTGCAGAGTTTATAGAAGGAGAAAGAGCAGGCAGAGACAAGCAAAGGTCAAAAGCAGCGACAGACATGATAGGAGACAACAGAGTGGAGGAGGAGCACGCACACAGGACGGGCCATAGTAAGCCAGACAGCAAAAGTCAAATAGTCAGAAGATCATCCACACATTGTGACTGCGCTGCACCTGTAGAAACCAACTTTATCATCGTCATCGATTAAATGATGACTTTAGTTATAACGCCCTAAAACATGTGGGTTCGACTTGGTCAATGTATCATTTATCTATCAAGTAAGGATAGCTTTGAACACAGTGTGTGTAGCCTATTTTATGAAGGCCATGATGGTGTCTCCTACCTGTGGCAGACTGAAGGCGATGGTCCCCGGGACCACACTCTGGTGGGTCTTCACTGTGAACACAAACTTGTGGGTCGGCGTGGTTCTCACGGTCACGTGACTGCATAGAGAAGAGGACTATCATATCATACAGAGAAAACTATGATATGTACAGTGGGGCAAAAAAAACATTTAGTCAGCCACCAATTGTGCAAGTTCTCCCACTTAAAAAGATGAGGCCTGTAATTTTCATCATAGGTACACTTCAACTATGACAGACAAAATGAGAAGAAAAGAAATCCAGAAAATCACATTGTAGGATTTTCAATTAATTTATTTGCAAATTATGGTGGAAAATAAGTATTTGGTCAATAACAAAAGTTTCTCAATACTTTGTTATAGACCCTTTGTTGGCAATGACAGAGGTCAAACGTTTTCTGTAAATCTTCACAAGGTTTTCACACACTGTAGTTGGTATTTTGGCCCATTCCTCCATGCAGATCTCCTCTAGAGCAGTGATGTTTTGGGGCTGTTGCTGGGCAACACGGACTTTCAACTCCCTCCAAAGACTTTCTATGGGGTTGAGATCTGGAGACTGGCTAGGCCACTCCAGGACCTTGAAATGCTTGAAATCCCAAACACACTCCTTCGTTGACCGGGCAGTGTGTTTGGGATCATTGTCATGCTGAAAGACCCAGCCACGTTTCTTCTCCAATGCCCTTGCTGATGGAAGGAGATTTTCACTCAAAATCTCACGATACATGGTCCCATTCATTCTTTCCTTTACACAGATCAGTCATCCTGGTCCCTTTGCAGAAAAACAGCCACAAAGCATGATATTTACACCCCCATGCTTCACAGTAGGTATGGTGTTCTTTGGATGCAACTCAGCATTCTTTATCCTCCAAACACGACGATTTGAAGTTTTTACCAAAAAGTTCTATTTTGGTTTCACCATATGTGACATTCTCCCAATCTTCTTCTGGATCATCCAAATGCTCTCTAGCAAACTTCAGACGGGCCTGGACATGTACTGGCTTAAACAGGGGGACACGTCTGGCAGTGCAGGATTTGAGTCCCTGGCGGCGTAGTGTGTTACTGATGGTAAGCTTTGTTACTTTGGTCCTAGCTCTCTGCAGGTCATTCACTAGGTCCCCCCGTGTGGTTCTGGGATTTTGGCTCACCGTTCTTGTGATCATTTTGACCCCACGGGGTGTGATCTTGCGTGGAGCCCCAGATCAAGGGAGATTATCAGTGGTCTTGTATGTCTTCCATTTCCTAATAATTGCTCCCACAGTTGATTTCTTCAAACCAAGCTGCTTACCTATTGCAGATTCAGTCTTCCCAGCCTGGTGCAGGTCTACAATTTTGTTTCTGGTGTCCTTTGACAGCTCTTAGGTCTTGGCCATAGTGGAGTTTGGAGTGTGACTGAGGTTGTAGACAGGTGTCTTTTATACTGATAACAAGTTCAAACAGTTGCCATTAATACAGGTAACAAGTAGAGGACAGAGGAGCCTCTTAAAGAATAAGTTACAGGTCTGTGAGAGCCAGAAATCTTGCTTGTTTCTAGGTGACCAAATACTTATTTCCCACCATAATTTGCAAATAAATTCATAAAAAATCCTACAATGTGATTTTCTGGATTTTATTCTCTCATTTTGTCTGTCATAGTTGAAGTGTACCTATGATGAAAATTACAGGCCTCTCTCATCTTTGTAAGTGGGAGAACTTGCACAATTGGTGGCTGACTAAATACTTTTTTGCCCCACTGTATGTTTACATGGATAGCAAGCATGATCGAGATAATTTTTGAATCCCCTTTATTGGTTCAAGACCCGACAGAGACACAGCGAGACCATATGTTCCATGGTGACATTTTTCTGCTGGGGTGGGTTACTTCTTTCACCAGGTAAGAGCTTTGGTGAGTCCCACACCTGCCCCAGAGGGACAGTTGCAAGGCCAGAGATGAAAAGACAGAACAACATTATTTGGTGATAGAGAATGAAATCAGAGCAGCCACAGACAGAATGTGACAGCCCTGGGGCTTTTGGCATCCTGGCTAGAGAGCTGAGCCCCAGTGATCCACTGTGATCTACCGCCACACACACAGGCCTTTGATGTGGCAGAGGCACCTCAGGGCTGGGGATCAAAACACACGTACATGCATAAACAGCATACAACCATATAGTGGTCACACACACATTACTTACTGTTCAAACTGTGGGTCCTTCTCACTCACGACTGCGCAGTTGGTAAGTGACAGTTCGTCTGTTGGGCATCGCGCCGCTTGCATAGTCTGGCAAGGAGAATAACAGAAAAAAAAGACTCAATAACCGTAAAACATTTTTTTTAAAGGAACATGTCCCGGTGACATAACAATTGCAATTGATATGGTGTAATGAAAAGATTTCCTCTTTCACACCCCTTGTCTGTGGTATCACATGGCCTATGCCTTTTCGTAAGTTTCAGCGATTTGAAAATATTGTACTACTAAAGGCTGCTCCAATCCAGTTAAGTAGAAAGGACCTGCGTCATTTCCTCAACATTGCTCCCGAGTGGCGCAGCGGTCTAAGGCACTGCATCTCAGCGCTAGAGATCTTCATTAGAGGCACCCTGGCTCGAAACCAGGCTGTATCGCAACCGGCAGCAATTAAGAGTCCCATAGGGCTGCGCACAACTGGCCCAGCGTCATCTGGGTTTGGCCGGGGTAGGCCGTCATTGCAAATAAGAATTTGTTCTTAACTGACTGGTCTAGTTACAGTTTAAATCAAATATTGAGATAAGTGTATTTTGGAGGCATATAGCAAACAAACAGATTGTCCCATATGTAGCCTAGGCCTAACTGCATTCCCATGTCGATTGTCAACCTACGCTCTTTTAAACCAGATCACTTCTTTTCAAATAAACATAGTTTTTTTTTGCCTGTGTGCCAAACTTCCCATATTGCCTCTGTGCGAGTTAGTGGGTCTAAGACTAATTCAATTTAGCCTAGGCAGTGAATGGGGTTGTCCCTCCACTCCAGCTAATTTGATTGGATGGAAAAGCTTTTCCTGCTATTGGCTGTCCATTCATACATACATACATATCCCCGAAGTGGGAGGGAAGCATTGAAAATATATTGATGTAAACTGAAAAGAGATAACAAGTGAGGAATAGGGCTTTGTGGGTAGTGATGGTTGACAAGCCTCATACAGATGCAAAACAACTCAGGTTTGTTAACCAAAAAACAAAACCAAAACCAAAAAACAAACAAAAAATGAACCTCATTTCATAAAGTGTAGGCTAAAGTTCTCCCTTGAGGGATTCTGTTTAAACCAACAGTGTAACTCAAACTATTGCACATTTCAAGAAAGAAATCAACTGTCTAGGCCGGGGTTGTTGTTTTGCATCTTCCTGAGAATAAAGTCTACTACTTCTTTGAAGAGCCATGGTAAAATTCTAGCAACGTGACGGACTTCAGGCTATTTTCCAGGCCTACGCAACTTTCTCATAACGGTTGATAGTAACCTTGTAATATATCACAGCTATAAGTTCTCCACAGGGATGATGGTGATTTATACAAGCCATAGCCTCTCACACTGCAAAGAGCTACAAGTGTAACATGTTATACGTCTCTAGAAAAAAATATATTTTGAAGAGTTCAAATACTCATGCCTCCACTCTCCAACTTCTGCTGAATGATATGGCCTAAAAATCTAGATTTTTTCCTAGCGATTCACAGTATAAACTGGAACATGCTCTTTCAAATGGCACATACTAAAACAGGTGAATCCAGGTGAAAGCTATGATCCTTTATTGATGCCACCTGTTAAATCCACTTCAAATCAGGTAGATTTAAAGAAACTTAAGACTTGAGACAAATGAGACATGGATTGTGTGTGCCATTCAGAGGGTGAATGGGCAAGGCAAAATATTTAAAGTGCCTTTGAACAAAGGATAGTCGTAGGTGCCAGGTGCACCGGTTTGAGTGTGTCAAGAACTGCAACGCTGCTGGGTTTTTCCACACTCAACCATTTCCTGTGTGAATCCAGAATGGTCCACCACCCAAAAGACATAACAAACTTGACACAACTGTGAGAAGCATTGTAGTCAACATGGGCCAGCATCCCTGTGGAATGCTTTCGACACCTTGTAGAGTCCATGCCCCGATGAACTGAGGCTGTTCTGAGGGCAAAAGGGGGTGCAACTCAATATTAGGAAGATGTTCCTAATGTTTTGTACACTCAGTGGCTCTGAGTGTCAATTGACTTCTGGGCCACATATGACTGATGGCAGCCCATTCTTGCATAATCAATGCTTGGAGTTTGTCAGAATTTGTGGGGTTTTGTTTGTCCACCTGCCTCGAGGATTGACCACAAGTTCTCAATGGGATTAAGGTCTGAGGAGTTTCCTGGCCATGGACCCAAGACATCGATGTTTCGTTCCCCGAGCCACTTAGTTATCAATTTTGCCTTATGACAAGGTGCTCCATCATGCTGGAAAAGGCATTGTTCGTCACCAAACTGTCCCTAATGTTTTTCCTGGAGAGAAGTGGCTTCTTTGCTGCCCTTCTTTACACCAGGCCATCCTCCAAAAGTTTTCGCCTCACTGTGTGTGCAGATGCACTCACGCCTGCCTGCTACCATTCCTGAGCAAGCTCTGTACTGGTGGTGCCCCGATCCCGCAGCTGAATCAACTTTAGCGCCCTGAAGTATTTTTCACAACAATTGAACCGCTCTCCTTGAAGTTCTTGATGATCTGCTAACTGGTTGATTTAGGTGCAATCTTACTCAGCAATATCCTTGCCTGTGAAGCCCTTTTTGTGCAAAGCAATGATGACAGCACATCCCTTGCAGGTAACCATGTTTGACAGAGGAAGAACAATGATTCCAAGCACCACCCTCCTTTTGAAGCTTCCAGTCTGTTATTTGAACTCAATCAGCATGACAGAGTGATCTCCAGCCTTGTCCTCGTCAACACTCACACCTGTGTTAACCAGAGAATCACTGACATGTCAGCTGCTCCTTTTGTGGCAGGACTGAAATGCAGTGGAAATGTTTTTTGGGTGATTCAGTTCATTTGCATGGCAAAGAGGGACTTTGCAATTAATTGCAATTCATCTGATCACTCTTCATAACATTATGGAGTATATGCAAATTGCCATCATACAAACTGAGGCAGGAGACTTTGTGAAAATTAATATTTGTGTAATTCTCAACTTTTGGCCACAACTGTACATAGCTTCTAACGGTAGCTTGCAAAGTAAACATTATCAGCTAACAGTACATTGGCAAAATGTGCCATTCTGCTGCTTGACAGGCATAAACCACACAGTATGGGAAATTAACCTAAACCACTCATACTTGTCAGGTATTGTTCACTTCTACAGCACTCAAATATCCAATTAACTGTGGCCGATATTGAGAGATATCGGGACCTTCACGTATCTGAAATGACATGATCGGTTAATGTTTACTGATCTTGAAAAAGTATGCAGTTACTTGCTGTACAACACTGATGGAGCTAAATGTGCACAATTGTTTTGCATGGAATAATCAGAAATGTGTACTTTGACTATAGGTATTCAAGAGGTGATGATATTACAACCAAATAGATAACATTTATTTAACAATCCCTTGAAAACTGTTGCAGCTGTCAATGATTTTATTGGAGCTGGTGGGGGGGGGGGGGGGGGGGGGGGTCTCATTGCCACGCAGCAGGCAAATCGAACACTGTGCAAGTTATTGTGACGTTTTATTAACAACGACTTATAGAAAGCTTGACCATATATATTGAGAGAGATATGCAATTGCAATAGGGTCCTAAGTACAGCAGTGTTTTCCCTAGGATCTTTTTAAGCAGCGGCAGCAAAGTGGGCATGGCCAATGGCTGTTCTACTAAGCTAACATATGGAATTGTTTTAAGATGGTCATACCAAGGATCCTTTAGCTATTTGATTTAGTTTTAGGACCCCTTAAACAAGGTTTCAAAATAATTTAAATTATTTCACGAAACATTGAATTTGGATTCACTGCCATTAGCCCATTGAATAATAGCTTAATCCATGGATAAACAGAGTCCCCCTGAAGTGTCTGTCCTATATCTGAGCGATATAAGAAAGAGGAAACAATTAGTTTATTGCCTTAAAATTAGTACTTTTTTTTGCTATCATCTTTTTAACAGACTTCAGACAAGTCTTGTGAGGCATCCTAGAGCAAACATGTACAGTGTATTCGGAAAGCATTCAGACCCCTTCCCTTTATCCACATTTTGTTACATTACAGCCTTATTGTAAAATCGATTATCTACACACAACAGCCTATAACGACAAAGCAAACGGGTTTAGACATTTTTGCCAATGTATTAAAAATTAAAAACAGAAATATCTTGTATAATTATTCAGAACCTTTGCTATGAGACTCAAAATCGAGCTCAGGTGCATGCTGCTCCATTGATCATCCTTGAGATGTTTCTACAACTTGATTTTAGTCAATTCAATTGATTGGACATGATACGGAAAGGCACACACCTGTCTATATAAAGTCCCACAGTAGACAGTGATGTCAGACAGTGAGGTGGGAAGAGAGTGGAAGACAGAGGGAGGCGAGAGCGAGCGAGCAGTGCAAATGTACTTAAACTTATTTCAACTCTTTTCTCCCAACTTGTTAGACAATCATATGTACCTACGAAGGAAGGATGGCCAGCCACAGAGGGTGGTTTCTACTAAGGAGGAGGCCGTGCTGACCAAGATGCACACTGGCCATTTCGGAGTGAAGCGCATGATTGCCATAAATCAACCTACGCTTCTTCTGACAGGGAATTGTCAAGGAGGTGGACAGCTGGGCAAGTGAAATAACCTTTTGTTTATCAAATCACATTCTATTATATCTGAAATTATGATTTAAATGAATGTCAGAGTGCACAAAATGTTTCAATTTGTCACTTTTTGCTTAAAAAAAAGGTCAGTTACTCTGTCTAGCCTGCCAGAAGTTTGAGAGGGCAAAGACTGTGGCGCCGGTGTTGAAGCGCATCAAAGTTGTTTCACCATGGCACATGATCGGTAAGTGTCCCAATTCAAATTTTGCCCTGATAAGTTGTTTTATAATGGTAACTGTATTCTACCAAAACAGAGTTCAATATTATAGTGTGTATGTCAGTATGTTTACAAATATGAAAATCGGCATAATGTATGACACTAAGACTTTAAAATGTTAGGGGTGGACCTCATCAAGCTTCAATGCCATACAACACTCCTTCCGTGGCCTCCAACTGCTCTTAAACGCTAGTAAAACCAAATGCATGCTTTTCAACCGGTCGCTGCCTGCACCTGCATGCCCGACTAGCATCACCACCCTGGATGGTTCCGACCTAGAATATGTGGACGTCTATAAGTACCTAGGTGTCTGGCTAGACTGCAAACTCTCCTTCCAGACTCATATCAAACATCTCCAATCGAAAATCAAATCAAGAGTCGGCTTTCTATTCCGCAACAAAGCCTCCTTCACTCAAGCCGCCAAGCTTACCCTAGTAAAACTGACTATCCTACCGATCCTCGACTTCGGCGATGTCATCTACAAAATGGCTTCCAACACTCTACTCAGCAAACTGGATGCAGTCTATCACAGTGCCATCCGTTTTGTCACTAAAGCACCTTATACTACCCACCACTGCGACTTGTATGCTCTAGTCGGCTGGCCCTCGCTACATATTCGTCGCCAGACCCACTGGCTCCAGGTCATCTACAAGTCTATGCTAGGTAAAGCTCCGCCTTATCTCAGCTCACTGGTCACGATGGCAACACCCATCCGTAGCACGCGCTCCAGCAGGTGTATCTCACTGATCATCCCTAAAGCCAACACCTCATTTGGCCGCCTTTCGTTCCAGTACTCTGCTGCCTGTGACTGGAACGAATTGCAAAAATCGCTGAAGTTGGAGACTTTTATCTCCCTCACCAACTTCAAACATCAGCTATCTGAGCAGCTAACCGATCGCTGCAGCTGTACATAGTCTATTGGTAAATAGCCCACCCTTTTCACCTACCTCATCCCCGTACTGTTTCTATTTATTTACTTTTCTGCTCTTCTGCACACCAATATCTCTATCTGTACATGACTATCTGATCTTTTATCACTCCAGTGTTAATCTGCAAAATTGTAATTATTTGCCTACCTCCTCATGCCTTTTGCACACATTGTATATAGACCCCCCCTTCGTTTTCTACTGTGTTATTGACTTGTTAATTGTTTACTCCATGTGTAACTCTTTGTTGTATGCTCACACTGCTATGCTTTATCTTGGCCAGGTCGCAGTTGCAAATGAGAACTTGTTCTCAACTAGCCTACCTGGTTAAATAAAGGTGAAATAAAAAAATAAATAAAAATCGGAGCCTTCACGAAATCCAGGAACGGCAACTGCTGGTGTCTGACGGCAACTGATCACTTTACCAAGTGGGTTGAGGCAATACCCATTAAGGTCAGTAAAGGAAGAGTGCGTGCTTAACTCTAAACTCCCTTCTGTAAACCATTAAAAAGGGTGCTTGGAACCAAAAATAGATTTTCGTTTTGTATGGTACCCATCAAGGACGAGACTGGCAAGGTCACCTCCAAGGCAATGATGAAAAGCTTTAGGTAGGCTATACCTTCCAAAAGTGTTAAAAGTACATACCTCCCATTTATAACACTGCACTAATCCATCAAATGTTCTCCCTGTAAAAAGTGTAACCTGTGTGTTTGCTTGTCTCGGTCTCCTACCCTGTTCCCTTTAACTCTGCTCCTGTTCTCCAGGACCTTTGGGTTCTGCCAACACCCAGATGTGGATCTATGGGATCAATATCATGCCAAATGTATTGTGAACTCACAGCATGCATTTTGTATTCATGTATCATGATCTATACAAATAAAGTAACAATCCACAAATGTAAATCGCTACCCACAAATAAACACCTTCTGATTTTGTATATCGATATATTGCATTCAATTTCTTTTAGAACTGCAGATATGCAGGTCATTTCCAAGAGCCTTAAGTAAAATGACTGCCATAAAGATTTGCACATATAGATTTGCACATATATGGAGTTGCATATCTCTACTTTGAAAGCACTTTGATGACAAGAAAAGACAAGAATTTCTCACAAGTAGAAAAAAAGTTGTCACAGTAGAAAGCGATTTGTAGTCGTAGAAAAAAGGTTTGTATCCATAGAAAGCGATTTCTATAAAATCGCTGGCAGCCTCTCGTTGGGCCATGTTGATGCCTGACTTAAGGCTGCAGAAATTATAGTATGGTAAACATAATGTTAATTAAAACCTCTAGCGACTCCCAAACCCGCATGCGGGAGCGTAATCATTGCCTGAAATTAATTAGCATAACGCAGCGGACATAAATATCCCTAGAAAATGTCCTATTCATGAAAATCACAAATGAAATATATTGAGACACAGCTTAGCCTTTTGTTAATCACCCTGTCATCTCAGATTTTCAAAATATGCTTTTACAGCCAACACTAGACAAGCATTTGTGTAAGTTTATAATAGCCTAGCATAGCATTATGCCTTGCTAGCAGCAGGCAACCTTGTCACGGAAATCAGAAAAGCAATCAAATTAAATGGTTTACCTTTGATGAACTTCAGATGTTTTCACTCACGAGACTCCCAAGTAGATAGCCAAAGTTCATTTTTTCCCAAAAGGTTATTTTTGTAGGTGAAACAGCTCCGTTTGTTTTTCATGTTTGGCTGAGAAATCGCCCGGAAATTGCAGTCACCACAACCCCCGAAAAATATTCCAAATTAGCTCCATAATATCGACAGAAACATGGCAAACGTTGTTTAGAATCCATCCTCAAGGTGTTTTTCTAATATCTATTTGATAATATATCCGTCGGGACAATTCGTTTTTTTTCTCTAGGACCGATTGGACTAATGGCTACCTCTGTACTTTACGTGAGAATCTCTCTCGGAGCCACCATGTGACCACTTACTCAATGTGCCCGCATACGGCTATTCTTCAACAGAAATGCGTAAAACTACGTCACAATGCTGTAGACACCTTGGGGAATACGTAGAAAGGGTAAGCTCGTTGATGGTACATTCACAGCCAAATAGGGAGTCATTGGAATGCAGCGCTTTCAAAACCTGGGGCACTTCCGGATTGGATTTTTCTCAGGCTTTCGCTTGCAACATCAGTTCTGTTATACTCACAGACAATATCTTTACAGTTTTGGAAACGTTAGAGTGTGCATATTCTAGAATCTTTTCCTGACAAAATATCCCGATATTTTGTTTAAAACGGGAACGTTTATTTTCCAAAAATACTGCCCCTAGAGTTCCAAGAGTTAATCATATACATAACCATAGTATGTCCAACTTAAATAATTTAAAGCCCAAGATTACTCTGTATTTGCAACACTATTGCAGTGTACATCTGTTCATCACACAAATAGTTGAATTATAGCTGGCCAGTGTGATAGCGCCACTAAATGTGAAGGATATATCATACAGACTTTGTAACAGTACTTACTGCCTCAGTCCCTCGCCCCAACCTGGGCTTGTACCAGGGACCCTCTGCACACATCGACAAGTCACTTTCGAAGCATCGTTACCCATCACTGCACAAAAGCCGCGGCCCTTGCAGAGCAACGCTATCTAGCTAGCCATTTCACACCAGTTACACTCACCCCCTTTGACCGCCTCCTTTTCCGCAGCAACCAGTGATCCGGGTCAACAGCATCAATGGGATCAACTTTTATGGGATCATCAATTTCTACTCGTGAGAATTTTTGTCTTCGGGGCAGTCATTTTACTTAAAGTCCTTGGAAATAACCTGAACGTCTGCAGTCATAAAACAATTCTAATGCTATATATCAATTTAGAAATACAAATCAAAATGGTGTTTGTTTGTGGATTGGTGATTTACAATTGTGGATTGGTACAAATCATGATACACGAATACAAAATGCATGCTATGAGTTCACAATTCATTTGGCATGATAGTGATCCACCTGATGTCCTCCATTACCAACCACCCTCCAACTTTTCATTACATCATCTACAGCTACTGTTATTGTCATGCTGTTCTTGCTCTATCATACTGGGCACAGAATGTGAGAGATACACAGATTGGCTAAAAACACTAGCACTGGAAGCACTCAGAACAAAGAGAGCAGCAGTGCCTGGACTTTAGTCTCCCTCTTCAAGTCCCCCTTCCAAGACTGTCTGCCTGCTGAGAGCAAGTGAGAGGCAGAACCTCCCACCCACACAGCAACCACTTCCTCAATATTCCACACACCAGAATTCAGTATTTTAGTCTTAAATTGTATTAAATTGCCATGTGTGTGAAAAAAAAGGGAAAAAATGAATAACACAACTGTACCAAAACATATCAAAAGTTTGTCTTAATCTTAAATGCCAGGTTGGTTTTTACAGCCGTTTCACAAGGTGTTCATTATTGGAAGATAACCTTTGGTGGTATTTATTTGTTCCACGTTCTTTGTTGTATCCTAGGACCTACAATAGATACATATGAATTCTACCACAAGGGTGTACTAATGAGCAATGCGAGATGTAAAACAAAAAATCCATTGTAAATAGAAGACTACTGAAATTATATTATTTCAGTGTAGATAAGGGCAGGTATAAAATAAAAACATGGCAGAAAGAAAAGCCAGTGTATGAATCAAAATGATTTGCATATGAATGGAGTGGAAATTAGCTGACTTTGTGATCCTTCCTGAGCGGTATGATGGCTGCGTAGTCCATTAGTGTTTATACTTGTTCACCTGTACAAACAACAGTGCACATGGTACCTTCAGGCATTTGGAAATTGCTCCCAAGGATGAACCAGACTTGTGGAGGTCTACAATTTCTTTTCTGAGGTCTTGGCTGATTTCTTTTGATTTTCCCATGATGTCAAGCTAAGAGGCACTGAGTTTGAAGGTAGGCCTTGAAATACACCCACAGCTACACCTCTGTTTGACTCAAATTATGTCAATTAGCTTCTAAAGCCATGACATTTTCCAAACTGTTAAAAGGCACAGTCAACTTAGTGTATGTAAACTTCCGACCCACTGGAATTGTGATATATTATTTCACTTAAAATTGAATGCGTCTGTAAACAATTGTTGGAAAAATTACTTGTGTCATGCACAAAGTAGATTTTATTTATTTTTTTATTTTTTATTTTACCTTTATTTAACCAGGCAAGTCAGTTAAGAACACATTCTTATTTTCAATGACGGCCTGGGAACAGTGGGTTAACTGCCTGTTCAGGGGCAGAACGACAGATTTGTACCATGTCAGCTCAGGGGTTTGAACTCGCAACCTTCCGGTTACTAGTCCAACGCTCTAACCACTAGGCTACGCTGCCGCCCAAGATGTCCTAAACAACTTGCCAAACTATAGTTTGTTAACAAGACATTTGTGGAGTGGTTGAAAAATGAGTTTTAATGACGCCAACCTAAGTGTATGTAAACTTCTGACTTCAACTGTGTGTGTGTGTGTGTGTATATATAAAACAATATCGGACAATTAATCGGCATCTGCTTTTTTTGATCCCCCATCGGTAAAGGGTGTTGAAAAATGATAAATCGGTTAATGATGGTGTTGGGGGGGGGGGGCAAGCACGCAACCCTGAGGGAACCCAGTGTTCAGGATCAGCGTGGCAGATGTGTCTGCAGCCCGTCAGGAAGTCCAGGATCCAGTTGCAGAGGGAGGTGTTTAGTCACAGGGTCCTTAGCTTAGTGATAAGCTTTGAGGGCACTATGGTGTTGAACGCTGAGCTGTAGTCAACCTATGTGAGAATGCTGTCGGTTTTCCTTCTGTCCAGGTAATTACGGGCATTGTAACGGAGATTACATCATCTGTGGATCTGTTGGGGTGGTATGCAAATTGAAGTGGGTCTAGGGTTTCTGGGATGATGGTGTTGACGATAGCCATGACCAGCTTTTCAAAGCACTTCTTGGCTAAAGATGTGAGTGCTACAGGGCGGTAGTCCTTTAGGCAGGTTACCTTGCCGTTCTTGAGCACAGAGACAATGGTGGTGGCTACTTGAAACATTGCGGGTATTACAGACTCGGCCAGAGTGAGGTTGAAAATGTCAGTGAAGACATTTGCCAGTTAGTCAGCGCATGCTCCGAGTACGTGCCCTGGTAATCCATCTGGCCCTGCAGCCTTGTGAATGTTTACCTGTTTAAAGGTCTTACTCACGTCGGCTACGGAGAGCGTGATCATACAGTCGTCCGGAACAACTGGTGCTCTTATGCATGCTTCAGTGTGGCTTTCCTCGAAGCGAGCATAAAAAAGGCATTTAGCTCGTCTGGTAGGCTCGCGTCACTGGGCAGCTCGCGGCTGGGCTTCCCTTTGTAATCCGTAATAGTTTACTTGCCCTGTCACATGCGACGATCGTCAGAGCCGGTGTAATAAGATTCGATCTTAGTCCTGGATTGATGCTTTGCCTGTTTTATGGTTCGTCAGAGGGCATATGGGGATTTCTTACAAGTCTCGTGCTCCTAGAAAGTGGTGGCTATAGCTTTTAGCTCAGTGCGGATGTTGCCTGTAATCTTTGGCTTCTGGTTGGGATACGTACGGTCACTGGGGGGGGGGGGGGGGGGGGGGGGGGGGGGGGGGTGCACTTACTGATGTGCTTTACTCCTCAATGCCATCGGATGAATCCCGGAACCTATTCCAGTCTGTGCTAGCAAAAGAACAGTCCTGTAGCTTAGCATCCGCATCATCAGACCACTTCCGTAATGAGCGAGTCACTGGTACTTCCTGCTTTTTCTTGTAAGCGGGAATCAGGATGATAGAATTATGGTCAGATTTGCCAAATGGAGGTAGAGCTTTGTATGCGAAACAGAAGATATGTCCCGTTTATACTCCAGGGATTGCACGGTCGCCAGTAGAACGGATGGTAAAGGCAGATTATCCACTCACCAACTAATTCTTACCAAGCACCCAGATATGCACCCCCTGTATCGGCATCTCCTCTTCATGCGAATGATGGAGATTTGGGCCTGGTCCGGGAGGAGCCTTACATTTCTCACCACCGATTCATTAAATAAAACATCTTTGTTTGGTCAGAGGTGAGTAATCGCTGTTGTAATGTCCAGAAGCTCTTTTCAGTCATAAGAGACAGTGGCAGAAACATTATGTACAAATAAAAGTGAAACATGAAAACACACACAGAATAGCACAATTGGTTAGAAGCCCATTAAAATGGCAGCCATCTCCTCCGGCGCCATTAACTGTGGCGTCCCACCAATAAATTAAGAGGAGAAACAATGGGTGTAGACTCCTGAGGGGGAAGAGGCGTTGTTGTGACCTCTTCACGATTGTGTTGTGTTTGGACCATGATACATCCTTAGGGTTGTGGACACCAAGGAATCTTTCAACCCGCTCCACTACACCCTGTCCATGTGAAAAGGATGTGTTCGGTAGAGTTGGGCGGTATACAGATTTTCATACTGTCATACTGTACCATACCGGGGTATACGGTATTACTTGATGTGCACACAAGGGCCACTATAATTCATTTTAATAATAACACCTTTTTGTGAGGGGGGGGGCACTTCCAATTCAACAACCCCCCAAAAAATAACAAAGGTGCTGTGGTGAACAGCGGCGCTGTTTCCCCAAATACAGACTCGATCTTTTATATTTTTAGGATGGTATTACTGAAATCAAAATAAAATGTGATGCTTACAGTCAGTGATTTTCTGAGAAACCACTTTGGTGCAAAAGTAGCCAGAAAAGCATAGGTTGAGTACATTTCAGCTGCCCTGTTTACCAACTAACATCAAAGATACTAATGTTATTTAGGTCTATATTTTGGAACTAATCCAATGATGCTAATAAACATCATGGAAAACTGAGTTGGATACTGGGCTGACCGAGCAAATCCCTGGAGCTTTTCCACTCTAAGGCAAATACTTTCAAATGATTT
The DNA here is from genome assembly GCF_002021735.2 of Oncorhynchus kisutch. Classification (NCBI taxonomy): domain Eukaryota; kingdom Metazoa; phylum Chordata; class Actinopteri; order Salmoniformes; family Salmonidae; genus Oncorhynchus; species Oncorhynchus kisutch. The sequence goes on from NC_034198.2 coordinate 7,304,826, forward strand.
GTGGAACACTGCAAGCACAGTTTTAGCTAAGCAGCTGTTTTAAGTTGCTGATTGTGTTTAAAGGTAGACTCAATAAAATGAGATTATCTGTGGTGCTGCTCATGACATTGAGATGAATGAGACGCAAGACTTTGCTCTCACACAGTCACACGGTATCTGCGCATGTGCACGGGTTAGTGCTTCAACGCTCTGAGTTGTTAGGGGAAATTTACCTACTATGCTGTTTACTTTCTACATCTACCGGTCAAAAGTTTTAAAACACCTTCTCATTCAAGGGTTTCTTTATAAGACTATTTTCTACATTGTATTATAATAGTGAAGACATCACAACTGTGAAACAACACATATAGAATCATGTTAGTTACCAAATAAGTGTTAAACAAATCCAAAAATATTTTATATTTGAGATTCTTCAAATAGCCATCCTTTATCTTGATGACAACTTTGCACACTCCTGGAATTCTCTCAACCAGCTACCTGGAATGCTTTTCCAACAGTCTTGAAGGAGTTCACACATATGCTGAGCACTTGTTGGCTGCTTTTCCTTCACTCTGCAGTTCGACTCATCCCAAACCACCTCAATTTGGTTTAGGTCAGGGGGTTGTAGAGGCCAAGTCATCTGATGCAGCACTCCATCACTCTCCTTGGTCAAATAGCCCTTGCACAGCCTGGAGGTGTGATGGGTCATTGTTGAAAAATAATTGATAGTCCCACTAAGCCCAAACAAGATGGGATGGTGTAATCGCTGAAGAATGCTGTGTTAAGTGTGCCTTGAAGTCTAAATAAATCACAGACAGTGTCACCAGCAAAGCACACCCACACCATAACACCTCCATGCAGAGATCATCCGTTCACCCACACCGCGTCTCACAAAGACACGCTGGCTGGAACAAAAATCTCCAACTTGGACTCCAGACCAAAGGACAGATTTCTACCGGTGTAATGTCCATTGCTCGTGTTTCTTGGTCCAAGCAAGTCTCTTCTTATTATTGGTGTCCTTTAGATGGGATGGGATCTTTAATGACCTCAGAGAGTCAGGACACCCGTTTAACGTCCCATCCGAAAGACAGCACCCAACACAGGGCAATGTCCCCAATCACTGCCCTGGGGCATTGGGATATTTTTTTAGACCAGAGGAAAGAGTGCCTCCTACTGGCCCTCCAACACCACTTCCAGCAGCATCTGGTCTTCCATGCAGGGACTTACCAGGACCAACCATGCTTAGCTTCAGAAGCAAGCAAGCAGTGGTATGCAGGGTGGTATGCTGCTGGCATACCTGTACCTTATGGCAGCACACCTGTTAATTTAAATGCATTCCAGGTGACTACCTCATGAAGCTGGTTTAGAGAATGCCAAGAGTATGCAAAGCTGTCATCAAGGCAAAGGGTGGCAATTTTAAGAATCATATAAAAAAATAAAAAAATTGGTTTAACACTTTTTTTGGTTACTGCATGATTCTATTTGTTTTATTTGATAGTGTTGATGTCTTCACCATTATTCTACAATGTAGAAAATAGTAAAAATAAAGAAAAACCCTGCTCTATAACGTTTGACCTGTAGTGAGTCACTAAGTCTACCTTTAAGGGAATTCCTCACATTCTATCCAAATGTAATCAACTCAAACGGTCTAAATGTACACAAAATACTTATAGGAAAAACAACCCCTAGACGTGAGCAAGACTGTTTGACAGCTTCAGCCTTTGCATTATAGGGGCCCTAGTTACTTCATCATAACATTGTGTAAATCACAGATTTCACACTCTACAGTCAAAGATGAATGGGTTTCATCTGTGCTACAGTGCCACTGTCAGCCAGTGGATACCTAGCTAGTCCACATTGTTCAAGTATCTTGAAAGTGGAACGCTCTAGCTAATGTTGAATTATATTTGGACTAAAAAGGAGTTCGTTTTCTGTTGTTGTGCCTCTTTCCCAGCAGTCAGGCATTTCAATTTCACTTCCCTGGTGGGACTAGTGTGTGTGTGTGGGCACTGGACTATCTATCTAGTTTGCCTGGTATTGAAAGCTAGTCAACAAGTTAGTCAGCGGTCAAACCTTGCTGGCAGTAGAGATGAAACTTGTTTCGCTAGATGTATCCTTTCATACTGCGCTGGCTTAACTAGCAAGCTACTATCACTAAGGGGTTTCCTGTTCGAGACTGACTAGAGATACAGCATAGAGAGATACTATTTGAGTGTATTGTGTAGCTAGCTTGATATTACATGGCTTGCAGTGGACACTATCCCTAAGATACACGTCTTCCGGGCCGAGGTTTGAATGACGTACTCTGCCACACAGGCTAGTAGTGTGTGTGTTGGAGGTAGCTAGCTAACGGTAGCTAGTATTAGCTGAAACATCCTTAAAAACACAGCATTGTTATCATTCTCATCTATTGACTAAATATGTTTACCTAAAGCCATTTATTTATAGGAAACTCACCCGGCCGGCCATATTGCTGTTTGTTGTCGTTTTTCAAATACAATTCAGCGTAAATGTCCCCAGCACTGCTGACAGCACAATCGTTGAACTCCACTAATGCTACACAGGCTAAGTGGGCGGGATCGCCGTGACTTACGAAGTGATGTCATCACGCACACGTTGGTGTAGCAATATTTGGACAAGCTACAGATTACCCAAACTGTTGGAAATGTTTTCCAGCGGGAGAGCATATAAATATGCACTCCGCAGGTAAATTTATTCCAGGTGTGTACATATTTCGGAAACTGCACAATCAAACGATCTAATAAACGGCTTCAATATTGTGAGCATAAGTAGTTGTTTTTAACACGCTCATAAACAAAAAAGTATATATTGTACATTATCAGGATTACTTTTTTATGCCTATTCTCAATATGTGAATTTCCAAATTTGCTAGTATACAAATGGTCAGAGAGATTATTTTATGAAGTCAAATGGAAAAGTGAATACTGTATTGCAAATAGGCCGATCATAAAAACACTAAACAGAAAAGAGAATGCAAACACTTTTGAAAACATATTTATTTGAATTTATCTGAACATCAGATATACTTGGTAATTGTTAGTCAGCAAGAAGCATCTGCACATTTGATATTGATGTGTATAGAAACCAAAACAAGAAATACTATTGGGGTTTTGGAAAACTGTGTGAAGCTGTGGATGCTGCATAGGGGGCTATATTTCAAACCTGTGAAATATCAATAAAAAAATATATAAAATATAAATACACAAGTTGCTTTTGGTGGAATATTGGTGGACACTGTATTTCTGTAAACACTCGAGTGAAACAGGTCCATCATGTTTTTGCTCAACGTCATACCCACAGGTAACTGCCAAAATAAAGACAACACATGAGTAAATTAGGGATACAAAGTACACTGCTCAAAAAAATAAAGGGAACACTTAAACAACACAATGTAACTCCAAGTCAATCACACTTCTGTGAAATCAAACTGTCCACTTAGGAAGCAACACTGATTGAAAATAAATTTCACATGCTGTTGTGCAAAATGGAATAGACAACAGGTGGAAATTATAGGCAATTAGCAAGACACCCCCAATGAAGGAGCGGTTCTGCAGGTGGCGACCACAGATCACTTCTCAGTTCCTATGCTTCCTGGCTGATGTTTTGGTCACTTTTGAATGCTGGCGGTGCTTTCACTCTAGTGGTAGCATGAGAGTCTACAACCCACACAAGTGGCTCAGGTAGTGCAGCTCATCCAGGATGGAACATCAATGCGAGCTGTGGCAAGAAGGTTTGCTGTGTCTGTCAGCATTAGTGTCCAGAGCATGGAGGCGCTACCAGGAGACAGGCCAGTACATCAGGAGACGTGGAGGAGGCCGTAGGAGGGCAACAACCCAGCAGCAGGACCTTTGTGCAAGGAGGAGCAGGAGGAGCACTGCCAGAGCCCTACAAATGTGCACGTGTCTGCTCAAACGGTCAGAAACAGACTCCATGAGGGTGGTATGAGGGCCTGACGTCCACAGGTGGGGGTTGTGCTTACAGCCCAACACCGTGCAGGACGTTTGGCATTTGCCAGAGAACACCAAGATTGGCAAATTCGCCATTGGTGCCCTGTGCTCTTCACAGATGAAAGCAGGTTCACACTGAGCACATGTGACAGACGTGACAGTCTGGAGACGCCGTGGAGAACGTTCTGCTGCCTGCAACATCCTCCAGCATGACCAGTTGGTGGTGGGTCAGTCATGGTGTGGGGTGGCATTTCTTTGGGGGGCCGCACAGCCCTCCATGTGCTTGCCAGAGGTAGCCTGACTGCCATTAGGTACCGAGATGAGATCCTCAGACCCCTTGTGAGCCCATATGCTGGTGCGGTTGGCCCTGGGTTCCTCCTAATGCAAGACAATGCTAGACCTCGTGGCTGAAGTGTGTCAGCAGTTCCTGCAAGAGGAAGGCATTGATGCTATGGACTGGCCCACCCGTTCCCCAGACCTGAATCCAATTGGGCACATCTGGGACATCATGTCTCGCTCCATCCACATTACACCACAGACTATCCAGGAGTTGGCGGATGCTTTAGTCCAGGTCTGGGAGGAGATCCCTCAGGAGACCATCCGCCACCTCATCAGGAGCATGCCCAGGCATTGTAGGGAGGTCATACAGGCACGTGGAGGCCACACATACTACTGAGCCTCATTTTGACTTGTTTTAAGGACATTACATCAAAGTTTGATCAGCCTGTAGTGTGGTTTTCCACTTTAATAGAGTTCCAGACACTTGTAGAATCTATGCCAAAGCACATTTATGCTGTTCTGGCTGCTCGTGGTGGTCAAACGCCCTACTAAAACACTTTATGTTGGTGTTTCTTTTATTTTGGAAGTTACCTGTAGATTTACAGTACCAGTCAAAAGTTTGGAACGGATGATCTCTGCATGTGTGGTTCCCACTGTGGAGGTTCGATGGTGCTTTGCTGGTGACACTGTCAGTGATTTATGTAGAATTCATGGCACACTTAACAAACATGGCTACCACAGCATTCTACAGCGATACGCCTTCCCATCTGGTTTTCGTTTAGTAGGACTATAATTTATTTTTCAACAGGACAATGACCCAAAACGCACCTCCAGGCTGTGATGGAGTGCTGCATCAGATGAACTGGCCTCCACAATCACATGACCTCAACCAAATTGAGATTGTGTGAGGTGGATTGGACCGCAGAGTGAAGGAAAAGCAGCCCAAAAGTGCTCAACATTTGTGGGAACTCCTTCAAGACTGTTGGAAAAGCATTCCAGGTGAAACTGGTTGAGAGAATTCCAAGAGTGTGCCAAGGTGTCATCAAGGCAAAAGTTGGCTAGTTTGAAGAATCTCAAAAAAACATTTATTTTGATTTGTTTAACACTTTTTTGCTTACATGATTCCATATGTGTTATTTCATAGATTTGATGTCTTCACTATTATTCTACAATCTAGAAAATAATACAAAAATAAAAAACCTTTCAATGAGTAGCTGTGTCCAAACTTTTGAATGGTACTGTGCATTAAATCTATTCACCTCAGACTTTGTCCCAAAATGTATGGTTTTACACATTTGGCACCTACCTAACAGATACATGTAGATGTGGATAGTCTTGAAATGGGACTCCCACTAATGTTTAGTGACTGCTCCTTGTTAGCATACTGAAAAACTCAAATGCTTCACTGACAAAAAAATGAGGGAAAGTCAGTTCAGTGCAGTTTATGGCACAATATTGGAGAACTCTGGTGCAGAAATCATGAACTCTTTGCAACAATGCACCCTCTGAACCAAGACTGGGCTAAAACGGAATATAATGGTCTTCTGTAGTGCATAAACACCATGTCAGAATACAGATCCTTCCTTTTTTAACTCAATGACTACGTTTCATTACACAAACAGGTTCATAAAATATTTACATTGCCTTCTGTAAAAAACAATCCAAAGATGTCATTGAAATTGTGGTTTAATGCCCTTTGATGGAACGAGGCCATTTTCCAACACAGGAATATTTGCCCAGCAGGAGAAAAGACAATACACAATACCAAAGTATTCATAACCCTCCAATTGCAGTTCACAACATGGCAATCCCAGAGTTGACTTGACAGGGATTTTTCCTACACAGCTCTTCCCTTTGATTTGACCTTCTTCCTTACTTCCACCCAGTAAGCAACTGGAGAGATTCATTCTTCCCCACCCCGTTGAAGCTGCTAGTCCCAGCACACATTTACTTTGCAGGCCTTCGTCTATTAGACCTTTATTTCTACACTGGCGTCCAAATCAACTGAAGTCACTTGTCCAACAAGGGACACCCAACCCAAATGACCTTAGCGCAAGAGCACATCATAGGGCTAAACTGGCCCAATCGAACTTTGCCAGGGTCAGTGATATTTTCCAAGAGGCAGACAGAAATCCTTAAAAATACAAAAATGTTTATTTCTGAAAATGACAAATGAAAAAAAAAAATCTAAACCATACAAATTGTTGTTTGGTTATTAGCATACCAGGATCTAACAATGGATTAATCGGTCACTCGGGATCAGACAGACGGTCAGAAGCAATCAATACATCTCCACTTCTGCACCCCCAAATTATATAAATGTAGCCAAACGTTGAGGCAAAGTAGAGGGCCAAAAGAGGGCACTAGTGGTGTGAAACAGCATCCATTCTGCAGTATGTACTCACAGTATGAAGGGGACAAAAGTGTCCGATTTATTTGAGTTAAAAACAAAACACAACCCCAAAAAAGTGATGTTGACAACCATTTGAAATATCATGAAGGGGAATTGACTGACTCTTGGCATGAATATGATGAGCACAGCAAGAGTTAGACGGAGCTAGTTTGACTAAATTTAACACAGGTTAGCATTTGTCATCATTAATCTTGTTCTGGAGGAAGCTCTGCGGAGTGGTTCACTAGCTGGCACAAAAATCTGACTTTAAACCGAACCACAATGCTAAGCCTAATGCATAACCTTAAATTATGACCAAAAAGCTCATTTCTGTTTTCATGAATATCTACAGTATAGCCCCCTTTGACTTTTCAGCTGGTGCGTCTAAGGGGAAATTGCACAGTTCTTCCTCCAGGACAAGACTCAAGAGAAATGTCAACATGCAAATTTAACAGCTAGGGTATCCCAATGTTTTCTAACCTACCTTCAACTAGCTGAAACCCCATCTGCTTCAGAAAGATATGAACAGAGAGAAATGAAGAGACCACCTTGACCAAACGCCTTGTCCCTGCCCGGGCCTGTAAAAGAAGCAGTGTTGGTGGCGCTCGATATTGCACCTTTTCCTGTGGCAACGGAGTCAGCTGTAGGCTTTGTAAGCCTAATCTTTATTCTACAGGAGATAAACATGTATTTCTCTTTCTTAAACTTTTATTGTGGTTGTACAATATTCCCTGATAGCCTGCTGTGGCCGATGAGATTAACAGAATCCTGAAAGAACATCAAAAAATAAAATAATGCGAATTAGAGGGGTGATGGAATTGTCCGTTGAGGGGGAACCGGGAATCCTGTTGACTTTTTTGGTCGCTCTCCCATGTCCCCTTCTTAAAACGTTACACACTCTGGTCACACACACACCCGCCACTGTGCTGCTGTGGTCCCGCCATTTGTTCTGAGGATGAAAAATACACAAGATCTACAGTAAGCACAGTGGTTTGAAAAGTCATCCTTTCCTGTTTGGAAGGATGCAGTGAGTTATGCAATCTGACAGAACATGTGGCAAGTGTCGCTCTTGAAGAGCCCCACCTATGTTAGCTTCTTCGCTTTGTTGTAAAGCGAGTCCACAACTTTGCTCATGTTCTGAATAGTTTCCAAGGCCGCTCCATAAGTCTTGTCAACTGGTGGCTCATCAAATATGATCAAGACACCCTCACCTTGGTCCAGGATCCCTATAATGAGTCATACAGGCAATTTAGACTAAACAACATTTCACTGAACAGAATACAAGTAGAGGTGTGATAGAGTAGTTTATACCAAGCAAGTAGAGAATTGATTTACCATGAAACTTCTTGTCCAGGATCATCTGTGACAATTTCCTCTCGACATCCGCCTAAGGGAGAAAAAAACCCACATACCCACTGATTACTGACAATACATCAAGGCATATAGGATTCATAAGATGTGTGACTATTATAACACAGGACTAAATGCTTGCCGATTTTCCCCCTCCTCAAATACCAAAGAAATTAAGGTAGCAAAGCAGAAACCGCTATACCTTTGACAGTTTGATGAGACCTGATATGTGTTCAATCTGGAAAGGAGAAACACCATAAAGGATTATGATAAGAGTGGTTAGTTAGAAATCCAACAGCAAGACATATTTACCGTCCCCGGATGTACATACCTGTACTCTGGAGAAGGGTTCGATGACACGGATAAGGTTCCCTTCCAGCAGGTTGTCATACAGTGTGGCCAGGTGGGTTCTGATGATGGGGTCGTCTCTCAACTCTGCTTTGTATTCTGTAAGGGCCTAGAGATGGAGGAAATAGGAGGAGACGGAGAGGAAAGAAAGAGAGGAAAGAAAGAGGGAGAAAAGAAAGAGGCTTAGTGGGGAGGAGAGGGAAGGTGAGACAAGGGAGGATACAAATGGGCCAGTCACAATAGAGGTCCTCAGACAGACACACAAAAAAAACATTGCACCAACAATGAGGGCAAAAGAGAGTTGTTACCTTTTCAAAGTCTGCTAATGATCTGTTCTTGCTGGCTTGTGCAACACATTTCAGTGCATCTGTCTGCAAAGGGAGGTAGAGACTACGGTCAGCCAGGTACCAACCAATTTAAACTTGTTACACAATGCAGGTTGAGGAAAAACCACCCCCACACACGCAAATGGTGGGTTCTTACCTGTCGGCCCGCATGCCGCAGGGCCAGTTTACCGCTGATCAGGGATTGCACCTCTTCTGGTCTGAAAGAGACCAGCACCAGAGGGTCAACCAAGTCGGAACACATCAACGCTACCCCAAGCCATACCTGTATGCTTCATATCATTGCGACACAGCTAGGAGGTAGTATCACTTACAGGCTGAGCATGATCTTGCAGAGCAGCATGTATTTGAGACCGGTAATGGCTTTAGGGTGGTCGATGGAATCGTAGCCCTCAAAGGCCTCAAAGAAGTAGGAGTAGGCAGTCTTCCAGTCTTTCTCCGAAGCTGCATGGACAATCCCTGCAGGGAGGAAGCATGGTCAGTCATCCACACTAAGCATGGCACTTCACCACCTCAACACACTACATCACCTTCTTAAATTTGGGTCAATAAACTAATTCTGGGTGTTACAAATGAGTAAGGTATTGACATTGAAATCCTTTGTAAATTAATACACAATGAATATAGGCCATTTTTCTGATGAATTGACAGCTTCATTGATTATTTTATTGATAGAACAAAACAAGAGCTCAGAGTGTATTCTATTCTGCTGTTATTTTGTCAGAAAAAACAGAAAGTTGTACAACATAAGCTGCGATTAGTGTTCCTCAATGGCTTAGCAACTGTAGGGGGCTATGGATGGAGGCTCGTTCACTGGGACTGACCTGACATCATGTCCAGGGCGGCTTGCAGCTTGGGGGGACAGTAGATGCCGTTGGCCGTGGTGCGGGCTGAGGTGAGAGCAGCACGGGCCTTGGGCAGGTTGCTGAGCGCGTGGTACGTCTTGCTCTCCTGCAGCTGCACCTCCACCAGCAGCGCCTTGTCATCCATCTTCTTCAGCTCATGGAGCAGCTGGGTGCCTGAACACCAGAAAAACATAATGGTCATATAGTAATTTAGCAGACACTTATCTAAAGTGCCTTCTAGTTAACACATTGTTAGTATATATGTGTGTGGCCCACAATCTTGGTGTTGTGGAATATTAAAGATCAACTCAATGTCATGAGTCTCGACCTGTTTGACAGCTCATTATAAGGCGTCCAGGAGACAGGGGTGAATGGGATACTAAGTCACGCTACATAGCGTTGGATACAGCTATGGGTGAACATATCAAATGCTTAGCCCTCCACGCTCAGACAGATGCCGAGCTCATGGAGCAGGGATAATATTGTCAGTCCATACAGATAGAACTGTCACTCACCAAGCGCCAAGGCCTCCTGGTATCTTTTGGTGTCAAAATAGAGCGAGATCAGACGGGCCTGGGGAGAGGGGAAGAGTAATGTGTCATTGATTGCCATTGAAACACATCATAGTGTAAAAATATGAATGATATCACTTTGGGATGGTAGGGAAATATGTTGAGACTAAATCACATACGGTCTTCAAACTAAATCGTCAGTCTACAACAGCTCGTCTTCTAGGTGAAGGGGGTCAACTTACCTCAAGAGCCTGCCTGAGGAAGGTCCTCTTCTCCACCTTGGCCCACTCAATGCATTCCAGACACAGCTCCACCTCCTGGCCTGTAGCTGCCTCCATGTCTAGGAAGAGGTCAAGCAGGGAGCGGACCAGCCGGGCTGCCTTAGCCTTACTGATGGAGATGAGGAATGGCCGCACAAACTTCAGCAGACCCCCCAACTCTGGGGTAGAGGAATGACCACAGCAGAAATTAGGGCTAAATGAATTACAACAGTAAGCATATCTTGTCTACCCAATAAGCCTATCTATCCAAGGTTGTGTTGTGTCTGTCAAAATAGCGATGTTAGCTTCATAACTGGAAATAATCTGTTATTGGGTACTACTGAACAGTTAAGCAATTACTGTGAATCATGGTGCAGCTAATGGATTACACACTCCCAAGTTAGTCTAGGTCAGCAGCCAGGATAATAGACCAGATATGGTGTGTGTGTGTGTGTTGAGGCTCACCTGCAGCCTGTCCTGTTTTGGCCAGGAGTGACCCCAGCTCCAAGATGCTTTGTTCTTTAACCCGAACGGCTTCTTCATCACTGTCCTGGATATCTCTCCTCACTGTTCGACAAGGAAAATAATGCACAGATTGTCAGTGTATGAAAAGACATAGCCAATGTCAGTCTCCTAGTCCTAGCTAACACTACTGTGTTCCTTGTCTGTCTTAGTTACTGCTTATCTGGGTCTACTAGGCTTGCAAGTCAACAGCTACCTGGGGCATCGTGACTAATGCAATTTGATGGCAACTACAACACAGGGAATAGCATGCTACAAAGCTAACTACAGAACTGTCAACAACAAGTTGGTAGTTAATTAGCTACCTAGCGATAGCTATTGAACAGTAGATTTGACCTCACTGGTCATTTGGCAACGTAAGCAAGCAAACGTAGTAACTAATTTTAGAGCGTCTAACAGTACCTACATTGTCTACACCAAAATTACATACCTAACTAAGATTAATTCAATTATCAGGTGCATTGAGGTAGCTAGTTAGCTAGCTGACTGGTTACTATAGTTGGCTAACTAGCTTTTATTACAAGGCTGCTAGCTAGCTACCTAACGTTAGCTATCTAGCGACTTTGAATTGTATTTTGATAACTGTTAGTTAGTTACAAACATGTTGCATAAAAACAACATAATACCTAGCTAACGTCTTTGCAGTCAGTCTGGGCGTTCCAGATCATCATGGCCTACTATAGCTAGCCAGTCATCCCAACGACCACCGTGCTAGCTATCTAGCTAGCAACCCAACGATTCTACAGTGAGTCAGCACCGCACACAAACCGGCTCTCGTCAGTGTATAAAACTGACTTTGCGGTGACTTAAATCGAACAGAAATACAACAACAATACGGTTCTTTCTCGTCTAAATGCCCACCACCATTACTTACCGATAGAATGCAGAATATCAATAGAGGCGTTACGATCCGTGCTAATGAGAGACTGAGCTCTCTGAAACTCAACCACTGCCGCAGCCGCCATCTTAGCTAGCCAGCTACCGATTCAAAAGCTGCCTGCCTACAACAATCAACAATGCCATAAGGAAATACGTCAAGGACTACGCAGCTACATCACGGGAGAGGGAGCCAAATATACGTTTTGGGGATTTGTAGTTCAGTATTTATAGTAAACAGTATACGGTTATATTACGGTTATATTTTGCCGTGCTGACTGACTCACCCAATCAAATAAATTGTAGGAGCAGAATGTGATGCCAATTTCACTTAGGCCCAATAATCAGCATTTAGTGTAGGGCCTACACAGTTGTGTAGCGAGGGTACGCTATACACTCACTTCTTCATCCCCATGTTGGCTACTTGACAATGAAAGAAAGTTGAAAGAAAACTATTAGAACAGGAAAACGCATATGTGGATGTCTATAAATAATTGCGTCCAAGTTTCTATGGTGGAATTTGGGCTATAGGCTACTTTGAAGCAAGGTAAGACATGCCTCAATCAGTGGTGTAAAGTACTTCTGCTTAAGTAGTTTTTGGGGGGTATATGCACTTTACTTTATATTTTGGACAATTTTTATTTTTACTAAACTACATTCCTAAAGAAAATAATGTACTTTTTACTCCATACATTTCTCCTGACACCCAAAAGTACTATTTTGAATGGCTAACAAGACAGGAACAGGGTCAAATTAATGCACTTAAGAAAACATCCCTGGTCATCTGGCGGACTCACTAAACACAAATGCTTGATTTGTAAATTATGTCTGAGTGTGCCCCTGGCTATCCTTAAATAAAAAACAAGAAAATTGTGCCTTCTGGTTTGCTTAATTAACACCCAGAAAAGGCCACTCGATGTTATCCTCACAATTATCCTGATGGGTATCCATCTGGTGTTTTCTGAAATTACCTTAGTGATCACTGTTTTACAGCCGGTGTTCGTAATGGCTGCTCAGTGAAACGACCTGTCCTGATTTGTCATAGACGCTTGCTAAAAAACTTTAATGCCTTCCTTCGTGAACTGGCCTCAAATTGTATCGAATTAGCTTGATCCCCTCTGTCGAAGAAGCTTGGACCTTTTTTGATATTTTCAGTGGTATTGTTAAACATGACCCAAAGAAAATGATAATTAAAATCAGGTTCAGCCCCTGGTACGACTGTGATTTTGCACAGTTACTCCACTTCAAGCATTGCATTTGACGAAAGGCTCAGCACACACATACTCAGGCTGACTGGCTCTCGTTTAGGCAAATGAGAAATATGTGCACCCAGGCTATCATGAAGGCCAAAGTTAGTTACTTTAAGGAGTAGTTCTCTCTCTCTAGGTCTAACTCCAAGAACTTCTGGAAAACGGTTAAAGACCTGGAGAATAACCCTCCTCCTCACAGCTGCCCATGTCCCTTAATTTGATGTGGTTGTTACTGACAAGAAGCACATGGCTGAGCTCTTTAATCACCACTTCGTTAAGTCAGGATTCCTATTTGTCTCAGCCATGCCTCCTTGCCCGTCCAACATTTCCTCATCTCCCACCCCTTCTAATGCGACTATCCCCGATGCTTCTCCCACTTTTCCCCCTGCCCTGCTACAAAGTTTCTCCCTGCAGACAGTCACTGAGTCTCAGGAGCTCCTTTAGCACCTCAAACTTAACCCCAAAAAACATCTGGGTCAGATGGTTTAGACCCTTTCTTCTTTAAGGTTGCTGCCTCTATCATCGCCAAGCCTATCTTCAACCATTTTTAACCTGTCTCTCCTTTTTGGGGAGGTTCCCATTGCTTGGAAGGCAGCCACGGTTCATCCTTTATTTAAAGGGGGAGATCAAGCTGATCCTAACTTTTATAGGCCTATTTTTATTTTGCCCTGTTTATCAAGTGTTGGAAAAACTTGTCAATCAACTGGCTGGCTGTCTTGATGTCTATAGTATTCTCTCTTGTATGCAATCTGGTTTCTGCTCAGGTAATGGATGTGTCACTGCAACCTTATAGGTCCTCAACGATGTTGCCATTGCCCTTGATTCTAAGCAATGTTGTGCTGCTATTTTTATTGACTTGGCCAAAGCTTTTGATACCGTAGACCATTCCATTCGTGTGGGCCGGCTAAGGAAAATTGGTGTCTCTGAGGGGTCTTTGAACTGGTTTGCTAACTACCTCTCAAAGAGTGCAGTGTATAAAGTCAGAAAATCTGCTGTATCAGCCACTGCCTGTCACCAAGGGGGTACCCCAAGGCTGGATTCGGAGCCCCATGTTATGCTCAATTTACATTAACAACATAGCTCAGGCAGTAGGAAGCTCTCATCCATTTATATGCAGATGATAGTCTGCTGGCCCCTCCTAGATTTTGTGTTAAACTCTACAGCAAAGCATTCTTTGTGTCCAAAAAGCTTTCTCTACCCTTAACCTTGTTCTGAACACCTCCAAAATAAAGGTAAAGTGGTTTGGTAAGAAGAATGCCCCTCCCCCCACAGGTGTGATTACTACCTCTGAGGGTTTAGGGCTTGAGATAGTCACCTCATAAGTACTTGGGAGTATGGCTAGATGATACACTGTCCTTCTCTCAGCACATATCAAATCGGCAGGCTAAAGTTAAATCTAGACTTGGTTTCCTCTATTGTAATCGCACCTCTTTCACCCCCTCTGCCAAACTAACCCTGATTCAGAGGACCATCCTACCCAGGGTAGATTACGCAGACATAATCTGTAGATCGGCAGGTAAGGGTGCTCTCAAGCGGCTAGATATTCTTTACCATTCGCCCATCAGATTTGCCACCAATGCTTCTTATAGGACACATCACTGCGCTCTATACTCCTCTGTAAACTGGTCATCTCTGTATACCCATCGCAAGACCCCACTGGTTGATGCTTATTTATAAAAACCCTCTTAGGCCTCACTTCCCCCTATCTGAGATATCTACTGCAGCCCTCATCCTCCACATACAACACCCGTTCTGCCAGTCACATTCTGTTAAAGGTCCCCAAAGCACACACTTCCCTGGGTTGCTCCTCTTTTCAGTTCACTGCAGCTAGCGACTGGAACGAGCTGCAACAAACACTCAAACTGGACCCTTTTATCTCCATCTCTTCATTCAAAGACTCAATCCTGGACATTCTTACTGACAGTTGTGGCTGTTTTACATGATGTATTGTTGTCTCTACCTTCTTGCCCTTTGTGCGGTTGTCTGTGCCCAATAATGTTTGTACTATGTTTTGTGCTGCTACCATGTTGTGGTCATGTTGTGTTGCTGCCTTGCTATGTTTTCTTTATTCTCTCTCTATGTGGTGTTGTCGTGATGTGTTTTGTCCTATATTTATAATCCTAGCCCCCATCCCCGCAGGAGGACTTTTTCCTTTTTGTAGATAAGAATTTGACTTGCCTAGTTAAATACTGTAAATGATTAAATAAAAAGGAATTTGAAATTATTTTACTTTTCACACTTAAGTATTTTGTTTAGCAATTACATTTACTTTTGATACTTAAGTATATTTAAATCCAAATACTTTTTGACTTTTAGTAGTATTTTACTAGGTGACTTCATTATAATATGAAGTAAAATTTACAGGTTTCAAACAACAGGAAAAATATAGCCTTGCTATGATGATAATAATTAGGCCTAACCATCTTCTGGTAGATGGAAAGGCTTTCCCAAAAACCTTCTCAATGAAATGTTAACTAGCTACAAAGTAGCCTATGCCTACCTGGCAGAATGATATCATGATTATTTCCATCAATCCAGTGGCCATTTGTTTTGCAAACTCCTTCATGTGCTACAGAAATACCACTAACAAACAACAGTACTAGGTACCTGCTCACTTGAATTAAAGGGTAACTACACTCAAAAATAGAAATTTCTTCGATTTTTCCCAGACCTCAAAAGTGGTCTCCTGGTGTGTTTTAAGCATTGTTATTGATTTAGAACATCAAATTTTGTTTGTTTTTCTATTAAAAAAGTGTGACTTTGAGAGTGAAAATCTGGAAAAACTGCTTTTCTGACACGGCCTACTATTAGCACTTACCCAGTACAGCGTCGGTTGGCCTGACTGTGAAAGACCAATTTCAGAGTGTATGTCACTATTCTCAAATTATTTTTCACACAGGGCGCCTTTCCTTTGCGGGGTGGGCCATTTGAGAATTTTTTGGCAACTTTGGAGTACACCCCCTTCTCTAGGCACCACTACACCACTGGGCCTACACCATTTAATTCAAAGTGGTCTGTTCATGGAAGAAAAAAAGTGAAAAGGAGATTAATATACCCTTACTAGGTCTGAACAATGATAAGTTGGACACTTAAACAGGATGGTGCATCTCAAGAGATTTCATACTGCAAAATGTCATTTATTTTAATTCTATCATGGCTATCCCTACATTTAGATTTATGCGACTCATTTTGACAGCCTAGATGTGATTTGAAATGTAGGTTATTGATAAATAAAAATATCTTTCATAACTGTGGATATTTATTTATTGGCTACTTTTCTTGTTTAATTAAAACAGTTGGGCTACATGCTAAAATCCATTCATTGAGTGCAGCTTTGTTGTGATTGGACGGAGTTGCAAATTACAGCACCACGGACAGAGCTCGACCACTGCCTTTCTCCCTTTTTACACCAGGGAGCCAGTGGGAGTGCACTGCAACCCTTGAAAGCGCATCTCGCGGTGAGGACCAACAACACATCTTCATATCAGCATCCATTCCACAGTTGCCTACCATCCGCTGCGCACCAGAGACGGGCGATAACTAGGATATGTCAAGGCGTGCGATGCTTTTGCTTGATTAATGCCTTTTCTTTCCTTGGATTGTACAGTTTTTTTTTTTTTATCTGCATTTTCCAAGATGGTTTGAGGTTTCACCTTGATGTGCACAATATCAAATGAATTGGCTGCTACTGTTTAAGAAGCCATCACTGCAGTGCCATTTTTTTCATTTACTGGAGGACAAATATCACACTGTAAGTAATGATTGTATAATTTGTCTAATATTGTAGCCTATTTCGAAGGATAACATACTGAATTCTAAATGGAAAACATCAACATGTGAGAATAGGCAACATCACTTGGGAAAATAGGCTGAACTGATAGATTTTGAGATATCCTATATTTTTTTTGCAGGAAGCTACCCATATGCACCATAATGAGGAGTCATGTCAAAAGGGTTTGTTGGAATTCCATATTACTCAGCGTTGAGTTAGCGCCTTTTATTAGGACGCGGACTCTCGATTTCAGAACCATGGACAGCAGCCGATCTACACAACCACATGTAACAGCCTTGAAACCAAAGCTTGCAGCTAGACAAACTGTCTTTATATTTCAATTAACAAGTAAAATAGCCAAACATATGGGATTTTCTGACAAATCGAATAGCCTGCTTGAAATCAACTTAAAATCTTTGAGTCGCAATCACTTTTTTGTTGTTTTGGTAATGGTTTAATCTTATCTCGTTGAAATGTTTCTCAGCGCACGACTCCTCAACAATATACTATTATTATTAGGCTAGCCAATAGATGCAAAAGTTAAGAAACAGTGCATAGCAATAATAAGTTTATATAATTTTACAAACATCTTTTTCAATTCTCAATGATTTCGTAGGCTATAGCAAATGTGACCTTCACATAAAGGTGTTTACATTTCAGGCTTCCATTTTAAAACGCTACTACTGTATGAGCATGGATACATCCATCATTCGTTAGGCTTCGATCGAATTAAAGCATGTCCATGTATAATTCAAGAGGAATTGGATGTGTTGAGATCAATATAAAAGTTGTAAGTTGGACGGCTGTTGGATTTTTTTAAATTAAAGGCATAGGGGCCCTTCGGATGTGTTTACTTTGGTTTACCATGCGGATAGTCGACTAGCAAGCAGTGTAGTTGCTAATCCAACTTGTTGTTATTTGCTGTCAGAACTGCTGAGTGCTTTGAAGGCACCATAACATTCCCTGGTATATGCCTAGATTCACCCGTCTGTTTTTCATTTACCAAGTAAAAACAATACAGCATAATTAGATCATTCAAATTGGACCACCGAGCACTTGTCGATATAAAATCTACTGTATACACCAGGCGTATTCCACCGAGGGCCCGCTGCCCCCTAAGGGTCATTGTTTTTATGAATATCTCTATCAACAACAGAATAAACGAATTTTGAATTACATATCTACAGTAGAAAATAGTAAAATATCTTGTTTCTGATGATTTCTTTATTTCTCAAATCCTATTATTGAGGAAAATACACTAACTAGAGTATCTGACAGGCTTTGAAAAAGCACCAGCGATTAGGCTTCCAGTGCCAGAGGTGTCATGCCCATAGGGGGCACATGCCCCCTCATATGTCCTGTTTTTAAAATGTTCAGATGTAAAGTTAATTACTAAATCACTATAATTATACATAATTATTATGGCTCTAGATTGCAGGAAAACATGTTTCAAGTGTTTTAAAAGAAAAATCTGAATTCTCCAATCACCCCCACTCCATCCTCACCTACTTTGTGCTCCCTCTAAAATAATAGGTACATGACCGCCCTCAGTACGGCATGTGCTGCTGGTAAGCTTTCTTGACTTGGACATACATTTTGCCAACACATGGCTAACCTTTGTTTAAAACCAGCTAAACAGCTGCTTTGAGTAAACATGTGTTTGAAGTTACCTTTCTAGCTAAAAGGAATTGAGTTTACACTTCCTCTTCCAATTATAATGTGGGTAGGTCAAAACAAATATGTTTACCAAATCTATTCATTTTTAAAAATGTGGATTACTTAGCAAAAAAATGTACGTATTATGGGGGTCCCTGGGTTGCCGGTTTGCCTGGGAGGGGGTCCATGCTTATGAAAGCATATCTGAATGTTATGGAAATTCCTGTGAATTATTAGAGCCAACCAAGATATCTCAACACAATAGCCTTCACAGCATCACTTATGACATGCTCCTTTTATAAGGACACAGACAGGTGATTTAAGGACCTTGGACAGCAGCCGACGTACACAACCAAAACAGAATGTAGCCGAACAATGCTTGCAGCCAAATAATCCATAATTATTTTCAATTAGGAAATATCTTTGCATTTATTTAATTCTCACAATCAAGATAGACCTATTTAATTCTCAACATCAAATACATTGTATATTGCTCACATTTATGAACACGCAATGAGTGGTAAAATATAGCTAATAGCTACTGTAGACATGCATTACATTTTTGCTAACATTGAACCATTTTGTTTTCCACAGGCACTTTCGACCTAGCTGAGAAGGAGAGCCAAGTGCAAAGAGAGAATCTGCTCAGACCGATCCATCCAGTACGTACCTTCCTGTCAGGACAACAAGGACCTACTGTGGCATTAGATGCCTGAAAGGAACTGACGCTTGTAGCCAGGGTCTCCCAGCTCAGAAGCATTGAGATCCTCAGGACCTCCCCTGCCATTCTCTTTGGTCGGTCATCCACTAACCTAGAGA
The DNA here is from genome assembly GCF_002021735.2 of Oncorhynchus kisutch. Taxonomy (NCBI): domain Eukaryota; kingdom Metazoa; phylum Chordata; class Actinopteri; order Salmoniformes; family Salmonidae; genus Oncorhynchus; species Oncorhynchus kisutch. The sequence goes on from NC_034198.2 coordinate 7,323,998, forward strand.
GGCTAACGCCCCTGGATATTGCTACTCAGTCACCATGGGAACCGTGCTGTCGCTCTCGCCCAGCTACAGGAAGGCAGCCCTCTGCGAAGATGGGCCAGCCACAGTGGGCCACTACGCGGCCGTTCAGAACAGCAAGAACGCCAAAGACAAGAACCTGAAGCGTCACTCGCTCATCAACGTTCTGCCATGGAAGCGGATCGTGGCTGTGTCGGCCAAGAAAAAAAGCTCAAAGAAGGTGCAGCCCAATGCTACATACCAGAACAATGTGACCCATTTCAACAACGAGAACCTGAAGAAGTCTCAGTCCTGCGCCAACCTGTCCACCTTCGCTCAGGACCAGAGCACCCCGGCCCTCGTCAAGAGCTCCAACAATGCCGCCTCGTCAGTCAAGAAGGCCCCCCTGACCAACTCTAATGCAGCCCCCGGCACGCCCAAGAGGGTGATCGTCCAGGCCTCCACCAGCGAGCTCCTGCGCTGCCTGGGTGAGTTCCTGTGCCGGCGCTGCTACCGACTGAAACACCTGCCCCCCACTGACCCGGTGCTGTGGCTGCGGAGCGTGGACCGCTCTCTGCTTCTTCAGGGTTGGCAAGATCAGGGGTTCATCACCCCGGCCAACGTGGTGTTTGTCTACATGCTGTGCCGCGACGTGGTCTCCTCCGAGGTGGCCAATGAGCACGAGTTGCAGGCCGTGCTGCTCACCTGCCTCTACCTGTCCTACTCATACATGGGCAATGAAATCTCCTACCCGCTCAAGCCCTTCCTGGTGGAGAGCTCCAAGGAGACCTTCTGGGACCGCTGCCTGTCCATAATCAACCTGATGAGTGCTAAGATGCTCCAGATCAACTCGGACCCGCACTATTTCACCCAGGTGTTTGCCGACCTAAAGAACGAAAGCCAGAAGGAGGAGGAGAGGAGCCGCTTGCTCATTGGTCTGGACCGGTGAGGGTCCCGGGGCTCAGGGAAGGGGAGGGAAACCAGGGGAGAGGGGCCTACACCAGTTTAGTATTTCAAAATGGGAGATTGGTTGAGGGAGTAGGGAGGGGAAGTTTTGATGGGAAGATAATCATTTTTAGGGTTCATTTGGCTCAGATCTTAGCCAAAACGTTTTAGATTATAAGCATGTTTGAGAGCTAACGGTACAACAGAGGGATAATGGAACGCAGTTTGCTGGAAAAAATCGAACATTTTATGGTAAAAATCTTATATCTCAAGTTTTCTGAAGACCAAACTAATATTTTTCGAAGGAAAGAGAATTGCATTTTCACTTCACTTTTGACACCTAAAAAAAATGCCAGACTCGGGTACATTCTCTGCTTACGCACATGTATAAATACATTTGAAAAATACAAAACCGACAATGGGGGGGAAAAAAATAGAAAAGGAACACATCTACAGCTATGAATGTGGAGAGGACTGAGGCTGCAGCACCCTACCAACTACCTGCTGTTTGTTCTGACTGTCTGAGATGCACTGCCTACAACGGGATGGTCAAGGGCCCTTGCGTGACTGGGCTAGTGTTCACATCAACAGACAAGCTGCAACGCTGGCTCTTTAGACTGAAGTGAAAACCCATGTACCCCCCACTGCAAGGAAGGATATGGACTCGACAGTTCTGCTGCGGTGCAAACAGTATCTGATCTGAATGGAAAAGTGGGGGCATGGATGCTGGATTCATGTTGTTGTGGCTTTATTTTTTGTGACTTGGCTAGAGGGGTTTGGTGGAGAAAGATTGGTTCAGAAGGACTTGACAACAGGCCTGAATTGCATTGTGGGCTTCTTTTTTATTAATTTTTTACAACAAGACAATAGGACATACAACATCAAACACAAGGCTTGATTATCACACTTTATGTTAAGACCTACTTTATTTTCATCTCAGAAAAAAAATGTACTCTTCAAATGCTCAAGCCCAGGGTGGTTTATTTATTGATTTTCTTAAAAGCTTTTAATTTTTACTTAGAAATAAACTAATGCATGTGTGCCATGCAATTTGTCTTGAATTTCTGACGACAATAATTACTTTACTTCTTTCCATTTGATCTGTAATTAAACCAACTGCATCTGCATTAGAGAATGCTGTGAGAAAAGTGAAAACTAGTTTATTTAGCTATGCTTGCTAAAATAGGCTATTTGTTTACCAAGGAATAATTGTGTATTTTTGTCTAAAGGTTGTATCTAAAAACACTTTGGAATGAAGGTCCATATTCTGCTACAAGACATTTAACTTGAACAAATGTTTAGCTAGTGCCATATCTTTGATGAAAATCCCGTAGGTCTGAAAACACATCCACATGTTGAGCGATTGGGTGGATTTCCATCTTATAACTAATTGAAACTCAATTGGTTATTTTGGCACATCCCATGTATTCAAAAGATCATGAATGAATGATAAATTGATCTGTGTGAGTAACTGGTGAGCTTATCTTTGGTGGGAATGAAGATCAATGGTTGTTGCAAATTAATGTTGCAGGGAATAAGCTATAGATTGACCCTAGATTAAAAACCAATTTTAAAAAAGTCTGACCATCGCCAAAGTAACTACCACATCAGAGAGACCTTGAGTAAAGACAAAGACCCTAGACACAGAGCAATCCCAAACCCAACACACCACCCAGCTCCACATATCAACAAGACAACATAACCATCAGCCAATGGCAGGCCATTTCACTCAGTCACACCAGAGAATATGACAGGTAGCCTCCCCTGGAATAATCTCTTAATGCCAATATTAATAAAATCTAAGACAATTTATTCAGCTGGGGAGGAGATGAGATTAGGTTAAACTGTAGGTTATATCCAAGTTGACCTCCATGGAGATAATCAGGTTTTCAATCAGCTGAAGCCACTCTGAGAAATGGACGAGCATAGAGGGCAATAGGAACACCATGACAGACATGACTACATCTACATGAGAGCAAATGGAGCAGTCAAGGTACATGGCTATCATTTCCATTGAATAACTATAAAGGCTAGAAACGGGTAGAATGATAGTACCTCCATCTCCAATAACTAATAAGATAAAGGGAGCTGGTAGGTTTTTCTGTCAACCACTGCTACAGTATATGTTGTAAGAGATAAGTGGAATTGAATCCACAATTTAACAGGAGTAAGTTGTCAATAGTATACATACACTAAACTGGACCTTGGGGAGAAAAAAAAATCAAAATCATAATTATGATAACAAGAGTATATGCCCGTATTTCATCATCTCAACAGTGAGAAATGATGCATGCTTTGTTTCATAGTTGTTTCTCAAATGTCTTTCTGGAAATGGTTGACAGTCATATGCAGACAATACTTTTTTGTTGTGGTTTAAAAAAAAGAATTAATGCTGAAAAAAAAGGCTATTCTCTTTTCTCATGTGATGAAGGTTGTTCTTAGGGACTGTTGGTTGATATGATCATTTCTCTCCTCTGCTGTATCAGTTGGACTCAAAGAGAAAAATGAATGGTGCACGTGTACATGTGTTGTGGAGCAGTACCGTGGCATTGTTCCTTGTCATGGGGAGATGAAATGCAATAGGAAATGGGTTGTTGGGTGTTGTGTGGTGCAATAGGGGGGGACATGCACTTGACAGGCTACTGCTCTGGGGAAAAGGCAGGGCATATGGGGTCAAGGGTCAAAAGCAACTCACTAAAATGTGCCATTTTTTTCAATTGTATCACTGAGTAGTTTGAAAAAGACTTGAAAAACCTTACAAAAAGAGAGAAAAAAGACGTGATAGTTAGAACATTTCTGTTGACTTTTTCTGTATCTTGTTACGTACTTTGTAGAACAAAAAAGAAACAGTGTTAAAGAACTTCAAAAGGGTATTTCATTGACTGCATGTGTGCCGAGTGTGTGTGTGTGAGAGTTTATTTGTACAGAAGAATGTGTGAAGTTTGTTTTCTTATAACCAATAGGAAGTGGAAAAAGAGGATACTCTACACTGATAGGCTACTAGTTATTTTGAAAAAGCCTTTGCTGTAATTGAACCTTTTCCAGTTTGTTTCTGCTTTCTTTAATTTATTTTTGTACTGTGATGGAAAATAAAATGCACTGATTGCTCATGATGCATGAGTGGTGTCTTCATCTGCAGTTGGACCCTTCAGTGATATAATCACATACTTTTCACTATTTGTTTACTAGACCCAACATTGGCCCATATATCATTTAAGAGTTGCCAGGGTTATGAATTTAAAAAGGGACTAATCCGTGGAATTAAATCCATTAAATTATAATTTGAAGATTAAAATGACATATATCCCCAATTTAGAGGAGAATCCATCTGGTTACACCTGTACATACTGTAAATTTATGAGAGAAATAATACAGTATTTTTGAATCATCGTATCATAAAGTCAATGACCATTCAATCTGCCTCCATTTGTTTTCCACTGGCCATATGGGGTAAATCAAAGTCGATATAATCAAAGAGTATGAAAGATGACTCTTAGTCTCTAACCTGCTCTCCCACCCACTTTAGTCCATCAGGAGGCTAGTGATGCCTCTGTTGAGATAGCTCTCATTGACAGGGAAGTGGTGATGCCGTCATCCTGACCTGACCTGCATGATGCTTTAGTAGGCGGATTAGCATCCTGGGAAACAAGTGCCAGGTTAGCAGGCGGATTAGCATCCTTGGAAACAGCTGGTAGGTTAGCAGGCGGATTAGCATCCTGGGAAACAGCTGGTAGGTTAGCAGGCGGATTAGCATCCTGGGAAACAGCTGGTAGGTTAGCAGGCGGATTAGCATCCTGGGAAACAGCTGGTAGGTTAGCAGGCGGATTAGCATCCTGGGAAACAGCTGGTAGGTTAGCAGGCGGATTAGCATCCTGGGAAACAGCTGGTAGGTTAGCAGGCGGATTAGCATCCTGGGAAACAGCTGGTAGGTTAGCAGGCGGATTAGCATCCTGGGAAACAGCTGGTAGGTTAGCAGGCGGATTAGCATCCTGGGAAACATCAGCTTGGTTAGCAGGCGGATTAGCATCCTGGGAAACAGCTGCTTGGTTAGCAGGCGGATTAGCATCCTGGGAAACAGCTGCTTGGTTAGCAGGCGGATTAGCGTGGTTTGGCTCCCCCATATTACCGACAGCACAGAGACAACAGCTGGGAGAAGGAGAAAACATCATAGACTAGCCTACATACCAGCAGACCTTGATGAAGCATGTGTTTTCCTGGTTGTAAACACAAATTCACACACACAAAGACACACACTAGGTGAGCAACATCAAATGTCCTGTCAACTAAAGAGTCATTCCACTGGAACAAATATGTTTATTAATTAAATGATTCAATCAAATAACAATCACTGTGGGTCCTTGTATATTTAACCCTAACCCTTCAGATTTGGTCCAAACACTCATTCATTATCAATATATATACACACACACACACACACGAGAGAGACAGATATGACAAAAATACACAAAATATTAAATTAGGCAAATAGTTTGATCAGCAAATGAATCTATATATATATATATATATGGTGTATTGAATATATTGAAGGAAATTAGAATATATATACAGTGAGGGAAAAAAGTATTTGATCTCCTGCTGATTTTGTACGTTTGCCCACTGACAAAGAAATGATCAGTCTATAATTTTAATGGTAGGTTTATTTGAACAGTGAGAGAGACAGAATAACAACAACAAAAAATCCAGAAAAATGCATGTCAAAAATGTTATAAATTGATTTGCATTTTAATGAGGGAAATCATTATTTGACCCCCTCTCAATCAGAAGGATTTCTGGCTCCCAGGTGTCTTTTATACAGGTAACGAGCTGAGATTAGGAGCACACTCTTAAAGGGAGTGCTCCTAATCTCAGTGTGTTACCTGTATAAAAGACACCTGTCCAGACCCTCGCCAAAATTATAGACTGATCATTTCTTTGTCAGTGGGAAAACGTACAAAAGCAGCAGGGGATCAAATAGTTTTTTCCCCTCACTGTATACTCATTACAGAAACTCAACGTTACCACCCCCTAGATTACAACAATGTTCCAACCTTCCTCAATTTGCAGATATCGTTGCATTAAAATTAAAACAATTGCTGAGAATTGGGTATACATCTTACAATTGTAATCAAAATGGTTACCAACAGAAGAAACTCAATGAAATGTTATAGACTGGGTTCCCTTTCTGAAGGCACTAGGAGTGCTATCTGGCGAGCAAAAAAACAAACAATCAAGGGGATTTATCCTACTGTAGGTTAAGCTTTGGATAAGAAAAGTCAAGCCCAACACAAACCAAGGAGGGCAAGGATTCGGCGGGCACAACACCTTCTAGACACAGATCACAAACTGAAGGGTAAAGCTGAAAGAATGTGATGGCACAGGTCAACTATTTTCAACCGCCTTCTTTTTATCCATGTGTACTGAATGTCCAGTAGATGACTCAGGATATTAACAGCCTCCATGCTGCATCCCAGAGTGACAGTGAACCATTAGAATCCTTACTCAGCTAAATAATCAACCGTTTGTACCGGTCTTATTTATGTAGTGGTGAGGAAAGTGGGCATCTCATCCAGCTCTCTGTCCTCATTGATACGCTCTCTCCCTTTCCTCTCTCTCTCCCCCCCCCCCCCCTCTCCTCCGGGGAACAGGGGGGTTCAGAATAAACTCCTCATTGGCCCTGCAGTGTCAGTCTACCCACCCGGGCAGAGTGCCAAGAGATGTGATGGAGCGAAGGAGGAGATAGATAGAGAGATAGAGAGAGGAGAGAGAATAGAGGGGAGGAGAGGAGAGGCAGCCAAGCCAGGCTTTTGTTCTCAGATAAAAGTATCCTTCCTTTCAAGACAGGCATGTCGGGAGACAGGAGAGAGAAACCTATTTCAGTCGGATGTGACTGTCACAGACAGTCAGGGGATATGGGGGCGAGCTATAATAAGCAAGTTTGACAGGCAGCCCTGAGGACTAACCACATATTAAAACACCTGCCATTAGAGATACTATCCACAATACATAGCCTACAACTTTCCCCTAATAGAGGGACATTTTCCAGCAGGTTGCAGCCATTTTCTGGTCTAAAGTGCCTTATCAAGCAACAGAACAAGGTCATCATACGCCATTGTTGCAAGGTAAAGGAAGATTTCTTTAGTTGAGATGAGACACGCTAATTAACTAATTATGTACCAATTTTCCTGGCCAATTTGCAAAGCAATAAGCACTCGGCAGCAATTCTGAAACTGATTGGAGATTTTTAACTGAAAATAATGCCAACTGACAGTCCCTAATGAAAGACTACACACCCCTTGCAGTCTTCACATTTTGCTGCCATAAAATTAAAACAATTAATTAAATGTTTTTTTTACTACTGATTTACACAACCTACTGCACATTTCCAAAGTCAAAGAAAATTATAGAAAATCGTCTGAATAAATAAAATATAAAACACAAAGATGTCTTGATTGCGTATATCTTCACACCGGAGAGTTATTCCTTTGTGTAATAACCTTTGGCAGCTATTACAGCTGTAAAACATTTGGAATAAGATTCTATCAACTTCACAAAACTCTTAGGGCAACATATATCCATTGTTTTTGTCAGCCTAGTCTCTTATTTTCAAGCCGATATGAGTCATGACAGACCGGATCATTCAGGAACACTCAACACCTATTGGAAGGCCATTCTGGTGTCTTTGGCATTAACATTTGTGCAATTGTCCCGCTGAAAAATATAATTATCTGAGGGTTAGGTATTCAGAAGAATGAGGCAGGGTTTCTAACATTTTATCTGGGCTTTGCTCCTTTCATATTTATTTTAATCCTGACAAACTCCCCAGTCCCTGCCAGTGACAAGCATACCCATAACATCATGCTACATCTGTACAGTATATGCATAGAAATAAGAGGTTAAAATATATATTTTAATGCTCCTCTCAGAGCATGTCGTGACGTTCAGGTTCAGGATATGCTCAACACATCCCACTCACACCCTGTGACAAACTAACTTAAGAACGACACACTTCTCATCTGTGCCTCTGACACTGTTCCGTCGTTGAAGTACATAGAACAACATTCTCTCCCATTCTTCTTCCAAAAAACAAAAGGAATGGAAAATGTGTGTATGTAGGACTGGCTGTGGTCTATCTGTAGTCTAAAACAAGGGTTGTGTTAAACATATTTCCATCAAATATCCATTTTAGATACAAATAAATAATGAAAACATACATAGTGCTTTCACACCCCTAGACTTTTCCACATTTTGTTGTGTTACAGCCTCAATTTAAAATGGATTACATTTAGATTGTGTGTCACTGGCCTACACACAATACCCCATAATGTCAAATTAGAATGATGTTTTTACACTTAAATAAAAACTGAAATGTCTCAAGTCAATAAGTATTCAACCCCTTTGTTATGGCAAGCCTAAATAAATTCAGCAGTAAAAATATGCTTAACAAGTCACATAATAAGTTGCATGGACACATTCTGTGTGCAATAACAATGTTGACATTGAATATCTCTTTGAGCATGGTGAAGTTATTAATTACACTTTGGATGGTTTATCAATACACCCAGTCTCTAGAAAGATACAGGCGTCCTTCCTAACCCTAACTCAGTTGCCGGAGAGGAAGGACACCGCTAGGGGATTTCACCATGAGGTCAATGGTGATTTTAAAACAGTTTAATGGCAGTGATACAATCGTAGTTACTCCACAATACTAACCTAGATGACAGAGTGAAAAGAAGGAAGCCTGTACAGATTAGAAATATTCCAAAACATGCATCCTGTCTGCAATAAGGCACTATCTTAAAACAGCAAACAATGTGTCAAAGAAAAACTTTATGTCCTGAATAGAAAGCATTATTATTAGGGCAAATACAACACAACTCATCACTGAGTACCATTTTTTTTCAAGCATGGTGGGGGCTGCATCATGTTATGGGTATGCTTGTTGTTGGCAAGGAATATGACGTTTATTTAGGATAAAAATAAACAGAATAGAGCTAAGCACAGGCAAAATCCTAGAGGAAAACCTGGTTCAGTCTGCTTTTCAACAGACACTTGAAGACAAAGTCACCTTTCAGGAGGACAATAACCCAAAATACAAGGCCAAATATTCACTGGAGTTGCCAAGTTACAGTTTTGACTTCAATCAGCTTTACAATCTATGGCAAGACTTGAAAATGGCTGTCTAGCAATGATAAACAACCAACTTGACAGAGCTTGAAGAATTTTTGAAAGAATCATTTGCAAATATTGTACAATCTAGGTGTGCAAAGCTCTTAAAGATGTACCCAGAAGAACTCACAGCTGTAATCACTGTCAAAGGTGATTCTAACATGCCTTGATTCAGGGGTGTGAATACCTATGTAAAATGTTATTTCTGTATTTCATTTTCAATACATTTGCTAACATTTCAAATGTTTCCATTATAGGGGTATTTTGTGTAGATGGGTCAGAAAACAAATCTATTTAATCACTTGTTGAATTCAGGCTGTAACACAACAATGTGGAATAAGTCAAGGGGTATGAATACTTTCTGAAGGCACTGTAGCCGTGAGAATATACATTTCTGAACAAGCTTTTCTTACTCAAATGAAATGCCGGATAATGTGACACTAATCATGATTAACCAAAGCTAGCGTAACATATAATGATCGATGCCCCGACAAAACAGCTCGGTTGTACATGTGAACTCAACTTGATATCGAAAAGTGAGAGGAAAAAAATCTACTCTTTGGTGAATTAATGTTGTGCATGTGTGTGAGTCTGTCTAATTAACTAAACACATGTATATGTATTAAACATCTTACATGTCCTATTGAAAAACATTGAGTTACGTCAAATAAATATCTAATCAGAGTTACAAATTTGGCATGGCTTTCATTCTGAGAGTTCTACCCTCCCATGTATCATATCATGCCATCTAGTTCACAAATGAGCTCTATACCAACAGAGTTATGATTCACATATTCCTCATCGTCACTTGTCCTTGTCACAGACCGAGTGGCCCCCGAGTGGCCCTTTTAGTTTCCAGGCACTGCCAGGATATAACCGGAGCGGCTCTTGGTGAAGTCTGGCTGCGATTGGTTGATCTTGGGCTCCACAATGACAGTACACTTCCTGCCATTCATACTGCACTGGATGGGACTGGCGATATTCACCTGCAGCTTCCTCTTCTCACTGCAGAGAGGGAGAAAGAGAGATAAAAATAAAAACGTGTCAAATCAAATCGTATTGGTCCCATACACATGGTTAGCAGATGTTAATGCGAGCGTAGCGAAATGCTTCTAGTTTCGACAGAGCAGTAATATTTAACAGTACCAAGAATTAGAACAGGTTATGGTAGAAATAGTTTTAGTTACTCAGCTCCGTGGTCCTGGAATTCTCTCCTGAACATTTTAACATTTGATGATCTAGTCTCGTTTAAACACTTGGTTGATGTAAATATCATAAGAGTGTAATTGTCTTTAGGACAGCTGTTTTTTAGTCAAGACATTCGTGTTTTTTTTTTTTTTTTTACATAATATGTAATTGTTGTACTGTGTGTGTATATAGTTTTGTTTAATGTTGTGTTAGTGTATGGACATTGTTTTGTTTGAAACTTTGTTCCCCCTGCTGCTATTGGACCAGGTCTCTCTTGAAAAAGAGATTAAATAATGTTTAAATCAAAAAAATTAAAACGTAATAATCGAAGTAATCTAACAATTCCACAACAACTACCTAATACACACAAGTCTCAAGGGATGGAATAAGAATATGTACATATAAATATATGGATTAGCGATGACCAAGCGGCATAGGCAAGATGCAATAATAGATGGTATAAGATACAGTATAAACATATGAGATGAGTAATGTAAGATATGTAAACATTATTAAAATGGCATTATTTAAAGTGACTAGTGATCCATTTATTAAAGTGGCCAATGATTTCAAGTATGTACAGTGGGGCAAAAAAGTATTTAGTCAGTCACCAATTGTGCAAGTTCTCCCACTTAAAAAGATGAGAGGCCTGTAATTTTCATCATAGGTACACTTCAACTATGACAGACAAAATGAAGAAAAAAAATCCAGAAAATCACATTGTAGGATTTTTTATGAATTTATTAGCAAATTATGGTGGAAAATAAGTATTTGGTCAATAACAAAAGTTTCTCAATACTTTGTTATATACCCTTTGTTGGCAATGACAGAGGTCAAACGTTTTCTGTAAGTCTTCACAAGGTTTTCACACACTGTTGCTGGTATTTTGGCCCATTCCTCCAAGCAGGTCTCCTCTAGAGCAGTGATGTTTTGGGGCTGTTGCTGGGCAACACAGACTTTCAACTCCCTCCAAAGATTTTCTATGGGGTTGAGATCTGGAGACTGGCTAGGTCACTCCAGGACCTTGAAATGCTTCTTACCACTCCTTCGTTGCCCGGGCGGTGTGTTTGGGATCATTGTCATGCTGAAAGACCCAGCTACATTTCATCTTCAATGCCCTTGCTGATGGAAGGAGGTTTTCACTCAAAATCTCACGATACATGGCCCCATTCATTCTTTCCTTTACACGGATCAGTCGTCCTGGTCCCTTTGCAGAAAACCAACCCCAAAGCATGATGTTTCCACCCCCATGCTTCACAGTAGGTATGGTGTTCTTTGGATGCAACTCAGCATTCTTTGTCCTCCAAACACGACGAGTTGAGTTTTTACCAAAAGTTATATTTTGGTTTCATCTGACCATATGGCATTCTCCCAATCTTCTTCTGGATCATCCAAATGCTCTCTAGCAAACTTCAGACGGGCCTGGATATGTACTGGCTTAAGCAGGGGGACACGTCTGGCACTGCAGGATTTGAGCCCCTGGCGGCGTAGTGTGTTACTGATGGTAGGCTTTGTTACTTTGGTCCCAGCTCTCTGCAGGTCATTCACTAGGTCCCCCCGTGTGAATGATCTTGCGTGGAGCCCCAGATCGAGGGAGATTATCAGTGGTCTTGTATAATTGCATAATTGCATAATTGCTGATGATTGTTGATTTCTTCAAACCAAGCTGCTTACCTATTGCAGATTCAGTCCGGTGCAGGTCTACAATTTTGTTTCTGGTGTCCTTTGACAGCTCTTTGGTCCTCGCCATAGTGGAGTTTGGAGTGTGACTGAGGTTGTGGACAGGTGTCTTTTATACTGATAACAAGTTCAAACGGGTGCCATTAATACAGGTAACGAGTGGAGGACAGAGGAGCCTCTTAAAGAAGAAGTTACAGGTCTGTGAGAGCCAGAAATCTTGCTTGTTTGTAGGTGACCAAATACTTATTTTCCACCATAATTTGCAAATAAATTCATAAAAAATCCTGCAATGTGATTTTCTGGATTTTTTTTCTTCATTTTGTCTGTCATAGTTGAAGTGTACCTATGATGAAAATTACAGGCCTCTCATCTTTTTAAGTGGGAGAACTTGCACAATTGGTGGCTGACTAAATACTTTTTTGCCCCACTGTATGTAGGCAGCAGCCTCTCTGTGTTAGTGATCGCTGTTTAACAGTCTGATGACCTTGAGATAAAAGCTGTTTTTCAGTCTCTCGGTCCCAGCTTTGATTCACCTTGTTAAGCATGTATCGTATATACCTTACAACTGGTACATCAATATTAACAGAGAGAGAGAGAGAAAGTATGGTGTATGATATGTAGTAAATGCTAAAGGAATTTTTACACCAAAAACATTTATATGGTTCACCTTCAATTGACTGTGCATCCTTCACTATGCGTCGTCATAATTTGGAAAAGACCTAAAGCAAACGTTATGCTAATGGGCATAGATATAGACTATAGAACATTTTAGCATATACCCCAGGAATGATCCATGTGCCTGTACTGTTGGTATGGCTCACCAGCCGATTGCCTTTAAGTGCTTGTCACATCTAGTTAGGGATTTTCTGTCTGAACGGCCAGTTTGCACTATTCCCTCTTTAAGAGGATCAATGAGGCAAATCAAAAATGTGTTGAGGAAGAAACAGTTATTTGTGAGGGAGTCAGGGTGTGAGTGTCTGCAAAAAAAAAGTGTGTTGAAAAGTGTGTGTTCTAAAGTGTGTTTAAGAAACATTACAGTGCATTCGGAAAGTATTCAGACCCCTTCACTTTTTCCACATTTGTTACGTTACAGCATTATTCTAAAATTGATTTAAAAAAAAAACTCAATCTACACACAATACCCCATAATGACAATGTGTAAACATGATTTTAGAAATGTTTGCAAATGTATTAAAAATAAGAATTCTATTTACATAAGCTTTCAGACCCTTTGCTATGAGACTCGAAATAGAGCTCAGGTGCATCCTGTTTCCATTGATAATCCTTGAGATGTTTCTACAACTTGATTGGTGTCCATCTGGGGTAAATTCAATTGATTGGACATGATTTGGAAAGGCACTCACCTGTCTATATAAGGTCCCACAGTTTACAGTGCATGTCAGAGCAGAAACCAAGCCATTAGGTTGAAGGAATTGTCTGTAGAGCTCCGAGACAGGATTGAGACAGGATTGTGTCGAGGCACAGGGAGGGTACCAAAGAATTCTGCAGCATTGAAGGTCCCCAAGAACACAGTGGCCTTCATCATTCTTAAATGGAAGAAGTTTGGAACCACCAAGACTATTCCTAGAGCTGGCCACTCAGCTAAACTGAGCAATCAGGGGAGAAGGGCCTTGGTCAGGGAGGTGACCAAGAACCCGATGGTCTCTCTGACAGAGCTCCAGAGTTCCTCTATGGAGAGAGGAGAACCTTCCAGAAGGACAACCATCTCTACAGCACTCCACCAATCAGGACTTTATGGTAGAGTGGCCAGACAGAAGCCACTCCTCAGTAAAACGCACATGACAGCCCACTTGGAGTTTGCCCAAAGCCACCTAAAGGATTCTCAGACCATGAGAAACAAGATTCTCTAGTCTTATGAAACCAAGGTTGAACTCTTTGGCCTCAATGCCAAGCGTCCCATCTGGAAGAAACCTGCACCATCCCTACGGTGAAGTATGGTGATGGCAGCATCATGCTGTGGGGATGTTTTCAGCGGCAGGGACTGGGAGACTAGTCAGGATCGAGGGAAAGATGAACAGTGCAATGTACAGAGAGATCCTTGATGAAAATGTGCTCCAGAGCACTCAGGAACTCAGATTGGGGAGAAGGTTCATCTTCCAACAACGACCCTAAACACACAGCCAGGACAACGCAGGAGTGGCTTCGGGACAAGTCTCTGACTGCCCTTGAGTGGCCCAGCCAGAGCCCGGACTTGAACCCGATCCAACAGCTCTGGAGAGACCTGAAAATAGTAGTGCAGCGACGCTCCCCCTCCAACCGGACAGAGCTTGAGAGGATCTGCAGAGAAGAACAGGAGAAACTACCCAAATACAGGTGTGCTAAGCTTGTAGCATCATACCCAAGAAGACTCAAGGCTGTATTCTCTGAATACTTATGTAAATGTGATATTCCATTATTTATTTTTTTATATATAAAAACGGGATATTGTGTGTAGATTGATGAGGGGGGAAAACAATTCCATCCATTTTAAAATAAAGCTGTAATGCAACAAAATATGGAAAAAGTCAAGGGGTCTGAAAACTTTCTGAATGCACTGTAACTAGAGCTACCATGCTAGAGAGAGAGAACTACAGCTCATTGAAAGAGAGGGAGAGAGAAATGCTTCCCTCTCACCCTGACACCATTTCTCGCTAGGCACTGTTAACAACGACCGCTCGCACCGTTTGTCAAAATACATAATTAATTAAAACACCCATGGTGATTCGCGGAAACGCCCAGAGCCGAAGCATCCACTCAGCCAGTGGTATTAAATCCAGAGAAATTAATCAGCGTGACCTTGACACGTCTAGTTACGCAACAACGCCTCACAAGCAACAACAATCAACTCAAACTACCCATGCCAGACTTCTTCGTCTGCATTATACATACATTACTGTAGCCCAGCGATGAGGGCTGCGGCGGCGCAGGGTTACCATGGAAACCATGTGAACCTCTACATCTGTCATGGCCGCCCCTGACAGCCAATAGGACGGCAGCTCTGATAAATGTCTCTCGTCTGTCTGTCTCAGAGGATAGCATGGCAAGCATATCCACGGGGCTGCTATCATCTCACTTGAAGGACAAGCAGGGTTAAGCTGACAAATACACATAGTATGGACAGACAGACGTTGTGCATAGAATATACAGACAATGTATTGGACAACTTTATGTGGTAAATACTAAGAAACGCTTAATAAAAAAAAATATCCCTTGTAAAATCCCTGGCACACAAAAATGCTGTGGAAAAAAATGGTCATTTGTGGACGGTTTCATGCGCCGAATAATGCGATTATTGTGGAAAGTCAGATTAATAAAATAGTTTGATGAAAAGGTACATGATTTGCGAGAATAATGATTTCCCTAATCATTCTGTTTTACATGGACACATCTAAAATCAGGTCTACTGGTGGCACTCTGATGAATGCAGGAAAACACCAATCAAAATAGACATTATACCACAGCGAGCATGTTATTTTTGGGAAGCATATTTGATTCTGAGTATGGACATAAAGTGTGAAAACTACTTCTAAGACACATTCATTCAGTTGTTCCGAACACACTTCACTCGCACTAAAGAGGGAGGCTCGATCGGCTGGTGCTGGCACATGCACAGATCAAAAACACCGCTGGAGATCGATTAAGGTGTTTACATGTCCTAATCATTCGAAAGACTGCTCAGAATGCCAGGGGTTTTAATCAGCGTATGCGTACTTCAATTTTGAGACAAGATTAAGGAAAATTGAGTAAATTTAGAGTACATTGTTTACATGACTATTGCATAATCTGCCTACTGCCATAATCGGTTTAATACCGAGTTATTAGTGTGCATGTAAACGTACTCAATCCAATATTGAGTGACCAGTTTTAGTCAAGCCATCTCCCCAGGGAGAGACAGACACCACTGCCTCTACTCTCCTAATAGAAAATCTATTATTTCCTCATCTCTTTCGCAGTAACTGTGTCTTTTCTTCACTAGAGATCTTCTGGCTCATCTACCCCAGCCTCTCCGAGGATAGAGTGGAGGAAGAGACTCAGGGAAATCGACATGGCAATCTGCATCCAGGCAACACAATTGACTCATCCTTTTTAAAATGTTTTTTTTTCCGTCATGGAGCCAAGCTCTCCTGCCTCCTGCAAAATATATGAGAATTTCCCATACTTAAGATATACAGGTAAAGTCACTCGGCAAAACCATCATGACTTGCAGAAGACTCTGGACTTGTGCTCAGGATCAGGTTATATATAGGTTACATTTAGACCTAAGAGATGTTAAAGTCTCTTTCGAAATGCAATGCTGCAAAGTATCTATCAAACTAACTAATGACAAATAGGTTATGTAGTAGTTTTGTAGTAGTATGATGCAAATACTGGCAGATTATTGCAAATATGGGCAGCGCATGTGAATAGAGTGTTTGTGGCAGAGACAGACGGCGCAATGACGGGCCAGATGATCAACAAGAGCACAGGTTCTGTGCCAAGAGCATCACATGCCCACAGTGCACGCAGGCACATGCACGTATGCACACCCGAGCCCGAGGGAGGGTCTCCACAAGGTTCTGTTTATGTGGATGGGAGAGGGAGAAGAGCTCCCACTGTTTGTTTGTCAGATCTCTGGCCCTGCTTTCCTTAACAGCCGGTCTAAAATAAAAACCCGCCAGCCTCTTCTGATCAATATTGAGATTGTGTGTGTGTGTGTATATACACTGCTCAAAAAAATAAAGGGAACACTTAAACAACAATGTAACTCCAAGTCAATCACACTTCTGTGAAATCAAACTGTCCACTTAGGAAGCAACACTGATTGACAATAAATTTCACATGCTGTTGTGCAAATGGAATAGACAACAGGTGGAAATTAAGACACCCCCAATAAAGGAGTGGTTCTGCAGGTGGTGACCACAGACCACTTCTCAGTTCCTATGCTTCCTGGCTGATGTTTTGGTCACTTTTGAATGCTGGCGGTGCTTTCACTCTAGTGGTAGCATGAAATAGAGTCCACAACCCACACAAGTGGCTCAGGTAGTGCAGCTCATCCTGGATGGAATATCAATGCGAGCCGTGGCAAGAAGGTTTGCTGTGTCTGTCAGCGTAGTGTCCAGAGCATGGAGGCGCTACCAGGAGACAGGCCATTACATCAGGAGACGTGGAGGAGGCCGTAGGACCAGCAGCAGGACCGCTACCTCCGCCTTTGTGCAAGGAGGAGCAGGAGGAGCACTGCCAGAGCCCTGCAAAATGACCTCCAGCAGGCCACAAATGTGCATGTGTCTGCTCAAATGGTCAGAAACAGACTCCATGAGGGTGGTATGAGGGCCCAACATCCACAGGTGGGGGTTGTGCTTACAGCCCAACACCGTGCAGGACATTTGGAATTTGCCAGAGAACACCAAGATTGGCAAATTTGCCACTGGTGCCCTGTGCTCTTCACAGATGAAAGCAGGTTCACACTGAGCACATGTGACAGAGTCTGGAGACGCCGTAGAGAACGTTCTGCTGCCTGCAACATCCTCCAGCATGACCGGTTTGGCGGTGGGTCAGTCATGGTGTGGGGTGGCATTTCTTTGGGGGGGGGCGCACAGCCCTCCATGTGCTCACCAGAGGTAGCCTGACTGCCATTAGGTACCGAGATGAGATCCTCAGACCCTTTGTGAGACCATATGCTGGTGAGGTTGGCCCTGGGTTCCTCCTAATGCAAGCCAATGCTAGACCTCATGTGGCTGGAGTTAGTCAGCAGTTCCTGCAAGAGGAAGGCATTGATGCTATGGACTGGCCCGCCCGTTCCCCAGACCTGAATCCAATTGAGCACATCTGGGACATCATGTCTCGCTCCATCCACCAACGCCACGTTGCACTACAGACTGTCCAGGAGTTGGCGGATGCTTTAGTCCAGGTCTGCGAGGAGATCCCTCAGGGGACCATCCACCACCTCATCAGGAGCATGCCCAGGTGTTGTAGGTAGGTCATACAGGCACGTGGAGGCCGCACACACTACTGAGCCTAATTTTGACTTGTTTTAAGGACATTAAATCAGAGTTGATCAGCCTGTAGTGTGGTTTTCCACTTTAATTTTGAGTGTGACTCCAAATCCATGGGTTGATAAATTTGATTTCCAATGATACTTTTTGTGTGATTTTGTTGTCAGCACATTCAACTATGTAAAAAAAAGTATTTAATAAGAATATTTCATTCATTCAGATCAAGGATGTGTTATTTTAGTGTTCCCTTAATTTTTTTGAGCAGTGTACGTGGACAGCATGTTCAGGTGTTTCCGCCTGTTACTACTGTGTGACGGGGGAGGGGGCTGAGGTTAGTAGAGTGTAGAGATGGACCGATAGTCCATTCATGTTTGATAGATAGCCAACTCCCCTCCCAAATTCAACACACGTCTTGTGGCCAACCCCCAATCCAGTCTTCCAGAACACAAGCAAACAAACCTCTCCCCAAGGAGGTGAGAGAGGATGAGATAGGAGATGATATACAGAAGAAGGGGGAGGAGAGAAGGAATAGATGGGAAAAGATGAATAAAGGAGAAATGCTCTATAGACCACTGGCTCCAGATAATTATATCTTCTCTAAGTTCCTTTCATTTCTTCTCAGACATGTCTCCTCCTGACTTTCCTGCCCCCAAAAATCCAATGTAATTCATAGATCCAAGATGGCGTAGCAGTCGGACGTGTGTTTTTCTTGTCCCGTGTAAATAATCGCTTCTCGTTTCTTTCCCGTATATATTTCGTATATATTTTAATCTCACTTTCCATCTACAGACTGAATATACTCTCCTGCAACCCGTCTCACCCAATGTGGTACAGAACTGCTATTTTTATACTTTAGAACCGAAACCCCCATCAGAAGATAGACAGCTAACTAGCTACTAGCTAGTAGTCAGTTAGCCACTGATAGCGGTCTTCACCGTTAACTCGGACACCAGCCAGCTTCAGCTAGGTCAATACCTGCCAGTCTGCACAGCAGACTGCATATATCAACCCAGAGAATATCGGACTGCATTGCAGCTAGCTAGCAATCCAAGTGAATACTCCTGACTAACGCCTTTGTCTCGAAGCAAGCACCAGTTAGCCTTGAGCTAGCATCGAGCTAGGCCCATCTCCGAAGAGCCGAAGCTACCAGCTATGGAAATAGCCCAATTCTTGGGCTACAATACCTCTTTTGCCAATTGGCCTGAACCGTTTATTGCCGACACAGAGCCCTGCCAATCCATCACGACTGGTCTGCCGACATAGTCGCCCGAGATGGTTTCAACAGGCCGAAGACCCATCTGCTGGCCCCGGCCCGCTAGCTTTCTGAATCGCCGTGTCTCCAGCTTGCCTCATGTAGTAGTGACTACCAACGACTCCCTGACTCACCTATTGCTGCTTAATGAACCCTATGATCACTCGGCTACACATGCCTCTCCCTAATGTCAATATGCCTTGTATACTGCCACTTAGGTTAGTTATTATTGTTTTATTTCACTGTAGAGCACACAGCCCCGCCCTAAATGCCTCAGATGGCTCTTTTGTCCCACCTGCCACACATGCTGAGACCTCACCTGGCTTAACTGGTGCCTCGAGAGACGCAACCGCTCTCATCGTCACTCAATGCCTAGGTTTACCTCCACTGTACTCACATCCTACCATATCCTTGTCTGTAAATTATGCCCTGAATCTATTATACCACGGCCAGAAATCCGCTCCTTTAATTCTGTGTTCCCAACGCACTAGACGACCAGTTCTTATAGCCTTTAGCCAAACACTGGTTAACCCAGGCCCTGAAGCCCCCAGCATCACACCTGTTCCATAGGTGCTCTCATTTGTTGACTTCTGTAACCGTAAAAGCCTTGGTTTCATGCATGTTAACATTAAAAGCCTCCTCCCTAAGTTTGTTTTATTCTCTGCTTTAGCACACTCTGCCAACCCTGATGTCCTAGCTGTGTCTGAATCCTGGCTTAGGAAGGCCACCAAAAATTCAGAAATGTCCATGCCCAAATACAACATTTTCCAACAAGATAGAACTGCCAAAGGGGGCAGAGTTGCAAAAGAGATAGTCTGCAGAGTTCTGTCATACTATCCAGGTCTGTGCCCCAAAAATTTGAGCTTCTACTTTTAAAAAAATCCACCTTTCCATAATCCATAAGTCTCTCACCGTTGCCCCAGCTGTGCCCTGGACACCGTATGTGAATTGATTGCCCACCCATCTATCTTCAGAGTTCGTACTGTTAGGTGATCTAAACTGGGATATGCTTAACACCCCGGCCGTCCAACAATCTAAGCTAGATGCCCTCAATCTCAGACAAATTGTCAAGGAACCTACCAGGTACAACCCTAAATCCGTAACCATGGGCACCCTCATAGATATTATCCTGACCAACTTGCCCTCTAAATACACAAATGCTGTCTTCAACCAGGATCTCAGTGATCACTGCCTCATTGCCTGCGTCCGTAATGGGTCCGCGGTCAAACGACCAACCCTCATCACTGTCAAACGCTCCCTTAAACACTTCAGTGAGCAGGCCTTTCTAATCGACCTGGCCCAGGTATCCTGGAAGGATATTGACTTCATCCCGTCTGTAGAGGATGCCTGGTTGCTTTTTAAAAATGCTTTCCGCACCATCTTAAATAAGAATACCCCATAAAAAAAATGTAGAACTAAGAAGAGATATAGCCCTTGGTTCACCCCAGACTTGACTGCCCCAGCACAAAAACATCCTGTGGTGTACTGCATTAGCATCGAATAGCCCCAGCGATATGCAACTTTTCAGGGAAGTCGGGAACCAATATACACAGTCAGTTAGGAAAGCTAAGGCTAGCTTTTTCAAACAGAAATTAAAACGTAAAAACGGACTATCCTACCGATCCTCGACTTCGGCGATGTCATTTACAAAATAGCCTCCAACACTCTACTCAGCAAATTGGATGTAGTCTATCACAGTGGCATCCATTTTGTCACCAAGCCCCATATACTACCCACCACTGCAACCTGTATGCTCTCGTTGGATGGCCCTCGCTACATATTCCTTGCCAAACCCACTGGCTCCAGGTCATCTATAAGTCTTTGCTAGGTAAAGCACCTCCTTATCTCAGCTCACTGGTCACCATAGCAACACCAACACATAGCACACGCTCCAGTATGTATATTTCACTGGTCAGCCCCAAAGCCAACACCTTCTTTGGCCGCCTTTCCTTCCAGTTCTTTGCTGCCAATGAATGGAACGAATTGCAAAAATCACTGAAGCTGGAAACATATCTCCCTCTCTAACTTTAAACATCAGAGCAGCTTACCGACTGTACCTGTACACAGCCCATCTGTAAATAGCACATCCAACTACCTCATCCCCATATAGTTACTTTTTATTTTTTGCACCCCGGTATCTCTACTTGCACATCATCATCTGCACATCTATCACTCCAGTGTTAATGCTAAATTGTAATTATTTCACCTCTATGGCCTATTTATTGCCTACCGCCCTAATCTTACTACATTTGCACACATTGTACATAGACTTTTCTATTGTGTTATTGACTGTACGTTTGTTTACCCCATGCGTAACTCTGTGTTGTTGTTGTCGCACTGCTTTGCTTTAACTTGGCCAGGTCGCAGTTATAAATGAGAACTTATTCTCAAAATTGCCTACCTGGTTAAATAAAAGGTGAAATAAAAAATTAAATAACCTGAAGACTAGACTGTGAACCACATACAATACAACACCAGGAGGCAAAGAACCCCTCCCAAGTTAAAACCTGCTCAAATGAAGCAACAGCTGCCCTTCAAAACCACCCTAATCCCAGGTTATTATTGACCAAATCATTACGGAAGCCAGCCTTCGCCTCCAATATTTATTAAGCTGTGAGAGTGCGGCAAATCTGCCTGCGGATATCTCCTCCTCTCGGTCTCTTTCTCCTCTTCTCCTTTTTTAATGAAAAGAAGAGCTATATACTCTAACTGGGGAGATTACTAAGTAGGTCATCTAAAAATGTTGGGGGAAAAGGCTTAGCAGCAAAAAGTCTATTGATCAAAGACATTCCCGCTGAACTTAGAGAGGAGATGAGGAAGAACAAAAGAGAGAGAGGTTTAAAAGGAGGTTAAGATGAAGAAAGAGGGAGAGAGAAACATCGAGAAAGACATACACACAAACACACTCATACAACAGCCACACAGGAGCCATGAAGTGTGGCTGCCAAGGAGAGCATTGATCACAGCCAAACGCCTCCATAGTGTAGCCTAGCTCAGCGCCTAATGTACTGTAGAAGTGGAGAGAGGGGTGGGTCAAAAGGACAGGACAATAATACTAGAAGTCCCTTTCTTAGTTATAGAGATCCTATAATGTATCTCTACACCATGTGTCATCATAGTGGAGGTTCTTCAAGCTGGTGCAGAATTTTTTATATATTTTATTTAACCTTTATTTAACTAGGCAAGTCAGTTAAGAACAAATTCTAATTTACAATGATGGCCTAGGAACAGTTGGTTAACTGCCTAGTTCAGCGGCAGAATGACAGATTTTCACCTTGTCAGCTCGAGGATTCGATCTAGCAAACTTTCGGTTACTGGCCCAACACTCTAAACACTAGGCTACCTGCCGCCCTTCCTCTCCTCACCTCTATACTCCACTCCACTCCTATCCTCCTCCTGAAGGACACAGCTATTATGCAGGTGTTCATTCCAACCTTCACTGACAATTGACAATAAGTGTTTGGATTTTCACTAAAATATCATTAAGCATTAATATCATTTTTGTACTTGAATAATGATTTAGTCTACTTACTGTCAAAATGACGAAAACAGTGAGCCAGTCACATCACATTTGTATTGCCTCATTAACTTCTTCGATATAGGGGGCGCTCTTTTAATTTTTGGATGAAAAACGTTCCAATTTTAAACAAGATATTTTGTCACGAAAAGATGCTCGACTATGCATATAATTGACAGCTTTGGAAAGAAAACACTGACGTTTCCAAAACTGCAAAGATATTGTCTGTGAGTGCCACAGAACTGATGTTACAGAAAAAACCCAGATAAAAATATATAATCAGGAAGTGCCGCATTTTTTGAAACCGCCTCATGGCAATGACTCCTTATATGGCTGTGGAGGAGCTAGGAGTCAGCTTACCTTTTCCACGTTTTCCCCAAGGTGTCTGCAGCATTGTGACGTATTTGTAGGCATATCATTGGAAGATTGACCCTAAGAGACTACATTTACCAGGTGGTCGCTTGGTGTCCTCCGTTGCAATTATTGCGTAATCTCCAGCTGCAGTACTTTTCCGTTTGCTACTGAGGAGAAACCCAACTGCCACGAAGGATTTATCATCGAATAGATATGTGAAAAACACCTTGAGGATGATTCTAAACAACATTTGCCATGTTTCTGTCGATATTATGGAGTTAATTTGGAAAAAAGTTTGGCGTTGTAGTGAATGAATTAGTTTTTTTTCGTAGCCAAAAGTGATGAACAAAACGGAGCGATTTCTCCTACAAAAATAATATTTTTGGAAAAAATGAACATTTGCTATCTAACTGAGAGTCTCCTCATTGAAAACATCTGAAGTTCTTCAAAGGTAAATGATTTTATTTGAATGCTTTTCTTGTTTTTGTGAAAATGTTGCCTGCTGAATGCTAGGCTTAATGCTATGCTAGGCTATCAATACTCTTACACAAATGCTTGTGTAGCTTTGGTTGAAAAGCATATTTAGAAAATCTGAGATGACAGTGTTGTTAACAAAAGGCTAAGCTTGTGTTTCAATATATTTATTTCATTTCATTTGCGATTTTCATGAATAGGAAACGTTGCATTATGGTAATGTGCTTGAGGCTATGATTACGCTCCCGGATACGGGATTGCTCGTCGCTAGAGGTTAACTTATAGTAAACATAAATCACTGACTGTGTTGTGCACAAACATACATAAACTTCTCCTACCAACATATATTTCTGAATAATATGATTTTCTCTTCCCAACAGCAGAAATATGACAAACAAAACATGTATATAAGAATATAGAAAAATTCTGGCCGGTTGGGCGTACTGCCAAATTCTCTAAAACGATGTTGGAGGTGGCTTATGGTAGAGAAATTAACATTCAATTATATGGCAAAAGCTCTGGTGGACATTCCTACAGTCAGCATGCCAATTGCACACTCACTCAAAACTTGAGACATCTGTGGCATTGCGTTGCGTGACAAAACTGCACATTTTAGAGTGGCCTTTTATTGCACTTGTGTAATGTACATGCTGTTTAATCAGCTTATTGATATTCCACACCTGTCAGGTGGATGGATTATCTTGACAAAGACTAAAATGCTCACTAGGGCGGCAGAGTAGCCTAGTGGTTAGAGCATTGGACTAGTAACCGAAAGGTTGCAAGTTCGAATCCCCGAGCTGACAAGGTACAAATCTGTCGTTCTGCCCCTGAACAGGCAGTTAACCCACTGTTCCTAGGCCGTCATTGAAAATAAGAATTTGTTCTTACCTTTATTTTACTAGGCAAGTAAGTTAAAAAAAAAAAAAAAAAAAAAAAAACAGGGATGTAATCAAATTGTGACTGACCATCTGGAATCGGTCTTATGTAGCAAAATTTGAAATTGTGTTTTTTACATTGGATAAAAGTAGAGACTCAAAATGCTACAAAATGGTATATCATACACTGCATTTGAGGAACAATGGGAAAGTAATTATGCTTTTAAAGTTGATCAACTTGTTAACTCACTTTTGAGAAAATGGACTTTGAATGTTTTGGTATCTAGTTGACCCTCTTTGTCTACACCCATTCAGCATCGTTCACACCCTCTTAAGCTTTAGCCCCACCCATCTCGTTTAGCTGTCAGAGCGAACACTTGACTGGCCGATGATTGGATAACATGAAAAGAGCCTAACCAGCTCTGCTAGCAACAAATTCATTACGCTTTTTTGCAGACGTTTATCCGGCCATAATCAACGGGTGTTGTACACACATCATGTGAAATTAGCTAACAAGCCAGGCAGCTAACATTAGCTAGTTAAACAACAATGAACAGTGCCAACAATGCACAGTACTGGGAACTAACCAACCAGGTTCAATGTTAGCTGGCTAACATTAGACTCTAAGTAGAAAAGCTAATGTCTCTGGGATACAAATGAACCTAGCTATGTAAACAGCGTTTAAGATCACAAGTCACGTAACGTTTGCTAACGAGCCAGCCAACGTTAGCTAGTTAAACAATGAACACAGTGCCAAATCATGTCGTTACTACCCTGCATGAATACCGCTAGCTAGCTAATAGTACACTTGAAATTAAACCACTTTGTCAAAATCAGAAACGTGTAATATCTGAAAATGTAGCTAGCTTACGCTAGACTATCTTACCTGTATACATCATCATGCATGATGGATGCGTCTCCCTGTCAGGAATGCCATACCACAGTTGCCCTTAGTTTGAAGATGTAATCCGGAGACCGGTGTTTTCCCCACCTCTTTAGCCATCATACTCTAATTCCACTTCAAAACGTGACCTCCAGAAAGTGGAGAGCAACACTTATGCAGCTCCACTACAAAATACATTTAAAAAAGAGACGCGTTCGACAGGATTACCAACACAGACTGACTAGCTCAAATAGTCAGAAGCCTTCTATATGGCAGACCAATCTGAATTCATCTCGGCATGTCCAGCCCACTCAATCATGGCTAGTGGGAAGGTTGCTCACTTTTTCTGTGGCTTAACCAATAAGGCCCGTAATTTAACAATTTTATTTGTATTAACAGATGGCATACAAGGTTTGTTATTAAGGCACATGAATGTTCACAATGGTCGAGAAGGTATTTCTGCCCCAAAACACATTTTGATAAAACTGCTCTCATGTGAAATCGTGACTTGCGACATACGCCTAGTTTCCTGATTCGGGTCACATTTGTGCACAGAATTGGAAAGAAATAAGCTTTTGAGTATGGAACATTTCTGGGATCTGTTATTTCAGCTCTTGAAACATGGGACCAGCACTTTACACATTGCGTTTATATTTTTGTACAGTGTAGAACAGGTGCTAATGACTTTGAACAGGATCTAATTACCATTTCGCCCAGTGATGTTGTCCAGTCACTAAACCTTGAGTCTGAATCGACCCCGAAGTCCCCTATAGCTGAAGTCCGAGTCTCAGTGCTCGAGTCCTGGTCCAAGTGCTCAAGTCTTGAGTCAATGGGTCCACATTAACTCAAAATAAAGTTATTTAACCAAACAGATAGTGTGGTGGCAAGAGGAATTTAGTCAGTAAATAGTTTGCTATCCCTTTGCCTTTCTTTTTGCGTCACAAAATGTTAACATATAGGCTCCTGGCAATTACCAGGGCCACTTTAAGATGCAAAACATTCTTGAAAGTTGCAGATAGATATGTCATGAATAAAGCCAACGTTATTCCTGATTCAACATGTCAGAGATTCATGTTTGTTCTGCATAGCATATTTCTTTCCAAAACGTGTCCTGCTGAACTCCAGGTTGTTAGCTATAGCTAGCTAATGAGGTAACATGACTGAACAAGGTGTAGCCTAAACAAATGGTTAACAGTCCAGTCCGCAAGTAGCCTAATTTTAGAACGGCCTGCGATATGCTTTTGAATGTAAAATGCGACCTGCCAATGCATGATCGAAAGAAAAAAACGTAGTGCCGGTATTATGGAACATATCTTTTTAACGGTAATCTCTCAAGCCGTTCTATCTGAGGAAAAGAGGGAGACTTGGCTACATTGGCTACAGAGCCTGGCTATGAAATGCAGTTGGGAAAATGGGAGCTTGATCAAGACTCCAAATTGAAAGACAGTCTACTTTTCCATACTCAAGGGAGAGAAAAACATAGCTAGACTGTTGTTTTACTATTAAACTCGATACTGCTATTGTTCAAAATGTTGTAAAGCAGCATGTGTTTCTTAACCAGGCAAAGGGTAGCTAACTAGAAGGCTGGTGGTGACTGGTTAGCTACGGGGAAGCAAGAGTCGCCTGCGCGAGCTGTATAATTGGAGGTGGAGCCGGAGGGAGCCAGTCCACCCACACTTATCGCTTGCTCCCGCAGTTCACCAGCTGATGTAGGCTGTGTGTGCTGGGTGTGGCATATCCTTCTCACTGATGAACAGAACAGCTCTGCATATCTCTGCTGCTAATATTAGTTGTGCTTATCACAGAAAAGCTCTCAATTTCGCCAAAAACACTTGTCCAGTCCATTTAGTAGGCAGATTTTAGTCTTTTAGTCTAATTTCGCCTCATCTCGTTTTAGTCAACTGAAATGAAAAATATGTTTCTGTTTGTTGCAGTTTTTTCTCGGTTTATTTAGTCACTTAGTCTCGACAATTGCCACCGAAAATGTGTTTATTTGATGAATATTTAACGAGTCAGACGCAAATGATTTACTCCAGACACCCGACAAGGCCCTCATCTCCGTCATTCGCAAGAGACAGCGATATCGGGAGGTAGGTCTGGGTGCCTTGTATCTGACAGCGAGTGGGTAATCTGCCTTGACCATCGGTCCCATTAACCAACGTACAATCATTGGATAATAAAATTGAAAAACTACAAGTACATATATCAAAATTAAAAACTGTAATATCTTGTTTTCACAGAATCGTGGCTGAACAATGACATGAATAACATACAGCTGGCGGGATTTAAGCTTTTTTGAGGATAGAACAGCAGCCTCTCGTCAGACAAGGGGTGACGGTCTATGTATATTTGTAAACAGCTGGTGCAAGAAATCTAAGGAAGAGTATCTCATGACAAGCTCTAGACCACACTATTTACCAAGAGAGTTTTCTGTCTATTTGCCAGCACAAACCAATGCTGCCACTAAGACCGCACTCAATAAGCTGTATACGGCAATAAGCAAACAGGAAAATTCTCACCAAGAGGTGGCGCTCCCGGTGTCCGGGGACTTTAATGCAGGGAAACTAAAATCCGTTTAACCTCACTTCTACCAGCATCTTAAATGCACAACCGGAGGAGAAAAACTCTAGACCACACCCAGAGATGCGTACAAAGCTCTCCCTCGCCCTCCAATTGGCAAATCTGACCATAATTCTATCCTCCTGGTTCTTGCTTACAAGCAAAAACGAAAGCAGGAAGCTCCAGTGACTCGGGCAATAAAAAAGTGGGCAGATGAAGCAGATGCTAAGCTACAGGAGTGTTTTTCTAGCACAGACTGGAATATGTTCCGGGATTCTTTCGATGGCATTGAGGATTACACCACATCAGTCACTGGCTTCATCAATAAGTGCATTGATGACGTCGTCCCAACAGTGACTGTACGTATATACCCCAACCAGAAGCCATGGATTACAGGAAACATCCTCACTGAGCAAAAGGGTCGAGCTGCCGCTTTCAAGGAGTGGGACTCTAACCCAGACGCTTATAAGAAATCCCGCTATGCCATCCGATGAACCATCAAACAGGCAAAGCATCAATACAGGACTAAGATTGAATCGTACGACACTGGCTCCAAAGCTCGTCGGATGTGGCAGGGCTTGCAAACTATTACAGACTACAAAAGGGAAGCACAGCCGCGAGCTGCCCAGTGACACAAGCCTACCAGACGAGCTAAATTACTTTTATGCTCACTTCAAGGCAAGTAATACTGAAATATGCATGAGCGCACCAGCTGTTCCAGATGACTGTGTGATCACGCTCTCCGTAGCCAATGAAAGTAAGACCTTTAAACAGGTCAACATTCACAAGGCCGCAGGGCCAGACGGATTACCAGGACGTGTACTCCAAGCATGCGCTGACCAACTGGCAAGTGTCTTCACTGACATTTTCAACCTGTCCCTGACTGAGTCTGTAATACCAACACGTTTCAAGCAGACTAAAAGGTAACCTGCCTAAAGGTAACCTGCCTAAAGGTAACCTGCCTAAATTACTACCGACACGTAGCACTCACATCTGTAACCATGAAGTGCTTTGAATGGCTAGGCATGGCTCACATCAACACCATTATCCCAGAAACACTAGACCCACTCCAATTTTCATACCGCCCCAACAGATCCACAGATGATGCAATTGAGATTGTACTCCACACTGTCCTTTCCCACCTGGACAAAAGGAACACCTATGTGAGAATGCTATTCATCGACTACAGCTCAACGTTCAACACCATAGTGCCCTCAAAGCTCATCACTAAGGTAAATATCCTGGGACTAAACACCTCCCTCTACAACTGGATCCTGGACTTCCTGATGGGCCATCCCCAGATGGTAAGGGTAGGTAACAACACATCCGCCACACTGATCCTCAACACGGGGGCCCCTCAGGGGTGCGTGCTCAGTCCCCTCCTGTACTCCCTGTTCACTCATGACTACATGGCCAGGCACAACTCCAACACCATCATTAAGTTTGCTGATGACACAACAGTGGTAGGCCTGATCACTGACAATGACAATGCAGCCTATAGGGAGGAGGTCAGAGACCTGGCCGTGTGGTGCCAGGACAACAACCTCTCCCTCCCCGTGATCAAGACAAAGGAGATGACTGTGGACTACATGAAAAGGAGGACCGAGCATGCCCCATTCTCATCGACGGGGCTGCAGTGGAGCAGGTTGAGAGCTTCAAGTTCCGTGGTGTCCACGTCACCAACAAACTATCATGGTCTAAACACACCAAGCCAGTCGTGAAGAGGGCACAACAAAGCCTATTCCCCCTCAGGAGACTGAAAAGATTTGGCATGGGTCCTCAGATCCTCAAAAAGTTCTACAGCTGCACCATCGAGATCATCCTGACTGGTTGCATCACTGCCTGGTATGGCAACTGCTCGGCCTCCGACCACAAGGCACCACAAAGGGTAGTGCGTACGGCCCAGTACAAACTGCATTATTGGTTAAGGGCTTGTAAGTAAGCATTTCACTGTAAGGTCTACACTTGTTGTATTCGGCGCATGTGACCAATAACATTTGATTTGTCCTGCTGGACCTAAGTATACAAAAATGTATTTTAGAAGGAAAAAGGGAACTAGAAAAAAAGGAAATAGAAAAAAAGGGTGCCAACTGTATATTATGTGCTTCATTCATATGGTATGAATTATAAGAGCACGATAATTGAACAGGAGTGATACACTGTACTAACAATAAACTTCCATAGGACTTCCTCTAGGGTTAGATGATATACAGATTTTCATCCCGTTCTTGTACCTTATGGTGTTACCGGCAGTGCACACACATTTTTGGTCGCACAAAACAAATTTAGGCAGCAGGGATCTTGATCACAGAGGGGAATGATTGTCTCTACTGTAACCAAGTAGGTTGATCTAGTAAGGTAGCTGATTAGGTAGCAAGTTAGCAAACCAAATGCATTGCTGGAGCCCTGTTCTGGAGATAATTTATTTGGCACCTCTTAGATAGTTAACTTCTAGTTAGTTATAAGCAGTGTGGCACGCACTCCCGAAGCACCCACAAGGTCGGGTTCCCCGCATAAAAAATAAAAAAATGGTATTGAAAATCATTGTTGGTATTTCTAAATACCCTGGTATACCATATATCAATATAAGTTGGATAGGATTGATAATGTGAGTGTGAACAGAACACGTGTAGCAGGTTTAACGCATAGTAATGTGAGCCCAACTCTACTTCCATAAGGGTAAAGAGACTATTATTACCAAGGGTAGTAGAGAGTATTCATCCTAGACAAAGACACACACACATCCTCCCTGTGCTGTGATCTGTGTTGTGATCCTCTCTTTAAAAGGATCATAGGGTCAGTGATGGTGATGTGTGCCAGTGGTGGACTAAGCAAGGGAGCACTTTCCCTGAGGGACCATTGATAGAAGTACACCCTACACAGATGGCTGAGTCTGAACACTGCTAGAGCCACAATGGCTTCACAGCAGGAGGCTCCTTCGGTCTTAAACAATCACGCTTGGCTCTTCCCTCATCCAGTTACTTTTCTCTCCATTCTGTTCAATAGGCCTATCATGACACTAATAGCCAACCGTGTCTGCTCGTCAATGAACCAGCACCCCTAGTCTCTCTCTTGTCTTCTGAAGCACCCAGTATAATCACAAGGGTGGTTGGACTTGGCTAAAGGATCATTACGGAAATCAATAGGTTGTTGAGGATGAGCCAAGCGGAGAGAAGGAAAAGCAGCGGTCTAAGGCATTGCATCTCAGGGCTAGAGGCGTCACTACAGACCCTGCTTCACAACCGGCCGTGATTGGGAGTTCCATAGAGTGGCGCACAATTGGCCCAGCGTCGTCCAAGTCCAGGACCAAAAGGCTTCTACCCCAAAGCCATTAGACTGCTGAAAATTATACATTGACTTTACCCCCCCCCCATACACTGCTGCTACTCGCTGTTTGTTTGTTATCTATGCATAGTCACTTCGCCCCCACCTACATGTACAGATTACCTCAACTAGCCTGTACCCCTGCACACTGACTCGGTACCGGTGCCCCCTGTCCATAGCCCCATTATTGTTGTTCTTATTGCGTTACTTTTTATTTTAGTCTACTTGGAAAATATTTTGTAAGTAAGTAAGCATTTCACGGTAAAGTCTACACTTGTTGTATTTGGCTCATGGCTCAAGTTCGATTTGATTTGGCTGTCATTGTAAATAACAATTTGTTCTTAACTGATTTGACTAGTTAAATAAAAGGTTAAATAACTATAAAAGTTATCCATTACACACGCTCACTTTTAAAGACACATACAGTGGCTCATACTTGGTCACCCCATCAAATCAATACGTCCATTCATTCCAGTTTATCAATGCTTCACGGGTTCGAGAGACATTGGGCTAGGGGACTAGGTTGTATTGAACCAAGATAATCATGTTGATCAGGCCCAAGCTGGAGACGACAGGAGAAAAGACAAAATGGGGAAGAGAGAGAAAGCGAAAGAAAGAAGAAGAAAGAAAGAAGAAAGAAGAAAGAAAGAAGAAAGAAAGAAAGAAAGAAAGAAGAAAGAAGAAAGAAAGAAAGAAAAGAAAGAAAGAAAGAAAGAAAGAAAGAAAGAAAGAAAGAAAAGAAAGAAAGAAAGAAAGAAAGAAAGAAAGAAAGAAAGAAAGAAAGAAAGAAAGAAAGAAAGAAAGAAAGAAAGAAAGAAAGAAGAGAAGGTGGCTCACATTATGACCAGTGAGAGCAGCAAGATAGCACAATAAGTAACAGGCTCTGGGTAGGTGGAAAGGCTGGAGGTATGGAAGGGAGGTCAGGGGAGGGGATGTCTTGGGCTGCAGCACTGCTCTATGTGCATGGCAGAGGCCTCATTACCTGTACCTCACTGCATCTCCCAGTGGTTGGTTGGCAGGCGGGCAGGCGGAGAGCACCACAGGGATGCAGGGATCGACACAGAGGGAAACTAGGTCAGATCCAGCTCTCACACACATTCATAACACACACACACACACACAGTCAGTCTAAAGCCCTCCTCTTCCATCACTCCACCAACCAACCCCCCCAGGCCGCAGGGTAAGGAAATAAACCAAACAGAGCAGGACTCTCTACTGTCCAGCTTAAACAGTATGTGTGTGTGTGTGTGTGTGTGTGTGTTAATCTAGAAAATATTTGTGTGTGTATGTATAGGTGAGCATGTGTGTTTGGGGACTGTAGCCAAATGTAAGAGTTTGTGACAATACACACACACACACACACACACACACACACACACACACACACACACACACACACACACACACACACGTGTGCATCCATGCGCATTGGGGAATTACATGTTGCATAACATTTACGCAGGAGGAGCAAAAACAATCTTTGCATATGTTTTTGGATGGCAAATTAGTGTTTTTGGATGACTGGAATTGGTGCTCTGCATAGTTTTACATGACAGGAATACTATCCAATCCATCCAATCCATAGTGTATAATGATGGGGACGGATTCATTCACGGCTAAAACAAGATGAGCTTTAAAAATACTCTCCACCCCCTTGTTTCTCCTCTCTCTCAGCTTCTGTTTACCTCTCTCACACAGTTTTTCTGCCTCTCTCCAGCTCTCTCCCTCCATCTCCCACCCTCTCTCTCTCTCCCCCCAGAGGAGATGAGTCGTTAGTATTCTCAGGCAGCAGTGTTATTATTGGACTAAATATCAGACAAACATGGATTGGCTGGTCGCTATGGCAACTGCATCTGCAGCACTGCACAGGGACGGAGGAGGAAGGAAAGAGGAGAAAAGGGGAGGGTGGAGTGAGAGCTAAAAACAGGGGGGGGGGGGCTGGAGAGGAAGGGTGTTAGAGGGAGGGGAAGTGAGAGGGAGGGATATAGAGATAGAGGAAGAGATGAGATGAGATGGGAGAATGACTTCCTCAAGTCTGAAATATTGGATTCAGCATAAAGGGTGACCTTGATGGGGTAGGGAGAAAAAAGCACCAGCTAGCAGCACACACACAGTGCCTCTGTCTCTCTGTTTTAGTGTCTTGAATGATGATGGTGATGCCATCTCCAATTACACAGGAAAGTGCAGTACCGCACATTTGTTCACGCATTGCAGCACTTTGAATATTCCTCACGCTTCCCTCGTACTGTAACACAAACGTAATGGATCATCTTTCTCCGGAGAGGAAAACAGATCCCAACTTATCTTCTCACGGATTCCTTCATTAAAGCTGAGCTTCAAAATCTAACATCGCTTTCACAGAATAAAAAAAGGGATAATAATAATAATCATTTACTACATTTCTATAATGCTTTTCATAAGAATCTCAAAAAGGCTTGAAAAGCAAAAAACTAACAAGAAACACATCAAGTCTTTGAGCGCACGCATCCTCCAAAGATGGAGAGGGACAGCGGCTTGATCAGGTGGCTGCTGTGGCTCAGAAATGCAATTCTTTAGAAAACGATTTCAAATGTTGATGTACCGGCACTGACAGAGAGGTTTCATGCTGGAGTTGAATGGAAGAGGACAGAACCCTGATATCATGGGGTCAGACAATGATGAGGACAGCCCAATGCACAATGGGAGCAGAGAATGTTTCAGAGCAAATCGGGGATCTGCCACATAGCTGAGAAGCAACACATAATATAATAACGTATGCCATTTCGCAGGAGCTTTTATCCAAAGCGACTTACAGTCATGCGTGCATCTCTCTCGCTCTCAACTGATCACGTAACCCTGCTGCCCTGACAAATCTGGGCCAACCTCCAGTCTGTGCTACACATAACAAGGAAGTGACACGGCAAAGAGGGAGAGAGAGAACAAAGGAAGAGAAAACATGAATAAAGATGAAGGAAGTAGGTAAGTCCACAAACTGGTGTCTTCCTACAGTATCTTTCCCTAACGGTCATAAGAGAGTGACGCCTTCCTTCTCATTATAGGGTTAGGCTGAGCCCAGAATAACATCACACATCATATGCTTTTTGGCTCTACATAACGGTCTCTCCCTCCATCGCCCGTGTCAATACTGTCTGGAATTTCAGTAGTCACTGTGGACAACAGCAAGACAAGCTGCCACAGAAAGCCATTTTGTGAGATCCCAGTAGATCAAACACAGCATTACACAACAATCTAGAACACTTACACAACTCAGTAGAATTTTCTAATTCGATTGGTTTCCACTGAAGCGCTATTTATAGTTTAGAAAGGGCAACAAAGTGAAAAGTTCCCATGTACTGTAAGTAGGCTTAAAGAACCCATTACTCCTGCCAATAGTCGACCAATTAGTCTACTCCCTACACTCAGTAAGATATTGGAGGGTATTGTGAGTAGACAAATGTGGGAGTATATGGAAAAGAATGATCTGATTACAGCCAATCAGCATGCTTATCGCAAAAACCATTCCACTACCACTGCATTGGTTGACATGACTGACCAGTGGCTCAATGCTATGGACAATGGCAAGTTTGTGGGTGTACTATTTTTAGATTTCAGTGCAGCATTTGATTTAGTGGATCATTAAATAATTTTGACAAATTATGGTTTTAAGGAGGTAGCATTGAATTGGGTACAGTCATATCTAACTGACAGGAAACAGTCCACCTATATCAATGGTTCATTTTCTTCCCCTAATGTGTTATACTGTGGAATAGTATATGGCCAGACGGAAGCCACTCCTCAGTAAAAGGTACATGACAGCCGGCTTGGAGTTTACCAAAAGGCACCTAAAGGACTCTGACCATGAGAAACAAGAATCTCTGGTCAGATGAAACCAAGATTGAACTCTTTGGCCTGAATGCCAAGCGTCACGTCTGGAGGAAACCTGGCACCATCCCTACGGTGAAGCATGGTGGTGGCAACATTATGCTGTGGGAATGTTTTTCAGCGGCAGGGACTGGGACACTAGTCAGGATCGAGAGAAAGATTAACGGAGCAAAGTACAGAGAGATCCTTGATGAAAACCTGCTCCAAAGCACTGGGGGGCGAAGGTTCACCTTCCAAAAGGACAACGAACGACCCTAATTCGACTAATGAGTTGCTGATCAAGAATGGTATCTGTGTGTGTGTGTGTGTGTGTGTGTGACAGATGTAGAGCGTCTCTCCCCCCTCTGTCCCAGGAGTGAAGTGTGTGTGGTGTGGTGTGCTGCAGTAGCAGTGGCTGCCTGGTGCGAGCTGTGTGGGGTGCAGTCAATACAGCAGAGGTCTGGGCTAAATATAGACTAGAGCCCATGCAAGCTTTCACAGTGGAGCAGCGCATCTCCTTAAACATTGCATGTCTCCTCTTCTGAGATGGAGGGAGGGGGGAGAGAGGAGGGGGGATAGAGGAGGAGGGAGGAGAGGGGGCAGAGGGGTGGGGGGTTAGAGAATGACAGATTGGTTGGCACAGAGAAAGAAAGAGGAAGAACAAGAGAGAGAAAAAGAGCTGGAGAGTGGGGAAGAGAAACAGATATAGGGAAAGAGGTGAGAGGAAGATAGAGGGTGCAAAGAGAGAGAGAGAGTTACAAAGAAGAGGGATGACAATAGGGGAAAAAGGTTGAGAAAGAAGGAGAAGGGTGAGGGAGGAAGTGAGGCCATGGGAATATAAAAGCCTCTGGACAATTTGTGAGTTTCTAAACAACTGTGGCGCGTCACAGGGGACAAGAGGGTTAACGTGGAGCAGAATTCGCAGTGTCTGTTTTAACTCTCAACAGATTTGGCCATGACGCCTTTTGACAAGCTACTCCTAAATTGTGACAGTGTTGGCATTTTTTAATTTTTTAAAAAACTTGTCAAGTCGCAAATTCAATCTAAAAAGCAGACTTTTGAGGGGACAAATTTTGAAAACCCCCAGGAAAACAAGATGCCATTTTGTAAGTTGGAACCAAAACAGAGTTATTTGGAATGGGGCTTAGGCTCAATGACACGGTCACACCGTTTTTCCAATGCTGTACATTTGGAGGATAAAAAGCCAGCCATTGACTCTAGGTCCCTGTGTGTGTTGTAAACTGCTACAGAGCTCTGCATTGTGTGGGCTGTGCACCACGCTCAAGTGGAGATAAAGGTTAAATCTACATCTACCCACACACCACACACACGGCCTTTTCTTGTGCCCATGTTTCACTGTGATGGATGGGCTTCTATAGGAAGCACATGGAGAGTCAATAAGAGGGACCCTTGCCATCTGTCACTGTGAGCCTGTATACAATGAGACAAGATATCGTCGAAGATGGGCCGTGTTCAGGCACATTCACACACAGATCAGACCAGTTTTAGACCAGACCAAGGATATAATAAAGCAGCATGGCTTAAAAATAATCTTGGTTAACCCAGAACGGTTCACGTAATTGGTCAGCTGCTCGATTAAGTCCCGAGTCCGTAAATGTTAAGGGAAGTGGCACGAGGAGCTCCACCCTCTCTCTT
Organism: Oncorhynchus kisutch; assembly: GCF_002021735.2. Taxonomy (NCBI): domain Eukaryota; kingdom Metazoa; phylum Chordata; class Actinopteri; order Salmoniformes; family Salmonidae; genus Oncorhynchus; species Oncorhynchus kisutch. The sequence continues at coordinate 7,360,677 of NC_034198.2, forward strand.
TTCAAAGTCACGGGCCGAATGTCCCCTCCCCTTCTGAAATTCAAACCGGGAAAACCGGGAGTTTCCCCCCAAATAACCAGTGAGGAAAAACCCAAACACTGGAACTAGGCTGCTCTAATCCTCACCTCCCATTCAGTCCTGGCAGATTCTCTCGGTTTACGCGCAGGATCTTTCCACGAGAGATCAGCTTAAATATAATGTATGCCGCAAATCATCTATCATACATTACTGAATTATCACACAAGCCCCAACTTAAAGCGCAGTAAAATGATCACAATGATGCCTTGCCCGTTTTCTCCATTCTCCTATATCCACTTAAAGATAATTTTAAAAGCAGCACAGTATGCTATAATTTTACATGTACAGTACCCTATCAGATGGGGCAGTATAGCAGTTCCAATCTGCTACCTGTGTAGTTTTTCCAGGGGTTGACCGAAGGGACAGTAAGTAATAATGTACTTCTCTTCGCAATATGTGGGAGACACACAGCTGGTCTGTACGATAATCTCCACCGTCTGCACCATGCGCTTCTCTGGGAGAATGCGCCACACAAGGAGGTACTGGACTTTGCTTTGAGGAGCGGTACTACATAGTTTGCTCCCAGCACATACATACAGTATATTTTACTGTAGACAGACGCACAACATCGCACACGTGAAGACAGAAGGACGCAGGCAGGCAGAAGTAGAAAGTAGAAAGACTTGCCCGACTCACCCAACGGACTTACCCACTGACCCGACCGTCCAACACAGACAGACAGGCAGACAAACAAACACATACATGCCACACACACACACACTGGTTACCTTTTGAAGTGGCTGAGAAGGGTGCCCACCAGCTCTCCGATGCGGCTGTCCCCAGCAGGCACCATGCCCTGTAGACACACCACTAGGTCCCTGCTGTCCTTAGTGTGGAACACCACCAGCTGATCCTTACCTGGGGACACACTCACCCCCGTCACCTGAGAGGACAGAGAGAGAGAGGACACACGCGCAGACACGCACACAGGCAAGCGCACACACACAGACAAGCATACACACGTGCACACACATACAGACAAAACACCATGGGAGTTTGAGTTAGCATGGCTCAATGGACACAGCAATAGACTAGGGGTACTCACACTGAATCAAAACTGTAATCCGTCATCAGTTATTTACTTGCTAAGGAACGGGTGCAGGGGGATTCTGACATGGTCCTATATAGTGAAGGGGGAAAACTTGATACAGTTACATATCGGATATTATTTTTGATGATATATTGTATCGTATTCTTTTGACAATATCTTTTGAAATTTGTTTTCAGCACTTTTATTTCCATGACTGATCAAAACTCATTTTCTCATGTGCTCTCTTGTCCCTCTGCAGCAGACATATGGTGAGCAATATGTTTGGAACATAAAAACGCAATACAATCCCACTATTGAATCACAATACATATAGAATCGTGAGAATCGCAATACATATCGTATTGGCACCTAAGTATCGTGATAATATCGTATCTCGAGGTCCCCTGCAATTCCCAGCCCTAGTCCTTCACACAGACTGCAATGGATGAGTAAAACCCCAAGGTTCTGTGTGCAATGTTTGTCTGCTTCAAGGGTTAATGGTCCTGATAATGTTTTATTTGATTGTTTTACCAAACATAACATCTCTAAGGAAGATAATGAGAAGTAGAGTTTATTGTGCATCTGCTTGGAATTACTCTTTTTCAATTCCTTCCCTTTTTCCTACACCCTTCCCCCGCGAGTCCAGGTCCCATTGAGTACAGTGTAGACCCTGGAAACAGCCAGGGGAGTCAGACACATTATCCCCTCAGCCCAGAACTGCAGGGGCACCATACTGGGAGAAAAATAATCATTATTCAATCTCCATCAGGTTAAGTAAATGTGACACCGCCACCACGGCACCACGCATCGAGGTGTGAACAACAGCTAGCTGCTTTACCAATAGCTAAATAACAGAATGCGAAATGAGCCCCGAGGTTAGAAACGATTTCAACAGGTATACCCCAACACCACATGCTTGTGTTCGTGAGAGCAGTTTACGAGGGTCAGGTTACATGTACAGTACATGAAAGGGTTAATTGCTCGAAACAAGCCTGGTTTCTTTTTAATGAGTGTTCCGAGTTCTCATAGCGATACTGATGGTACTGCAGCGAGTGTCCTGTTCGGTACACCTTTGGTCTATTCTTGAGGGAGAAGAGTCTGTCGTTACGTAACACAGACGAATCCCAGTGTTTTCCACAAACACATGGAGTTGGAGTAGTCAGCCAAATAGAAAAAGTAGCCAGCCAGGCAGAACAAGCTCTATTTTGCTGGCCTCTGGTACATTCTAATGCTAGATTGTATCAGGAAATAACACTGATCACATTTTTTCCACGCTTTACAGTGTTAGTTTAATCAGCTGTTGTAAATATGATATACTGTAAAACACAGGAAAAACTAAATTTTGACTGCACTTTTAAAAGAATCCTGTACGAGTCTGTCGACTTCCAAAGGTTTCAAGCTTCTTTTTATGAGGCATTTTCTCAGCCATCTGTAATACAGGTATGATTGAAGAAAACAGCAGATGTCAACACTGATTAAATCTGTAGACCTACAGATTTACGTGGCCAAAAGTATGTGGACAGGGGCTCGTCGAACATCTCATTCCAAAATCATGGGCATTAATATGGAATAGGTCCCCCCTTTTGCTGCTATAACAGCCTCCACTCTTCTGGGAAGGCTTTCCACTAGATGATGGAACATTGCTGCAGGGACTTGCTTCCATTCAGCCACAAGAGCATTAGTGAGGTCGGGCATTGATGTTGGGCGATTAGGCCTGGCTCGCAGTCGGCGTTCCAATTATTCCCAAAGGTGTTTGATGGGGTTGAGGTCAGGGCTCTGTGCAGGCCAGTCAAGTTCTTCCTCACCAATCTCAACAAATAATTTCTGTATGGACCTCGCTTTGTGCACGGGGACATTGCCATGCTAAAACAGGAAAGAGCCTTCCCCAAACTGTTAACACATATTTGGATGCACAGAATCGTTTAGAATGTCATTCTATGCTCTAGCATAACGATTTCCCTTCACTGGAACTAAGGGGCCTAGCCTGAACCATGAAAAACAGCCCCAGACCATTATTCCTCCTCCACCAAACTTTACAGTTGGAACTACGCATTGGGGCATGTGGCGTTCTCCTGGCTTCTGCCAAACCCAAATTCCTCACTCCAGAGAATGCGTTTCCACTGTTTCAGAGTCCAATGGTGGAGAGCTTTACACCACTACAGCCAATGCTTGGCATTGTGCATGGTGAACTTAGGCTTGTGTGCGGCTGCTCGGCCATGAAAACAAATTTTCAATAACCTCCCGACGAACAGTTATTGTGCTGACGTTGTTTCCAGAGGCAGTTTGGAAGTCGATAGTGAGTATTGCAACAGAGGACAGAAAATGTTTATCACTTTGCGGCTGAGCTGTTGTTGCTCCTAGACGATTCCACTTCACAATAACTGCACTTACAGTTGACCGTGGCAGCTCTAGTAGGGCAGGAATTTGACGAACTGACTTCTTGGAAAGGTGTCATCCTATGACAATGCCACATTGAAAGTCACTGAGCTCCTCAGTACGGACCATTCTACTGCTAATGTTTTTCTATAGAGATCGCATGGCTGTGTGCTCGATTTTATACAGCTGTCAGCAACAGGTGTGGCTGAAATAGCTGAATCCACTCATTTGAACAGGTGTCCACATACTTCAATATCTTTGAAATGAATCCTAACCTAAGCATTTCATGACTGGGAATACAGATAGATGCATTTATCGGTCACAGATACCTTAAACAAATTATAAGGGCGGTTGATAAGAAAACCAGTCAGTATCTGGTGCGACCACCATTTGCCTCATGCAGCACGACACATCTCCTTCACATACATTTGATCAGGTTGTTGATTGTGGCCTGTGGAATGTTGTCCTACTCCTCTTCAATGGCTGTGCCGAATCTGTGACATGTCTGGTGAGTATGCAGGACATGGAAGAACTGGGACATTTTCAGCTTCCAGGATTTGTGTACAGATCCTTGCGACATGGGGCCATGCATTATCATGCTGAAACATGAGGTGATGGCGGCGGATGAATGGCACGACAAAAGGCCTCAGGGTTTGGATACGGTATCTCTGTGCATTCAAATTGCCATCAATAAAATGCAATTGTGTTCAATGTCCGTAGCTTATGCCTGCCCATGGCATAACCCCACCGCCACAATGGGGCACACAATGACATCAGCAAACCTCTCGCCCACACGATGCCATACGTGTGGGCGAGATTGTGTCTGCAATCTTCCCAGTACAGTTGAAACTGAGATTCATCCAGCATGCCAGTGGCCATAGAAGGTGAGCATTTGCCCACTTTAGTCGGTTACGACACCAAACTGCAGTCAGGTCAAGAACCTGGTGAGGATCACAAGCACAAAGATGAGAATTCCCGGAGATGGGTTCTGACAGTTTATGAAGAAATTATTTGTTTGTGCAAACCCACAGTTTAATCAGCTGACCGGGTGGCTGGTCTCAGACGATTCCGCTAGTGATAAGGCCGGGTTTGGAGGTCCTGGGCTGGCGTGGTTACACATGGTCTGCGGTTGTGAGGCCGCTTGGATGTACTGCTAAATTCTCTAAAACGGTGTTGGAGGCAGCTTATGGTAGAGAAATTAACTATCAATTCTCTGGCAACAGCTCTGGTGAACATTTCTGCAGTCAGCATGGCAATTGTGGGCTCCCTCAAAACTTGAGACATCTGTGGTATTGTGTTGTGTAATGAAACTGCACATCGTAGAGTGGCCTTTTATTGTCCCCAGCACAAGGTGCACCTTTGTAATGATCATGCTGTTTAATCAGCTTCTTGATATGCCACACCTGTCAGGTGGATAGATTATCTTGGCAAAGGACAAATGTTCACTAACAGGGATGTAAACAAATATGTGCACAAAATCTGAGAGAAATAAGCTTTTATTTCAGCTCACTGTACATGTTGTGTTTCTATATTTTGTCAGTTAATCTGAACAGCCAGTCCAAAATTGCTTTAATATTATGTCATGGAAATAATTGCATTGTATTAATTGCATTCAATTTTGCTTCTAAAGTATGTCATTTTGAAAATAGGACTCTGCCCCTTTAAGACAAACGTTCCAAAAGAGACATCAACATGGATACAGTAGGCTAGCCAATACGAAAGCTAGGTGTATTTGTATAGCTTTCTTTTTGCAGACTATCAACAGTAGTCAGAATATTGCGAATATGGTTCATTTTGTAAATCACTTTCCATAAAATAAATAAGCTCAGTGAGTAGATTGATGGGCACTTTTATTTATTGCTCTGGATAGCTAGATCTCGCGTGTGCTGTGTGAAGGCATCAACCCATGTACTGCTCGAGAAGTTGTGCCTCGCGGGAGCGTTGTGGTTTTTGAATGAATGGCCAATCATATTGCTCAAATACAAATAGCTTGACATTTACGAGTGTAGTCTTCAACGGTTTTCAATGGTAGACTGCAACAGAGAAGGTAAATGTTGAATTGGAATGCAAAAAAGTGCTGAAAAGTTACTGGCCCTGTCGGTCAAGAATGACAACATCCACTGGCCCGACCGACATATTTTTACAGGCCGCGGGCCAGCAGGCCATCGTTAATGTCGAAACCTGTAAACAAAAGAAAATAAATGAACGTGCCAGAAAAAAATGTGGCTTAGTGGATTGTTACCACATTATACGGGATGTGCGAATTCAAGCTCTCTCCCTCTGTGTAAAGACATTTGACTGCAACCACAGCGGGAGGAGAGTTCCATACTGTCTGTATTGTGTGTTATGTCATTCTCTACCCCTCTGCGTACCAGTAGTGTTTCCCGGTCATCACTCACTTTGCGACTGACAGGAATCTGTCCTCCTATCAAAAGATGTATATCGTTCACTGTAGCGGGAGAGGGCTTGGCAGACTCTTTTTCTGACTAGCAAATTGAAAAATCCCTACGAGATAGAGAGAGAGAGATGAAGAGGAAGAGAGAGAGAAAGAGAGATGAAGAGAGAGATAGAGAGAGAAATACACTGCAAAACAAAGATGGAGCAAGAGGAAAGGGGAGGAGGTAAAGGATACATCCATGTGTCCATGAGACAAGCTTTGGCAACTTGCTCCCCAACTCCCCAGTCAGCCAGCAATCAATCTTTACTAACACATTACATTCCCATTTAGCACCTCTAAATTAAAGGATCCATACATTGCACTACTTTACTGTACTCTATGACAAATAAGTCATATTCTATCTAGGAGAGAAGGAATCAAGAGAAAGAACGCATGGTTGGAGAAATGGAGAGAGGGAGTAAGATTCAGGAATAGAAATAGTGAAATAGAGTGACAGAGGAAAGACCAAAAAGCTTTATTGGAAAGTGGACAGCACACATGTTGCAGCCAGGCAATTTGTGAACATGCTTGAACAATACCAGACATCAGCTGATCTGCCCTCCCGCACAATCGCCATGACAACTACATCTATTGCAAAGTTGAGGTAGATAGCAAAGGATGGTGTCTGGTATAGAGGTTGCGTGTCAAATGGCATCCTATTCCCTACGTAGTGCACCACCTTTGACCAGAGCCCTATGGACTATATAGGGAATAGGGTGCCATTTGGGATGGAATCAATGCCTTTGGTTCCAGCAGGGGTAGAAAATAAGCAGAAGGGTAGCCAAGGTTTAGTAGGGCAGCAACGTTGCTGGCTTGCTAATCAACAGGCGCTAACTGCCTTTCCCCTCCATCCGACCTTCCAGTAATCAACGGCTCCTGCTCCATGCCTCACCGGTTCCCCTAGCAACAATAGGTCTCCATCTTCATCGACTCGCTCACGTTGACCAGTTCTCTCACCCCTATCTCAAGGCCATCAGACTGTTAAACAGCCATCACTAGCACAGACTGCTGCTGCCTACATAGACTTGAAATCATTGGCCACTTTAATAAATGGAACACTAGTCACTTTAATAATGCCACTTTAATAATGTTTACATATCTTGCATTACTCATCTAATTTGTATATACTGTATTCTATACTATCTATTGCATTTTAGTCTATGCCGCTCTAACATTGTTCATCCATATATTTATATTCATATATTCTTATTCCATTCCTTTAACTTGGATTTGTGTGTGTTAGGTATTTGTTGTAGAATTGTTAGATATTACTTGTTAGATATTGCTGCACTGTCGGAACTAGAAGCACAAGCTACACTCGCAATAACATCTGCTAACCATGTGTATGTGACCAATAACGTTTGATTTGATGACATTTAGTATAATGGATTATTTCATCATGCGTATGGTGGGATGCAGTTACAATATGATGGTGTCGTGTCTGTGACTATCATTAAAAGTGAAGACTTATTTTAGCAAATCAATTCTCCGTGTGTCATTTAATTACGCGATCATGTAACTTTGATTAACTATGAAGTCGGGGCACACCACGGGAAAATGTTGCTTATAGAGTGTCAATTGCACGAATATAACTCTTCAGATATTTTCATATCTTATCGATTAGTCATTCTCATTAATGTATTATTATTACCTCACCAGCAAACTCTTGGATATCTGCACAAACCCTGGCCTAAATCATGAATCAGCGATATACAAATTGGCTTAATTATTTATTTACTAACTAACTAAATAAATAATGACACAGAATTACATTAAACAAACAAACGGTAGATATTTGGGTTACTACATGATACAAAGAAAAAGTCCCTAGCGGACGAAGCCGATATGAAGGCTTGGTAGACAAAGGAAAGGGGTGGGGATTGAGAAAGAGGAGAAAAGACCAAATGGATTCACTACACAGTTGATAATTATATTAATTGAAATGCTAATCCTTTGCACATGAACGGCCGCTCATTCGAGAATAATTGCAATGTCTATATTTATGCCCGTATGTCGTTGTTGTCTTCTCTGTTTGAATTCAGTTCATCAGAGAGTCTCTAGTTAACTTCCCCAGAAGTCACAATGCCCTTCCTTGCTCTTATTCTGTAGTGATCGAGAGTCTCAGAGTTGAACCATTTCAAGCCGTGTGGCCAACACTGGTCTTGTAGTTTTAAACCATTTGTCAGCCATGTAGCCACTGCTGCACGCCGACTGGTCTCATGTACATTTCATGGGTTTTATACACTTCTGAGAAAAGGGCGGTCCATGACGCCGACATAATGTGGGGGTGTGATCATAAGATCATTAAAACTAAACAAGTATCTCATTTAGAAAGCCAACATGACACAAATAGTTTCATATTTAATCATATATTTTACACAACATTCAGGTAGAAAACTAATAACTGAGAAATGTACACTTCCAAAGCTACCGTTATTCTGTGCTACCGTCCTTCCTGATGTCACAAAATAAAAAACAACTTCGACAGGATTGTTCTTTAAAATACCCACGGACCATTCCCACATTCTGAAAAATATAAATATTGTTTAATCCTCCAATTTTGGGGATTGGGAGTTGAATAAAGGGAAGCTCTTTGTTCCATAGGTTTATTTCCCCTCTCTTTCTGCATGACCAGGGGAGAGAGTCTCTGCCAGGAATTTATGACCTATCGTAAAGTCATAAAACTTGTGGTGGGAGAGAGAGTGAGAGAGGGGTGACAATGGCACACATGTAATATGTTGTGTGTGGTGTGTGTGTTAGTTACAATACATGATACATGTAACTATACACAATGTTCTATACTGTCTGTATTGTGTGCTATGTCATTCTCTACCCCTCTGCGTACGTCTTGTTATACAGTGAGTGTACAAAACATTAGGAACACCTTCTTAGCACCACCTTTCCCCCTCAAGAACAGCCTCAATTCACCGGGGCCATTAACTCTACAAGGTGTCGAAAGCGTTCCACAGGGATGATGGCCCATGTTGACTCCAATGCTTCCCACAGTTGTGTCAAGTTGGCTGGATGTCATTTGGGTGGTGGACCATTCTCGACACACAGGAAACCCAGCAACATTGCAGTTCTTGACGAACTCAAACCGGTGCGCCTGGCACCTACTACCATACCCCATTCAAAGGCACTTACACGTTTTTCATTTACCCCCTGAATGACACACACAATCCATGTCTCAATTGTCTCAAGGCTTAAAAATGCTTCTTTAACCAGTCTCCTCCCTTCATCTACACTGATTGGAGTGGATTTAACACGTGAGCTCAATAAAGGATCATAGCGTTCACCTGATCAGTCTATGTCATGGAAATAGTTCCTAATATGTTTTGTACACTCAGTCTATATCTCCAAGTCTGCACCATTTAACAATACTGATCATTCTGTCTGGTTACCTTGTGCATTAGACTGAGTGTCCAACACACAGCCTTCCCTCTCCGGGCTCTCGTGTGTGTGTGTGTGTGTGTGTGTGTAAACAATAGCCGATAGCCCTTCAGGCAGCTCTATTCTTCTCCTAGCCCTGCTTTTCCATTTCTCATTTCCATTACAGATGCAACGATAAGACCGGGGTGTTTGTCCTATAATTCTTTCCTGACAGTTTGTCAGATTGAACACTGTGCTTCCTTATCAAAAGAAAGGAGGGGATATCTGGCCCCCCTCTCTCTCTCCTTCTACCTTCTCCCTTTCTTCCCCCCTCTGCCTCGCTACCACTACCTCTCTCACTCCTCAGCCTCTCTTTCATTCACCCCCCCCCCCCCATCTCACTCGCTCTTTCTTCCCCCCTTTCTGCTCTTTATCCACAAGGTCAACTTTCAAGATATAAGCCGCCTGTACTGCAATACTAGAGATTATATTTTGGGACGCACTTTGACTACTTGAAAACGAGAGGTTCAAATTCAGGTGTACTGTAGGTTACATAAACAGAGTTGTGATGAAAAGCCATGAAAAAATAAATCAATAGCAGGGACGTGCTGCTGTAAATCGAAAAAGAACCCAGAGGACTTAACCACGGGAAACAAGGATCATAGGATCCGTGTGCCTTATCGTCCACCAAATCAGTGAGAACCCAGAGGACTTAACCACGGGAAACAAGGATCATAGGATCCGTGTGCCTTATCGTCCACCAAATCAGTGAGAACGTTTTTTAAAAACACAACATTAATGCAGTGGATAAAGGATGGGAAGAGTTGTACATTTAAACCATGTTGCCTTAGCGACAAATAACAGTCTCCGTACGTAGTATGATAAGATCATCTCTAAGACGAGAGTTGATAACAATTACGATTAGTTCAAACAAAACGAAATTCCATTTCATCTCCTTTAAATCAGTCTACAGAGACGTGAAAAGGGCAATTATTCCATTATCTCTACATGGTGTTTCATTTCCTGTTCCACAAACCATGCTATTAATCAATTATCAATTGAGAATGATTTTGAGAGACCCTTTAGACTGTTTAGAGCCACAGATAGTAAGATGTCCATTCATTTCAACTACACAATACACTATATATTAACCACACAGGGGAGGTGCTCTTACATTGTAGAGGGGGATGCTCTTCATGGGCTTGTACTGCTTGAGGGGGTCCATCTTGTATAGGTGGCGGTCTGTGATGAGGACGGCCCGGTCCTCTGCCTTGTGGAAACGGTTGATCTGGGATACATAAAGACCCTTATCCGTCACCCCACAGGAGACCCCACACACACAGCCAACACACACAACTGGGAGTTGGCTAAACTCAGGGACAGTTGGGTGAGAATGTGTGTGTGTGTGTGCAGGGGCAGACTGGCCATCTGGCCATCTGACCACATTTTTTGGACCAGTGGGCCTGTAACATTTTATTGTAATTATTCTTTCTCCGCAAAATGTGAATTTTCTGGGGCCTCAAGGAAAATAATTGTCTGGTGTGTTAAAAATGTCAGGGCCGATTTCTGGTCCCAGTCTGCCCCTGTGTGTGGAGGGTGTGTGCGCAATAGATGTGATCGTATTCTCTATTCTGTGTATGGTGTATGTGTCCACCTGTGTGGTATAGGGTTTGGGTTAGGTAATAGTCCCCAACCCTATTGTACCTTGCGCACGTTGCAGGAGAAGAGCACTCTCATGAACTTGTCCTTACGCTGCAACTCACAGGACACCAAGGTGAAGGAGGACGCTGTGTCAGGACTGTCTCGCTTCTGACAGAGAGAGAGAGACAAAGACTGTCATTGAGATCAACTCCTCTACAAGGAAAAAACACTTTCCATAAAAATGTAGTTCAACAACACACACACACGTCGCCCCCCCCCCCCACTGCACCACCGACAAAAAACACACACACATTTACAACTATATTAAAACTAAAAACAACATCAGAAACACACTCATCAACCTCTAACCTCTCCCTTTGAGGAGCTCAGAGCAAATGTCAGAACCCCCCTAGCCAATCCAACTCACCAGGTAGTTGCCCTCCCAGGTCCTTTGCAGCCCCAGGTCAGGTCTTTGGCCCTTGAGGGCCTCCAGGGTGGCCACCTTGGCCCTGATCTGCAGCTTCTCCTCTGGAGTCAGGTCTTTGATCAGAGTCCACGCCCACCACCTAGAGCATCATGGAAACACCCACAGGAATAGCAATGGAGCCAAGATATCGACTCTGACACTGTAGAGTCTATGGTCTTGATAACATGATTGGCTATTTCTGACGTGATGATACTGCATAACAGGGATTTTTTTTGGGGGGGGGGGGGCTGCACTCTCTCTGACATGAAACATCCTGCCTTTAAACTGTACTTTCAAAGCATCAAGTGTGAAATTTGAAAGTATTGAACGAGGCTTTGATGGGGAAAAATCTATGTCCACCACAGACCTGAGGCTGGAAGACACATGGGTAAAAACCTTCAAAGGAAACCAGCTGGAGTAGAAAACTGTATACTCCAAACTCGTACTACACTGATAATACTGATGGAAGGGCTTACAGTGCATCGTGTTCAAGGGTTGATGTTTTACCCGAACAGAGGTGGGATTACTCATACTACAACCCCTTGTGTGTGTGTGTGTTTGTGTGTGTGTGCACGCGTGACACTTTGTTTACCTGTTGTAGATGCTCCGCAGCGCCTCTTCAAACTTCCGCAGGACTTTGGGCGGCGTGGGCCACTTGACGTGCTTGCCATGGTCCTTCATGGAGCGCACGTTCTTGAATTTGCGGTTGACGTCCTTGATGTAGGACTTGACCTTGTAGTGCTGGTAGGCCCGCAGGATGATGAGGGCGGCTCGCATGCGCCGGTAACGCATCCTGGCTATGGTACCGCGCCATACCTGGTGAAGAGAATGGATAGGTTAACACAGTGGGAATGAGTAAGCCTCTATGGATCCTGTACCTCCCAATAACAACTATTAGTTTAACAGGATGTATGTCTAGAGTATGAAACACACTGTTAATATAACAAAAATGTATAAATGAAGGCAGCCTATATTTGAGCAACATTTTCTCGGACACATTTCAAATGAGATACAGTACGTACAGATGCATAAACTCGAGCAAGACAGACCAAAAGATTCACATAATTCAATGACACATTCATGTTAGTAACTGTAAATCGGAACAGCTTGTATGTTGGGAGTCTTATTGAAAAGAATGCCTAAAATAACTTGTATGTACATTTTTATGATCTGAAGCAGGAAAGCCAAAACAAAGATTCACATCATAAAATGTTACTGTAAATCTGAACAGCATGTGTGTGTTGGACTCTTATTGAAACTAATGCTCTGAGCCGGCGTAACCAAACTTTGAGTTACACCCCACCCCCCACCCTATCAACCGCTCCGGAACATGAATAATAAATGGTAGTGGGACCCCAGGGAGACATGTCTTCTGCTCCTTCCTCACTAAAACCACTGCCATATGCTCCTTTTTGACTTCATATTGATTCATAGACCCGTACCAGTCTATTTAACTTCCTGTAAACAACAAACAAAGACCCTATACAGTGCTGACAGTCTCAATTGTGTTTGATGTTGACACTCAAAAGCAACTCATTAATGTTGCAGTCCTATACTGTATATCAATGGTAACGCATCAGTCTTAGTCACACAGTACATGAATTCTAATATGCTGTAATTCTGCAGATCATGAATATTTGATTCCTTAACGTATGTATGTTTGGCGGTGGTTGATTTGAAAAATAGTCTCTGACATTAGCATATTAAATATTGGGGAAGTGTTTCACCTGGGGAGGTTGATTATGTGGTTATTAAATATACAGTTGAAATCGGACGTTTACATTGGAGTCATTAAAACTTGTTTTTCAACCACTCCACAAATGTCTTGTTCACAAACTATAGTTATGGCATTACTTGTGTCATGGACAAAGTAGATTTTTCCAACAATTGTTAACAGACAGATTATTTCATCACAATTCCAGTGGGTCAGAAGTTAACATACACAAAGATGACTGTGCCTTTAAACAACTTGGAAAATTCCAGAAAATGATGTCATGGCTTTAGAAGCTCCTGATAGGCAAATTTACATAATTTGAGTCAATTGGAGGTGTACCTATGGATGTATTTCAAGGCCTACCTTCAAACTCAGTGCCTCTTTGCTTGACATCATGGGAAAATCTAAAGAAATCAGCTAAAAAAAATTGTAGACCTCCACAAGTCTGGTTCATTCTTGGGAGCAATTTCCAAACGCCTGAAGGTACCATGTTCATCTGTACAAACAATAGTACACAAGTATAAACACCATGGGACCACACAGCCATCATAACGCTCAGGAAGGAGACGCGTTCGGTCTCCTAGAGATGAACATACTTTGGTGCGAAAAGTGCAAATCAATCCCAGAAAAACAGCAAAGGACCTTGTGAAGATGCTGGAGGAAACCGGTACAAAAGTATCTATATCCACAGTAAAAACGAGTCATATATTGACATAATCTGAAAGGCAGCTCAGCAAGGAAGAAGCCACTGCTCCAAAACCACCATAAAAAAGCCAGACTACAGTTTGCAACTGCACATGGGGACAAAGATTGTACTTTTTGGAGAAATGTCCTCTGGTCTGATGAAACAAAAATGTAACTGTTTGGCCATAATGACCATCCTTATGTTTGGAGGAGAAAGGGGAGGCTTGCAAGCCGAAGAACACCATCCCAACCGTGAAGCACGGGGGTGGCAGCATCATGTTGTGGGGGTGCTTTGCTGCAGGAGGGACTGGTGCACTTCACAAAATAGATGTCATCATGAGAAAGGAAAATTATGTGGATATATTGAAGCAACATCGCAAGACATCAGTCAGGAAGTTAAAGCTTGGTCGCAAATAGGTCTTCCAAATGGACAATAACCCCAAGCATACTTCCAAAGTTGTGGCAAAATGGCTTAAGGACAACAAAGTCAAGCTATTGGAGTGACCATCACAAAGTCCTGACCTCAATCCTATAGAAAATCTGTAGGCAGAACTGAAAAAGCATGTTCGAGCAAGGAGGCCTACAAACCTGACTCAGTTACACCAGCTCTGTCAGGAGTAATGGGACAAAATTCACCCAAATTATTGTGGGAAGCTTGTGGAAGGCTACCCGAAACGTTTGACCCAAGTTAAACAATTTAAAGGCAATTCTGCCAAATACTAATTGAGTGTATGTAAACTTCTGACCCACTGGGAATGTGATGAAAGAAACAAAAGCTGAAATAAATCATTCTCTCTACTATTATTCTGAAATTTCACATTCTTAAAATAATGTGGTGATCCTAACTGACCTAAGACAGTGAATTTTTACTAGGATTAAATGTCTGGAATTGTGAAAAACTGAGTTTAAATGTATTTGGCTCAGGTGTATGTAAACTTCCGACTTCAACTGTAGCTAAACAACATTGATTTCTGCCTGTTAGCTTTTATTAATTTAACCTACAAAGTACAAATACACAGAATATAATGCCAAAAAGATGTCTTAAGTATCCAAAATCTAATCTAAGATTCGCTACAGTAAGATTCGCTACAGTAACACTACGGTCCATTCAGAGGCCACCTCTATTCTAGTGGATCAATCACACAGAGATAAATGAAGGACAGTCAAGAGTGAACTGTCCCTCACTGATGACCTCAAACTCCCCTTTGCCCCTCCATTTCGCTGCCCTAGCGGACTCATAAATAATGGAGGACGGAAGAGATGAGCCTGCAGGAAGCCCGTTTTAGGAGTATCACAGCACGGACATTGTAATGTATTGTCCTGGCCACATCTGCAGTCCTCATCCCTCCTTGCAGCATGCCTAAGGCACATTCACGCAGATGAGCAAGAACCCTGGGCATCTTTCTTTTGGTGTTGTTCCAGAGTCAGTAGAAAGGCCTCTTAGGTGTCCTAAATTTTCATAACTGTGACATTAATTGCCTACCGTCTGTAAGCTGTTAGTGTCTTAACGACCGTTCCACTGGTGCATGTTCATTAATTGTTTATGGTTCATTGAACAAGCATGGGAAACAGTGTTTAAACCCTTTACAATGAAATCTTGGAAGTTACTTGGATTTTTTACAAATTATCTTTATAAGACAGGGTCCTGAAAAAGAGACATTTCTTTTTTTGCTGGGTTTACTTCAAGGTCTCAGAACGAGTGACGTCACCGATTGAAACGCTATTAGCGCGCATCAACTAATTAGCCATTTCACACCAGTTACACTCACCCCCTTTGACCGCCTCCTTTTCCGCAGCAACAAGTGACCGGGGTCAACAGCATCAATGGGATCAACTATTTTTTCTCCGAATACAAATCGCTTTCTTTAAGGCAGTCATTTTACTTACGGCCCTTGGAAATGACCTGCATGTCTGCAGTTATAAAAAAGGTTTAAAATGCAATATATTGATTTACAAATACAAATCAAAAGGTGTTTGTTTGTGGATAGTGAATTGCATTTGTGGAAAGGAATTTACATTTGTGGATTGGTGATTTACATTTGTGGATTGGTGATTTACATTTGTGAATACATTTGGCATGATATTGATCCCATAGATCTACTCCTACACTGAACAAAAACATAAACGCTACATGTAAAGTGCTTGTCTCATGTTTGATGAGCTGAAATAAAAGATCACAGAAACGTTCCATACACACAAAAAGCTAATTTCTCTCAGATGTTGTGCACAAATGTGTTTACATCCCTGTTAGTGAGCATTTTATCTTTTGTCAAGATAATCCATCCACCTGACAGGTGTGGTATATCAAGAAGCTGAATAAACAGCATGATCATTACACAGGTGCACCTTGTGCTGAGGACAATAAAAGGCCACTTAAAAAATGTGCAGTTGTCACACAACACAATGTCAAATAAGTTTTAAGGGAGTGTGCAATTGGCATGCTGACTGCAGGAATGTCCACCAGAACTGTTGCCAGATCATTTTATGTTAATTCCTCTACCGTAAGCTGCCTCCAACGTCGTTTTAGAGAATTTGGCAGTACATCCAACCGGCCTGACAACTGAGGGGGGAGGGCGGGGTGCTGAGGAGTATTTCTGTCTGTAATAAAGCCTTTTTGTGAGGATAAACTCAGTCTGATTGGCTGGGTCTGGCTCCCCAGTGGATGAGCCTACGTCCTCCCAGGCCCACCCATGTGAAATCCAATGTATTTCAATTGAATGATTTCCTTATATGAACTGTAACTCAGCAAAATCTTTGAAATTGTTGCTCATTGCATTTATATTTTTGTTCAGTATATATAGCGCATTTGGAAAGTTTTCAGACTTCATCCACATTTTATTAAATTACAGCCTTATTCTAAAGTTGATTAGAATCAATCCACACACAATAATTACAAAGCAAAAATGACAAAAGCAAAAACTGGTTTTTAGACAAAAAAATAATAATATTACATTTACATAAGTATTCATACTCTTTACTCAGTACTTTGTTGAAGCACCTTTGGCAGCGATTACACATGTGTATTTGGGGAGTTTCTCCCATTCTTCTCTGCAGATCCTCTCAAGCTCTGTCAGGTTGAATGGAGAGAGTCGCTGCACATCTATTTTCAGGTCTCTCCAGAGATGTTCGATTGGGTTCAAGTCCGGGCTCTGGTTGGGCCACTTAAAGACATTCAGAGACTTGTCCCAAAGCCACTATTGCATTGAATTGGCTGTGTACTTAGGGTCATTGTCCTGTTGGACGGTGAACCTTTGCCCCAGTCTGAGGTCCTGAGCACTCTAGAGCAGGTTTTCATCAAGGATCTCTCTGTACTTTGCTCCATTCATCTTTCCCTCGATCCTGAATAGTCTCCCAGTCCCTGCCACTGAAAAACATTCCCACAGCATAATGTTGCCACCACCATGCTTCACCATAGGACGGTGTCAGGTTTCCTCCAGATGTGATGCTTAGCATTCAGGCCGAATAGTTAAATATTGGTTTCATCAGACCAGATAATCTTGTTTCTCATGGTCTGAGAGTCCTTTAGGTGCCTTTTGGTAAACACCAAGCCGACTGTCATGTACCTTTTACTGGGGAGTGGCTTCCGTCTGGCCACTCTACCATAAAGGCCTGATTGGTGGAATGCTGCAGAGATGGTTGTCCTTCTGGAAGGTTCTCCCATTTCCACAGAGGAACTCCGGAGCTCTGTCAGAGTGACCATCGTGTTCTTGGTCACCTCCCTGACTAAGGTCCTTCTCCCCCGATTGCTCAGTTCGGTCGGGCAGCCAGCTCTAGGAAGAGTCTTGGTGGTTCCAAGCTTCTGCCATTTAAGAATGATGGAGGCCAGTGTGTTCTTGGGGACCTTCACTGCTGCAGAAATGTCATCCCACTCTTCAGAGGTGGAGACACTCTAGACCCAAACTGCTACAGACCTATATCTATCCTACCCTGCATCTCTAAGGTCTTCGAAAGCCAAGTTAACAAACAGATTACTGACCATTTTGAATCACATCGTACCTTCTCCGCAATGCAATCTGGTTTCCGAGCTGGTCATGGGTGCACCTCAGCCACGCTCAAGGTCCTTAACGATATCCTAACCGCCATCGATAAGGGACATTACTGTGCAGCTGTATTCATCGACCTGGCCACGGCTTTCGACTCTGTCAATCACCACATTCTTATTGGCAGACTCAACAGCCATGGTTTCTCAAATGATTGCCCCGCCTGGTTCACCAACTACTTCTCTGATAGAGTTCAGTGTGCCAAATCGGAGGGCCTGTGTCCGGACCTCTGGCAGTCTCGATGGGGGTGCCACGGGGTTCAATTCTCGGGCCGACTCTTCTCTGTATACATAAATGATGTCGCTCTTGCTGCTGGTGATTCTATGATCCACCTCTACGCAGACGACACCATTCTGTATACTTCTGGCCCTTCTTTGGACACTGTGTTAACTAACCTCCAGACGAGCTTCAATTCCATGCAACTCTCCTTCCGTGGCCTCCAACTGCACTTAAAAGCAAATAAAACTAAATGCATGCTATTCAACCGATCATTGCCCGCACCTGCCCGCCCATCCAGCATCACTACTCTGGACGGCTGTGACTTAGAATACGTGGATAACTACAAATACCTAGGTGTCTGGCTAGACTGTAAACTCTCCATCCAGACTCACATTAAGCATCTCCAATCAAAAATTTTATCTAGAATCGGCTTCCTATTTCGCAACAAAGCTTCCTTCACTCATGCTGCCAAACATACCCTCGTAAAACTGACCATCCTACTAATCCTTGACTTCGGCGATGTCATCTATAAAATAGCCTCCAACACTCTACTCAGTAAACTGGATGTAGTCTATCACAGTGCCATCCGTTTTGCCACCAAAACCCCATACACTACTGCGACCTGTATGCTCTCGTTGGCTGGCCCGCACTTCATACTCGTCGACAAACCCACTGGCTACAGGTTATCGACAAGTCTCTGCTAGGTAAAGCCCCGCCCTATCTCAGCTCGCTGGACACCATAGCAGCATCCACTCGTAGCACGCGCTCCATCTCACTGGTTGGCCCCAAAGCCAAATCCTCCTTTGGTCGCCTTTCCTTCCAGTTCTCTGCTGCCACTGACTGGAACGAACTGCAAAAATCACTGAAGCTGGAGATTCCCATCTCCCTCACTAGCTTTAAGAACCAGCTGTCAGAGCAGCTCACAGATCACTGCAGCTGTTCATAGCCCATCTGTATACAGCCCATCTATCTAAATCATCCCCATACTGTATTTATTTATTTTGCTCCTTTTGCACCACAGTATCTCTACTTGCACATCCATCTTTTGCACATCTACCATTCCAGCGTTTAATTGCCATATTGTAATTACCACCATGGCCTATTTATTGCCTTAACTCCCTTATTTGACCTAATTTGCACTAACTGTATATAGACTTTGTATTCTTTTTTTCTACTGTATTATTGACTGTATGTTTTGTTCATTCCATGTGTAACTCTGTGTTGTTGTACAGTGGGGCAAAAAAGTATTTAGTCAGCCACCAATTGTGCAAATTCTCCCACTTAAAAACATGAGAGAGGCCTGTAATTTTCATCATAGGTACACTTCAACTATGAGAGACATAGTATGAGTGATGTTATGGGGCTGTTGCTGGGCAACACGGACTTTCAACTCCCTCCAAAGATTTTCTATGGGGTTGAGATCTGGAAACTGGCTAGGCCACTCCAGGACCTTGAAATGCTTCTTACGAAGCCACTCCCTTGTTGCTCGGGCGGTGTGTTTGGGATCATTGTCATGCTGCCCAGCCATGTTTGAAACCCAGCCACGTTTCATCTTCAATGCCCTTTTATTTTTATACCCCGTTTTCTCCCCAATTTCGTGGTATCCAATTGTTTTTAGTAGCCACTATCTTGTCTCATCGCTACAACTCCCGTACGGGTTCGGGAGAGACGAAGGTTGAAAGTCATGCGTCCTCCAATACACAACCCAACCAAGCCGCACTGCTTCTTAACACAGCGCGCATCCAACCTGGAAGCCAGCCGCACCAGTGTGTCGGAGGAAACACCGTGCACCTGGCAACCTTGGTTAGCGCAGCCACAGGAGTCGCTGGTGCGCGATGAGACAAGGACATCCCTACCGGCCAACCCCTCCCTAACCCGGGTCGGTGCTAGGCCACGGACCTCCCGATTGCAGCCGGTTATGACAGAGCCTGGGCGCGAACCCAGAGTCTCTGCTGGCGCTGCAGTACAGCGCCCTTAACCACTGCGCCACCCGGGAGGCCCTTCAATGCCCTTGCTGATGGAATGAGGTTCTCACTCAAAATCTCACGATACATGACCCCATTCATTCTTTCCTTTACACGTATCAGTCGTCCTGGTCCCTTTACAGAAAAACACCCCTAAAGCATGATGTTTCCACCCCCATGCTTCACAGTAGGTATGGTGTTCTTTGGATGCAACTCAGCATTCTTTGTCCTCTAAACATGACAAGTTGAGTTTTTACCAAAAGGTTATATTTTGGTTTCATCTGACCATATGACATTCTCCCAATCTTCTTCTGGATCATCCAAATGCTCTCTAGCAAACTTCAGACGGGCTTGGACATGTACTGTCTTAAGCAGGGGGACACGTCTGGCACTGCAGGATTTGAGACCCTGGCGGCGTAGTGTGTTACTGATGGTAGGCGTTGTTACTTTGGTCCCAGCTCTCTGCAGGTCATTCACTAGGTCCCCCCGTGTGGTTCTGGGATTTTTGCTCACCGTTCTTGTGATCCTTTTGACCCCACGGGGTGAGATCTTGCGTGGAGCCCCAGATCGAGGGAGATTATCAGTGATCTTGTATGTCTTCCATTTCCTAATAATTGCTCCCACAGTTGATTTCTTCAAACCAAGCTGCTTACCTATTGCAGATTCAGTCTTCCCAGCCTGGTGCAGGTCTACAATTTTGTTTCTGGTGTCCTTTGACAGCTCTTTGGTCTTGGCCATTGTGGAGTTTGGAGTGTGACTGTTTGAGGTTGTGGACAGGTGTCTTTTATACAGATTTTTCTTTCAGTGTATTTGTCCCAATCATTTTGGTCCCCTAAAATGGGGGGACTATGTACAAAATGTGCTGTAATTTCTAAACAGTTCACCCGATATAACTAGTAGAAAAACAAAAGAATGGGGATGGATTTTAGCTAGCTAACGTTGGCATTGCTAGCTATTTTGATGAACTTTGTTAGTTAATGACAACATTGCCAACTGTCTAAAGTAAATTTGATGGCAAAGTAGTTTCCTACTGAATATTTGACTACTTTACCAATGTCTTCGTATTTCCAGGCAATAGTGTAATTTAGACGAAACAGTAATTAAACCTAGACATTCTGGACGGAGGCTACCACCACTTTCGTGCACCACTATGGCGCCGCCGGTGAAAGGCGGCTTGAGAACGTTCATAACAATGGCATGACGCGACCGAGTGACGGAGGTGAAACCTATGAATACTTTTGTAGCTCACTGTATATGACTCTGGCTAACATCATTTGAATGAACATTCTACATTACCATGGAAATTATTGCATCGTGTTCCCATGAGTTTACCAGTCAAATTGCCAGGGATAGACGTTCCAAGATCGTTCTATTCATTCTATTTCTATGGTCACACACACCACCGGCCTCTGTCCATCCCCCGCCTTGCTTGGTGTGCAGGCTGCGCAGCAAACAAGTATCCAAGTTTAAACAAAGTTTAAATAAAACATGTCGACTATCCATATATCCTAAATGATCATGATATTATTCAAATGGTACAATTATTTCAAATGCCGATGGCTCTATCTCCCACACACACTGTTGCTTGGCTGTGCTTAAACACAGAGGGGCAGACGGTGTAGAATTATCACGAGTGGGAAGGTGGTGAGAGGAGAGGAGACGACACCCAGGGGAGCGTGGGTAAATCAGGTCAATAACAAGGCCGAAACTCCCTCCTCTCCAGTAAAGCTATCTGATCATCCTTTAACAGACTCCCTCCCTCCATCATGGAGTCGTACTAACCACACACTCCCATGGCTCTGGGGATCCAGATTTACGAGCTCGTCAAAGCCAAATTGGGGGCGTCTCGGGCAGACAAAGTGGGACAGATTGGTACGGCTTTATTAGGGCACTTTGAAATGCATTTTGGGTAGAGAGAGCCCGTCCAGCACAAATCACATACAGATGTAGGATCCTGCCACAGCAGGAAAATAATCCTGCATCAACAGGAAATGTGAATTATTACATTTTTGTAGGGAAAAATCTAGTCTGGAATTTCAGAAGCCTCAAATACACTACACGTTTTCAAATTCCTGCAAACTTTCCTGCAACAAATAAAATGTTATGTCACATGCGCCTGCATTGTTGGTTAAAGGCTTGTAAAGTAAGCATTTGACAGTGAAATGCTTACTTACATGCCCTTCAATCCATCCGTAAAACAAGCAAGGGGGGTTAGCAATAACATTTATAGTCTCTGACTAAACATGCTAAACAAAATATCCTTCATGTCGTTCCACAAAACAAATCAAACATGGAAAGACCGGCGAGGCGACACACTTGACTGCAATCAAATGCCGAGCGCCACTATTTCCCTGTCCTCCCGGGACATTTGTTTTTTCCAGTGAAATGCTTAATACACCGAGGTGGGCGGAGACGGCATCAAGCAGAGTGTGTGACACAATTTATCAAGGGCACCACGCACACACACACACACACACACACACACACTGACCTCAGGCAAGCACTGGGGACACTGGGCCGAGACACTGGGCCAATGGGTTTTTCGGATAAATCAATCCAGCTCGGGTGAACACCACCATCACCACATGCTCAAGGCAGTGGCTTGCTCCAAAACCCTCTCTAGACTAACATCCTCTATACATGTCCATTATGTTCCATCATTTGGTTCATGTATTGTGCGGAATTGAGGTTAAAATAGAATAGACTCTTTGTCATGTTGATCGATACAAATACTGATGGAAATCATTGGAATTTGTTAGCAATTTGCGTTGCCTCCATGGACAGAATGTCAGCCACTAACTGAAACAAATAAACCTTTAGAAATGAATGCTTGTATCTTACAGTCAGGTCTGTTACTTATAACATACTGTATTATACATGAATAGACATGTCAAAGGATAGAAAGAAAAGGGCCGATTCCATGAGGAAATAGAGAGAATGGCAAGTGAAGGTCATATCAGAGGAAAGCAGTGCACCTTGGCTGGGAGCCAAACCTTGGTTGCCATGGCGAGAGCCCCCTGTCTACCCATATCCTTCCACACTTTCGAGGAGATGCATTGCTGTCAGGTCAGTGGATTGTTTTGAGTGTAAAACGCCCGGCACTATTTTCTCTTCTTGTTGTTAGTGCAGTGAATCCAAGTGTGAATTATTATACTCAAATAGCCTGCAACGTTTTTTTCTGGTGAGAATCAATTACATTACCAACTCAAGGATACACAGACCAGGATTTATGAATAAAATATAAGCCGGTATTAATTTATTTTGCATTGTATCTCAAATATAAAAACACTATTCATGTATAAGTGTTAGTGAATTCAAAAGGACACGTGCCTGAATGTGTTTCATTCTTTAACAGTGGGAAGTTGTTAGGAGGTTGTTGAGGCAGTGTGAAATTGCAGTAAGAGAATACTCAAACGGTTACTGAGCATAGTTGACAGCACAGTGGTAAACAAAGAGCATCAAAGAACACAAGATGTGAACACGGATGAGCCCCGAGAGACGGAATGGAAAAATCCTTCAGTATTAATCAAGAGATATTTCATCATCAAAGTCTTCCACAACAACAGAGGGTGCAGGTACAGCATCTCCCTAAGCGAAGCCAAAGTCACTGATACAAGGAGTGACAAGAGAAACATGTTTCCCTTTGATTTTGTCTGGAAGAGTGACCATTTTGGGAGGTAGCAACTGTAGGTGTTTTGCAGGTGCCATGCATTTGTAAATAAGTAACAGAACACTTCACACGCTATTTTAATAATGCCTACATCAGATTAATTAGGATCAGGTTAAGTACTGCTGAGGCGTGTGGATAGAGGTGGGATCAGTTCTGGCCCAGTCGGCAGATTGTAGGCTAGGCTAATGCTAGCCTACAGTCTCACTGATAAATCCAGAGTCGCTCAGACACGTAACAACAACAATTAAAGGGGCAATGTGCATTGCAACATCCATTTTTGGACTTATAAATGAATGATATGTACCCATTGATTCTTGAAGAATATACCTTATAAATGCCTCATGGGTGTTGCTCAACTGGCGTATCCCATCAGAACCCAAAAATATAAGCTTGTTTTACTCCAAATGTTTGTAAACAAAGTAAATGTAAAAACTATCATTTTGATATCGTGGAGGGTCAGTCCTTACCTCCATAGCTCAGTCTATGGAATTTGAGAATGGTTGCATTTCTCCAGCCCCATCCCTCAGATTTTTACGGAACCAGGGGCGGTGAGTACGCGTTGTTATTATTTTTTGGTCTGCGGATTGCAGCTTTAATTCCCTGGCTCCCAATACACAGGGGACTCTCTCATGTCTCCCTCTCTCTCTCTCTCTCTCTCTCTCGCCATTCCCAGCCCTGACAGACACCGATGTGGACGGATGAGCTTCAATTTATGAAATACTCATTAAAAAAATGGGGAAGCTCATGAATCATTCATAAAGTATGTATTTGTGTTGGATTGTAGTATTTAATCCCCTTTAGGTTGGTTCAGATTGGGACTATTGCCCCTTCCTGAGGATAAGGCTCTGATTGTAGTATGGATGCATGCTTGTGTGTTCAACTGACTGCACAGTCCACACTAGGGAGTGTCTAGTGGAGCAGATATGGACCACTGATTGCGGGATGTAGTGCAGTCAGTCAGTGGCGAGGGCAGAGTTGATAGCCGTGAACGTGAGGGTGGATTCAGTGGATTCAGAGTTCTATCCGCTTCTATCCGCGGGGAGGAGAAGAGAGCCAGAGCGGAACGGCTTTGACGGGGGCGGAAACGAGGAACGACGGAGCAAAAGGCAGTGTGAAATGAGACGCGGCGGGAGAGAGTCAGGGTGCAAGGAGGGGCGAAGTGGCGGTAGGGAGAAAGGCCACATTGTGTACTAGAACCAAATATGGAGAAGGGCACCTCAAATGTAATATATGGGATCCCTCACTCCTTTATGTGTAGGGTGCAGACAATGACAGGGTATTGTGGGTGTCTGGGGAAGGAGGCTCATAGGGGGAGGGGAAGAGAGCTTGAGGTACTGCCACCCCTGGCATGGTGGGGCCTGTTGGCATAAGCCACAGTGGTGTGCCAGCTGCTGATAAGGGGATTGCTTGGCACAGATGATGAGCTGTGTGTGTAGGGGGCAGGGTGGAAAATAGAGTCAAATACACTAACATTAGAGGTCTATTTTGCTTATTTGTGGAGGGTGGTGAATGGGAGTGTGTGTGGTCCTGGGTGCTTCTTCTTTTTGACTGAGCGAGCCCTATACCATTCCTTCAACCCCAAAACCTCTCTTTGGGTCGAACATCTGGAATTCATCTCTGGTCTTTGTGCTTGGTTATCAAAGTGGCGACATCCTTTGAGATAGTCCTAAGAGAGAATAGGAACACACGCCGAGCTCGTCTGCCGGGCAGCCCAACCGGGGCCCTGTAGATCAATACAGAGGCCAAACAATCAATCCTGCAACGAAGCAATTTGGTTGCTTTAACCCTTTGGTGTCTGCGGGCAGTCATATTGCAGCCCAGTCCTTGGAGAGAGCTGTCCGAATGAAAGGTGTTGTGAACAAACGTAGTTGTACTCCTAGCAATTTGAGTAGCAATAACATGCGCGGTAAATGTATAGCCCGTCAATCTTCATTCTGTCACCAATCGTATGAATGGCTCCCAGGTGATTGAATAAAATAGGGGCTCAAATCCCAAACAAGAAGAAGGAAACATGAAACGGAGCAGTCAGATGCTGACAAATGGACGTTTTGATCTCTGTATCTGTCAGTCAGAGGGGGCATTACCTTTTGAGAAGGTCAGCTAGATTTGACAGCAAAATGACAGGGCCACATTCAACACTACACTCTAAAAAAAACTATTTCCTCCACCTATTCCCATCTATACAGAAGTATTATACAGTATGTCTTAGGCTAGGCTGGCTTAATGGGTGTGTAATGGCACATGTTATGACACATGCTATCATTCTTACCAGAGGTGTCTGAAAGTCAGTGGCGCATTCTCGTGCACAACACAATCACATGACTTTCTTTACCAGCCAATCAAGGGAGGAAGATCAATATCCATATCCCAATTATATAGCATAGAGAACATTAAATGGAGAATCGGACTAAATGGAGCAATAACATGGGATTACATTCTGGTCTGTATCAATGTCGTAAAACTGTCTTTATGATAGAAGGTGCACACATATACGAAATAGATTTTCCCTATGGCTCCAGCATATTCACACTGTTACATAGCTAATGGTTTATATTAAGATTCATATCTCGTTTTCCATCCTCTGAATGCTCCCATAGCACCTCAGGAGCTGTGGTATATTTGTAATATATTCCAACTATTATAAGGGGTCAATAATAAGGGTTGAATGGCTTTAGGGTTATGTGAACATTATATTCTCAGTCCCAGAGATTGTTTGTTCTTTTACTGTGCAGGAATGCCGGCGGCTTCCCAGAAGTCTGCAGTGCGGATGTGTGGACCTCTGCTCTTTTTTATCCTCCAGCACATTTACTGAGCTGGGGTTGTACGGGCTGATAGAACCCAGAGAGAGAGAACCCAGAGAGAGAGAGAGAGCTAACTCTATAATAATTTTAGGCCCAGAAAATATCTCGGCGCATAGTGGCATATCAAACCTCGAGAGTTGGCTATTCATATGAAAAGTACAGAGTGTGAATTTAAATGAGAACACAATGAGTGTTAAAGAAACAAGATAATGAGGTTACTGGAGAATAGGTAGCTTTGACTAGTAATCCATCTCCCTGATAGAATGATGTTAGTGACAGTAGTGGCTTTTCATTTCTCATTGTCAATAGGATATGGAATATAATACGTGTACACTATTGAATTTAACAGATTTACCTGGAGACGTCACACCTATACAATGTTACCACTCGACATAGGACCGTTGCCATGGAGACCAGGCCAAGGGCCAAAGGTGACAACATTGAAACTGACCTTCTGAAGGAAGAGGACTATTCTCCCAACCATTTCGTCCCTCTGCTCCTCCAGGCAGAAGAGGGTGCGCGGCGTGCGGACGAACACCTTGGTCTTGCCGTAGGCCACGTCGTGCTCGAAGCCGCAGCCCTGCACCAGCCTCTTCACTGCCTCTTTGTCCGACGGGAGGTCGTGATTGGGCCACGTGAACTCCGAGATCATCTTGTACCTGAGGGGGCGGAATGGAGGCAGAGAGGGTCCAATATTAGTGGGCCTCAAAACGCTTTAGCACCATCGCTAACCAGAGTGGTTCTGATAGTTCAGAGCAATGCAGTAATTGGGTTTATTGCTGCAAACAGTGTGTTAACTGTTCCTCACATTGGACTAAATGACTGACTTTAATTCCCAATTGTGTCTGCATCACTCTTCTTCTTTCACAAAACATACTTTGTTGAAGTGATTGGTTCTTTGACAGTGACTCACAGAAAAAAATTCCTAATTTATTATGTAAAACAAGTGTGTGAGTGCACACGTTTGTATGATTGAGAGACAGAATCTCATTTAGTTGTCTACGGTGTCGTCTAGTCTAATCTGATGCAAGAGACTTGCAGCATCGTAAGTGACAACACTGCTGTCACATAGCATCATCACATCGGCTTGTGAGTGGGCGCTAAGGCCCTCCTCTCCTCTGCAAAGCTCTCTATGATTTAGTCCAGTACTGACTGGATTCTGCTTTACCAAACTCAAGGTCAGCCCCGGTCTATTCATTTAGTCACGATTTGGTGTTATTAAGAGTACTGGATGTACACTACCGTTCAAAAGTTTAGGGTCACTTAGAAATGTCCTTGTTTTTGAAAGAAAAGCACATTTTTCGTCTATTAAAATATCAAATTGATCAGAAATACAGTGTAGACATTGCTAATGTTGTAAATGACTATTGTAGCTGGAAACGGCAGATTTTTTATGGAATATCTACACAGGCGTCCAGAGGCCCATTATCAGCAACCATCACTCCTGTGTTCCAATGGCACGTTGTGTTAGCTAATCCAAGTTTATCATTTTAAAAGGCTAATTGATCATGAGAAACAGATGCCTCACAAGTCCTCAACTGGCTGCTTCATTAAATAGTCAACAGATAGTCAACGTCAACAGTGAAGAGGCGACTCGAGGATGCTGGCCTTCTAGGTAGAGATGCAAAGAAAAAGCCATATCACAGAGTGGCCAATAAAACGAAAAGCTTAAGATGGGCAAAAGAACACAGACACTGGAAAGAGGAACTCTTTCTAGAAGGCAAATGCTGATGCTCCAGATACTCAACTAGTCTAAAGAAGGCCAGGTTTATTGCGTCTTTAAAATCAGGACAACAGTTTTCAGCTGCCCTAACATAATTGCAAAAGGGTTTTCTTAATGATCAATTAGCCTTTTAAAATGATAAACTTGGATTACGTAACACAACGTGCCATTGGAACACAGGAGTGAAGGTTGCTGATAAATGGGCCTCTGGACGCTTATGTAGATAATCCATTAAAAAAAAAATCTGCCGTTTCCAGCTACAATAGTAATTTACAACATTGACAATGTCTACACTGTATTTCTGATGATGTTATTTTAATGGACAAAAAGTGTGCTTTTCTTTCAAAAACAAGGACATTTCTAAGTGACCCTAACCTTTTGAACGGTGGTGTACGTAAATGAATGTCATGGTATAATGGTAGAGAAAAAAAAGAATGAAGGAATGTTCAGTTGGTGAGCGGATCGAATACAGAGGCAGGAAGTAGTGACACCGACACATTGAAAGCATAAAATGAATCAGAAGTGATCATTGTGAGGTTCATATTGTTGATGAATCCTGTCTCAATACGACAGAGCATGTTTCCCCCCCCCCCACTAAAGTGCAGCGCGTCAACTGCATTCGATGGAAAAGACACGTCATTAAAAACACACCCACTCTGTTGCAGGGCTGTTTTCCTGAAGGGCAGGGCACAGGAACATTGTGTTGGAGGGGGCTTGTATTCACAAAGAGGGAATTGTTTAAGAAAATCTTCAAATTAAATCCCCCGGTTTTAATGCATTTTTGTAACTTTGCACAATGATTTTGCTCTGGGAAAATGTCCCTGTCAGACTAGGAATGTTGCTATCGGATGGGGATCAGGCCTTTTATATCATAATGAATAAGACCATATGGAAAGGAGGGAGTTGACCCTTAATCACCACTACTCGGGACCTGATTCTCCTTCTACCTGGAGATGAGGTTTAAGCTCGTACCTCTGGAGGAAGCGGGGGTACTCCTGGCGGTTGGCGAATCCGGCGCGGCGCACACGAACGTTCTCCAGTAGGCCCAGGTACTCGACCTGGTGGCGACAACGCTCGTACTCGAACAGCAGGGGCGACTTGACGTCGTTGGGCTTGATGCAGCGCACATAGTAGGGCTCCTGTACACACAAACCACCAGGGGGACCACAGTGAGGAGACACAGTGAGGAGACACAGCGAGGAGACACAGCGAGGAGACACAGCCCCCCCCCCCCCAGTCTCCTATCCTCTATCGGCACGAATGTGGAACAACTGTACAGGTGAAAGCTAATTCCTATAGGATATCCAACATGTTTTTTTTTTTTTAAGACTTTATTTTTGTTCTTTTTTTTTTTACATCCTGTGAATTTACATGTATAATTTCAGAGGAGTAGACTATTGAGATGAACTCGCTCTGTCAAGTCAGTAGTACACGTTCTCAAAAAAAATGTCATGTTGTTGTTGGCCAATGAAATAGTTGCCAGGAGGTGGCCACAACCCTCACCTTGCATGCCAGGTTCTCCACCAATGCGATCATGGAGTTCTTAAAGAGGGTGGCGGCCGTTAGGGGTCGTTTGGTGACCTCAGTGATACTCAGCTTGCCCTCCGGCCACATCATCTTCAGCACTGGGTTGGAGCTACGGAGAGAGAGGAAGAGAGGGGAAGAGGAAAAGAGAGGGAGAAAGAGAGGAGCGGGGGAAAAAAGAGGGGAGGAAAAATTGGTTATCAGTGCATCATAGAAGGCTACAGTGGGACCATGAGATAGGGAGGGAGGAGGGCGAGAGGAGAGGGGATAGCAGGTGGTTATCAGTGCATCATAGAAGGCTGCAGTGGGGCCATGAGATAGGGAGGGGTGAGAGGAGAGGGGATAGCAGGTGTGTGTTGACTCTAACCTGTTGTACAGTAGCCTTTTAAAGTCCTGGAAGAGAGTGTCCTTGTTCTTGTCGATGAAGCCAACCACAGAGTACCTGCGGTAGTACAAAGTAGACACACACTTTGATCATCTTTTTCAGACACTAAGACAACATACAGCACCAAAGACGGTGCTTAAAGACAACAGCGTCTCCTAAAACCTACTCAGAAATTATTACAATGGATGAATCACAGAAGAATTAGAGAACAAATCCTCTGTTTCCAGAAAAACAGTGGGAATGTAGGAGCCATCAGTAAGACCCAGGAGGAAACTGGCCCATTAAAGGCCTGACTCCACAGTCTCAGGCTGTATCTCAAATGGCACCCTATTCCCTATATAGTGCACTACTTTTGACCAGGACCCCATTGACCAGAGCCCTATGGACCCTGGTCAACAGTAGTGCACTATATAGGGAATAGGGTGCCATTTGGAACGCGGTGGGTCTCAAGTTTGAGTACTCTCTGAACCAGTTAGGCAGGCAGAGTGGATGTCACAGTCCATGGTATTTATCTCTCATATTTAAAGACATATAATTGATGTGTATTTTCTTTAATTCATGTAATTCAGGGCTCTGTGAAGCAGACGTTGGTCTCAGTATGACTCCCTGATAAAACAAAGGTTAAATAAAAAGATATTAACCATGGGGATGTAGCTTGGCGATGCTGGGCAGGACAGACATGCAGGCGTTGAGGATGACTTGCATACTGTAGCATACACAGCTGGTGATTTGGTTGATGATAGTGTTTGATGATCTCATGTTTTTGTAATGATGAGAGTGATGGGGTCACCTTAGGGTCATGATAGGGGCTGCACCAAATGCTTGATGTATTATAATAATTGATTATGCTTAGGTTGTATTAATAGAAGGGGAGGGGTTATAAGACCCCTCCCACACTACATTTATAGAGTCCTGGACTACAGATTAGCAATATATATATTCATTATAAGGTTTAATATTGTTCCCCAGTTATTTTCTAGTCTTTGCCTCTTACAAGAAACGGTCTGAGAGCTGTGTGAGTTATTGCAGTGAAAACAGGGTGTCTGTGAGAAAGCGCCTCAAGGCTAAAAGAGATTCATAGACACAGAACCCTGCAGGGGAGTGAAAGAGATAAGAGACAAGTCAGACATACCACTATAAAGCAACTTGAGGAGTGGAAAATTACTGCTGAGCCCTTAGAAAACACAAACTATTGTTCTCTCCTGCAGGTTTGTACAACTGTATATGCATGGGTTTGGTCTCATGAGTAGAAGGTGTTGACGTAGGCAGTTACGTCACTATGGGTTGACTGCAAGCACATTAAAAGCAAATTGGACTTTTCCAATTTTGCAGAACTCAGTAGAGACATCAGTTGTATGTGTGATGTTTGATCTCTGACTTCTATCTACAGCTGTATTTAGATTTTTTTTTTTATTCTGATTTATAAGTGCACATTTTGAGTGTTCTTTATTTGTTAAGTAAATAACGGAGCCCAGAAAATGGAAACCAACAAGGGTATTTAAACAACAAAGTGAAGTGTAAGGAAGTCACTTCTGCCACCACAATGACTGATAACAAAAGGGTGGTGCCATACAGTACTGTACACCACTGTATACAGGAACTTACACGACATCCCCTGCATAGTGCCGGATACGGAAATCTCTGTCAAACTCCAAACTCTTGTCTGTCGGGGAGAGCTGTGGATGGAGAGAGAGAGAAATTGAGTAACAAACCTGGGGAAGTAGGGAGGGATACATTCAAACAGCCAAGGAGGTGAGTTTACTTGACTCTGCCTAGGAATCTAATAGCTCCTATGCAAAGGAGCGAAAACAATGGGGCACTTTAGTCTGTAATATTAAGGGCATCTATTTTCAGATGTGCTATGCTACATTTTTCTTTACTGGAAAGCATCTTCCCCAGATATAACATCCTGTATCCCCATTAGAGAGAGAGAAGCTGCTTCCCCAGATATAACATACTGTATCCCCATTAGAGAGAGAGAAGCTGCTTCCCCAGATATAACATACTGTATCCCCATTAGAGAGAGAGAAGCTGCTTCCCCAGATATAACATCCTGTATCCCCATTATTGAGAGAGAGAAGCTGCTTCCCCAGATATAACATCCTGTATCCCCATTAGAGAGAGAGAAGTTGCTTCCCCAGATATAACATACTGTATCCCCATTAGAGAGAGAGAAGCTGCTTCCCCAGATATAACATACTGTATCCCCATTAGAGAGAGAGAAGCTGCTTCCCCAGATATAACATACTGTATCCCCATTAGAGAGAGAGAAGCTGCTTCCCCAGATATAACGTACTGTATCCCCATTAGAGAGAGAGAAGCTGCTTCCCCAGATGTAACCTACGGTACTGTATCCCCATTAGAGAGAGAGAAGCAGCTTCCCCAGATATAACATCCTGTATCCCCATTAGAGAGAGAGAGAAGCTGCTTCCCCAGATATAACATACTGTATCCCCATTAGAGAGAGAGAAGCTGCTTCCCCAGATATAACGTACTGTATCCCCATTAGAGAGAGAGAAGCTGCTTCCCCAGATATAACATACTGTATCCCCATTAGAGAGAGAGAAGCTGCTTCCCCAGATATAACGTACTGTATCCCCATTAGAGAGAGAGAAGCTGCTTCCCCAGATATAACATACTGTATCCCCATTAGAGAGAGAGAGAAGCTGCTTCCCCAGATATAACGTACTGTATCCCCATTAGAGAGAGAGAAGCTGCTTCTCCAGATATAACGTACTGTATCCCCATTAGAGAGAAGCTGCTTCCCCAGATATAACATACTGTATCCCCATTAGAGAGAAGCTGCTTCCCCAGATATAACATACTGTATCCCCATTAGAGAGAGAGAAGCTGCTTCCCCAGATATAACATACTGTATCCCCATTAGAGAGAAGCTGCTTCCCCAGATATAACATACTGTATCCCCATTAGAGAGAGAGAAGCTGCTTCTCCAGATATAACATACTGTATCCCCATTAGAGAGAGAGAAGCTGCTTCTCCAGATATAACATACTGTATCCCCATTAGAGAGAGAGAAGCTGCTTCCCCAGATATAACATACTGTATCCCCATTAGAGAGAGAGAAGCTACTTCCCCAGATATAACATCCTGTATCCCCATTAGAGAGAGAGAAGCTGCTTCTCCAGATATAACATACTGTATCCCCATTAGAGAGAGAGAAGCTGCTTCCCCAGATATAACATACTGTATCCCCATTAGAGAGAAGCTGCTTCCCCAGATATAACATACTGTATCCCCATTAGAGAGAAGCTGCTTCCCCAGATATAACATACTGTATCCCCATTAGAGAGAGAGAAGCTGCTTCCCCAGATATAACATACTGTATCCCCATTAGAGAGAGAGAGAGAAGCAGCTTCCCCAGATATAACATCCTGTATCCCCATTAGAGAGAGAGAAGCTGCTTCTCCAGATATAACATACTGTATCCCCATTAGAGAGAGAGAAGCTGCTTCCCCAGATATAACCTACTGTATCCCCATTAGAGAGAGAGAAGCTGCTTCCCCAGATATAACATCCTGTATCCCCATTAGAGAGAGAGAGAAGCTGCTTCCCCAGATATAACATCCTGTATCCCCATTAGAGAGAGAGAGAAGCTGCTTCCCCAGATATAACATACTGTATCCCTATTAGAGAGAGAGAAGCTACTTCCCCAGATATAACGTACTGTATCCCCATTAGAGAGAGAGAAGCTGCTTCCCCAGATATAACATACTGTATCCCCATTAGAGAGAGAGAGAGAAGCAGCTTCCCCAGATATAACATCCTGTATCCCCATTAGAGAGAGAGAGAAGCTGCTTCCCCAGATATAACATACTGTATCCCCATTAGAGAGAGAGAAGCTGCTTCCCCAGATATAACATACTGTATCCCCATTAGAGAGAGAGAAGCTGCTTCCCCAGATATAACGTACTGTATCCCCATTAGAGAGAGAGAAGCTGCTTCCCCAGATATAACCTACGGTACTGTATCCCCATTAGAGAGAGAGAAGCAACTTCCCCAGATATAACATCCTGTATCCCCATTAGAGAGAGAGAGAAGCTGCTTCCCCAGATATAACATACTGTATCCCCATTAGAGAGAGAGAAGCTGCTTCCCCAGATATAACGTACTGTATCCCCATTAGAGAGAGAGAAGCTGCTTCCCCAGATATAACATACTGTATCCCCATTAGAGAGAGAGAAGCTGCTTCCCCAGATATAACGTACTGTATCCCCATTAGAGAGAGAGAAGCTGCTTCCCCAGATATAACATACTGTATCCCCATTAGAGAGAGAGAGAAGCTGCTTCCCCAGATATAACGTACTGTATCCCCATTAGAGAGAGAGAAGCTGCTTCTCCAGATATAACGTACTGTATCCCCATTAGAGAGAAGCTGCTTCCCCAGATATAACATACTGTATCCCCATTAGAGAGAAGCTGCTTCCCCAGATATAACATACTGTATCCCCATTAGAGAGAGAGAAGCTGCTTCCCCAGATATAACATACTGTATCCCCATTAGAGAGAAGCTGCTTCCCCAGATATAACATACTGTATCCCCATTAGAGAGAGAGAAGCTGCTTCTCCAGATATAACATACTGTATCCCCATTAGAGAGAGAGAAGCTGCTTCCCCAGATATAACATACTGTATCCCCATTAGAGAGAGAGAAGCTACTTCCCCAGATATAACATCCTGTATCCCCATTAGAGAGAGAGAAGCTTCTTCTCCAGATATAACATACTGTATCCCCATTAGAGAGAGAGAAGCTGCTTCCCCAGATATAACATACTGTATCCCCATTAGAGAGAAGCTGCTTCCCCAGATATAACATACTGTATCCCCATTAGAGAGAAGCTGCTTCCCCAGATATAACATACTGTATCCCCATTAGAGAGAGAGAGAGAAGCAGCTTCCCCAGATATAACATCCTGTATCCCCATTAGAGAGAGAGAAGCTGCTTCTCCAGATATAACATACTGTATCCCCATTAGAGAGAGAGAAGCTGCTTCCCCAGATATAACCTACTGTATCCCCATTAGAGAGAGAGAAGCTGCTTCCCCAGATATAACATACTGTATCCCCATTAGAGAGAGAGAAGCTGCTTCCCCAGATATAACATACGGTATCCCCATTAGAGAGAGAGAAGCTGCTTCCCCAGATATAACCTACTGTATCCCCATTAGAGAGAGAGAAGCTGCTTCCCCAGATATAACCTACTGTATCCCCATTAGAGAGAGAGAGAAGCTGCTTCCCCAGATATAACATCCTGTATCCCCATTAGAGAGAGAGAAGCTGCTTCTCCAGATATAACATACTGTATCCCCATTAGAGAGAGAGAAGCTGCTTCCCCAGATATAACATACTGTATCCCCATTAGAGAGAAGCTGCTTCCCCAGATATAACATACTGTATCCCCATTAGAGAGAAGCTGCTTCCCCAGATATAACATACTGTATCCCCATTAGAGAGAGAGAAGCTGCTTCTCCAGATATAACATACTGTATCCCCATTAGAGAGAGAGAAGCTGCTTCCCCAGATATAACATACTGTATCCCCATTAGAGAGAAGCTGCTTCCCCAGATATAACATCCTGTATCCCCATTAGAGAGAGAGAAGCTGCTTCCCCAGATATAACATACTGTATCCCCATTAGAGAGAAGCTGCTTCCCCAGATATAACATACTGTATCCCCATTAGAGAGAAGCTGCTTCCCCAGATATAACATACTGTATCCCCATTAGAGAGAGAGAAGCTGCTTCCCCAGATATAACATCCTGTATCCCCATTAGAGAGAGAGAAGCTGCTTCCCCAGATATAACATCCTGTATCCCCATTAGAGAGAGAGAAGCTGCTTCCCCAGATATAACATACTGTATCCCCATTAGAGAGAGAGAGAGAAGCAGCTTCCCCAGATATAAACATACTGTATCCCCATTAGAGAGAGAGAAGCTGCTTCCCCAGATATAACATACTGTATCCCCATTAGAGAGAGAGAGAAGCAGCTTCCCCAGATATAACATACTGTATCCCCATTAGAGAGAGAGAAGCTGCTTCCCCAGATATAACATCCTGTATCCCCATTAGAGAGAGAGAGATGCTGCTTCCCCAGATATAACATACTGTATCCCCATTAGAGAGAGAGAAGCTGCTTCCCCAGATATAACATCCTGTATCCCCATTAGAGAGAGAGAAGCTGCTTCCCCAGATATAACGTACTGTATCCCCATTAGAGAGAGAGAAGCTGCTTCCCCAGATATAACCTACTGTATCCCCATTAGAGAGAGAGAAGCTGCTTCCCCAGATATAACATCCTGTATCCCCATTAGAGAGAGAGAAGCTGCTTCCCCAGATATAACATCCTGTATCCCCATTAGAGAGAGAGAAGCTGCTTCCCCAGGTATAACATCCTGTATCCCCATTAGAGAGAGAGAAGCTGCTTCCCCAGATATAACATACTGTATCCCCATTAGAGAGAAGCTGCTTCCCCAGATATAACATACTGTATCCCCATTAGAGAGAGAGAAGCTGCTTCCCCAGATATAACATCCTGTATCCCCATTAGAGAGAGAGAAGCTGCTTCCCCAGATATAACATCCTGTATCCCCATTAGAGAGAGAGAAGCTGCTTCCCCAGATATAACATCCTGTATCCCCATTAGAGAGAGAGAAGCTGCTTCCCCAGATATAACATACTGTATCCCCATTAGAGAGAGAGAGAAGCAGCTTCCCCAGATATAAACATACTGTATCCCCATTAGAGAGAGAGAAGCTGCTTCCCCAGATATAACATACTGTATCCCCATTAGAGAGAGAGAGAAGCAGCTTCCCCAGATATAACATACTGTATCCCCATTAGAGAGAGAGAAGCTGCTTCCCCAGATATAACATCCTGTATCCCCATTAGAGAGAGAGAGATGCTGCTTCCCCAGATATAACATACTGTATCCCCATTAGAGAGAGAGAAGCTGCTTCCCCAGATATAACATCCTGTATCCCCATTAGAGAGAGAGAAGCTGCTTCCCCAGATATAACGTACTGTATCCCCATTAGAGAGAGAGAAGCTGCTTCCCCAGATATAACCTACTGTATCCCCATTAGAGAGAGAGAAGCTGCTTCCCCAGATATAACATCCTGTATCCCCATTAGAGAGAGAGAAGCTGCTTCCCCAGATATAACATCCTGTATCCCCATTAGAGAGAGAGAAGCTGCTTCCCCAGATATAACATCCTGTATCCCCATTAGAGAGAGAGAAGCTGCTTCCCCAGATATAACATCCTGTATCCCCATTAGAGAGAGAGAAGCTGCTTCCCCAGATATAACATCCTGTATCCCCATTAGAGAGAGAGAGAAGCTGCTTCCCCAGATATAACATACTGTATCCCCATTAGAGAGAGAGAGAGAAGCTGCTTCCCCAGATATAACATCCTGTATCCCCATTAGAGAGAGAGAAGCTACTTCCCCAGATATAACATCCTGTATCCCCATTAGAGAGAGAGAGAAGCTGCTTCCCCAGATATAACATCCTGTATCCCCATTAGAGAGAGAGAGAAGCTGCTTCCCCAGATATAACATACTGTATCCCTATTAGAGAGAGAGAAGCTACTTCCCCAGATATAACGTACTGTATCCCCATTAGAGAGAGAGAAGCTGCTTCCCCAGATATAACATACTGTATCCCCATTAGAGAGAGAGAGAGAAGCAGCTTCCCCAGATATAACATCCTGTATCCCCATTAGAGAGAGAGAGAAGCTGCTTCCCCAGATATAACATACTGTATCCCCATTAGAGAGAGAGAAGCTGCTTCCCCAGATATAACATACTGTATCCCCATTAGAGAGAGAGAAGCTGCTTCCCCAGATATAACGTACTGTATCCCCATTAGAGAGAGAGAAGCTGCTTCCCCAGATATAACCTACGGTACTGTATCCCCATTAGAGAGAGAGAAGCAGCTTCCCCAGATATAACATCCTGTATCCCCATTAGAGAGAGAGAGAAGCTGCTTCCCCAGATATAACATACTGTATCCCCATTAGAGAGAGAGAAGCTGCTTCCCCAGATATAACGTACTGTATCCCCATTAGAGAGAGAGAAGCTGCTTCCCCAGATATAACATACTGTATCCCCATTAGAGAGAGAGAAGCTGCTTCCCCAGATATAACCTACTGTATCCCCATTAGAGAGAGAGAAGCTGCTTCCCCAGATATAACATCCTGTATCCCCATTAGAGAGAGAGAAGCTGCTTCCCCAGATATAACATCCTGTATCCCCATTAGAGAGAGAGAAGCTGCTTCCCCAGATATAACATCCTGTATCCCCATTAGAGAGAGAGAAGCTGCTTCCCCAGATATAACATCCTGTATCCCCATTAGAGAGAGAGAAGCTGCTTCCCCAGATATAACATCCTGTATCCCCATTAGAGAGAGAGAGAAGCTGCTTCCCCAGATATAACATACTGTATCCCCATTAGAGAGAGAGAGAGAAGCTGCTTCCCCAGATATAACATCCTGTATCCCCATTAGAGAGAGAGAAGCTACTTCCCCAGATATAACATCCTGTATCCCCATTAGAGAGAGAGAGAAGCTGCTTCCCCAGATATAACATCCTGTATCCCCATTAGAGAGAGAGAGAAGCTGCTTCCCCAGATATAACATACTGTATCCCTATTAGAGAGAGAGAAGCTACTTCCCCAGATATAACGTACTGTATCCCCATTAGAGAGAGAGAAGCTGCTTCCCCAGATATAACATACTGTATCCCCATTAGAGAGAGAGAGAGAAGCAGCTTCCCCAGATATAACATCCTGTATCCCCATTAGAGAGAGAGAGAAGCTGCTTCCCCAGATATAACATACTGTATCCCCATTAGAGAGAGAGAAGCTGCTTCCCCAGATATAACATACTGTATCCCCATTAGAGAGAGAGAAGCTGCTTCCCCAGATATAACGTACTGTATCCCCATTAGAGAGAGAGAAGCTGCTTCCCCAGATATAACCTACGGTACTGTATCCCCATTAGAGAGAGAGAAGCAGCTTCCCCAGATATAACATCCTGTATCCCCATTAGAGAGAGAGAAGCTGCTTCCCCAGATATAACGTACTGTATCCCCATTAGAGAGAGAGAAGCTGCTTCCCCAGATATAACATACTGTATCCCCATTAGAGAGAGTGAAGCTGCTTCCCCAGATATAACGTACTGTATCCCCATTAGAGAGAGAGAAGCTGCTTCCCCAGATATAACATACTGTATCCCCATTAGAGAGAGAGAGAAGCTGCTTCCCCACATATAACGTACTGTATCCCCATTAGAGAGAGAGAAGCTGCTTCTCCAGATATAACGTACTGTATCCCCATTAGCGAGAGAGAAGCTGCTTCCCCAGATATAACGTACTGTATCCCTATTAGAGAGAGAGAAGCTACTTCCCCAGATATAACGTACTGTATCCCCATTAGCGAGAGAGAAGCTGCTTCCCCAGATATAACGTACTGTATCCCCATTAGAGAGAGAGAAGCTGCTTCCCCAGATATAACGTACTGTACTGTAACCCCATTAGAGAGAGAGAAGCTGCAGAGCCACTGGTGCAGACAACAAGGTCGCTAAAACAACAGCACAGTCAGGTGGGACACATGCTATTTTCTCCCACTGGAGTGTGAGCGAGAGAGACCGAGAGAGAGAGAGAGGAGGGGGCAATGTGTGCACGTGAAATATGAATGAGCCGTGTGTGGTGACGCAGGAACTGGATGTGGCCAACTGTATGTAGGCCAGTGGTGGAGTGCAGAGAGGAGAGAAAAGGAACATGCAGGGGACTTTAGAGGTCTGCCGCAGTCCTCTGCCACCTGTCCTTTTTCTGTCTGTGGGCATGCGTGTATACCTGACTGTACCCGTTTGTCTGTGTCTGCATATCCATCCATGTGGCATGGCAACATACAAGGCAAGCAGGTAGCATAATATTAGTGCCACTACTACACTGCCATTCATCAAATATTACACTGACAGGGGCCTCCAGTCTCATTCAAAAACAAGGCAGAAATTAGAGCTAGAAGGACGAGGTTGCAGGATGTATAGTGTGGGGGGTGGGGGGGTACAATGATACAGAGCCTCCTTTAAGCTATTGGGACAACCAGAGTGTTACATAAAAGAGGGACAGCCAAGATGTTAGGAGGAACAGAGAGAGCCGAAGTGGATGCGTCATCGAGCGGAGAGCTCACACACACAAAGAAGAGAGAAGGGAAAGTCCCTGAAGACTGGAATGAGGATGTTGCTAACGAGAACACCTGACAGGCCGAAAACCGTGGACGAAAATATACAAATCTCTATACTGTGTGTAAATCTGTGTGAACGCATTCAAATTCCTATTCAAAGCCTTGGAAATGAATGGGAATGGCCAACGCAGAAATACTTCAGTCGAACTGTGATAGGGAATTGATCCATGAAGGGCCCTGTGCTCTATACAGGCCAGTGCAGCCAGCCAGTCAAACAGCCAGTGATCCTGGCAGCTAGACACACAGACAGACAGACGGAGGCCACTTTGTCCTCATCTACCACAATACGTCCCCCTCCACAGACACTACCAGCTAAGCTATTGCCACGTCTCTCTCCGCGTCTGACTCACTCTTTATCCAGTCTAATGCCCATTTCAGATGCGAAAGAGGAAGGGGGGGGGGGGGGGGGTTAGAGAGAGGGAGAAAATAAAGAGAAAGGGAAATTAAAGAGAAGGACAGAGCTACGTTTGGGATGAGGTGACGGGGACAGAGGTAACGAGAGTTACGAGGGGAGACAGAGGGAGAGAGAGAGAGAAATGAGAATGGAGAAGATGGAGACAATGTTTTGAACGGGGGGGGGGGGGGGGGGTTCTTGGGTTCTTGACAGGTAGAGAAAGGACAGATGGAGCATTTAAGGCAGCAGGTGGCGCCACAACAGGTTCAGAACAGACCTATTGTGTGGATTACAGTCTGTATACAGAACTGGAAACCTTGGTTTTATTTGCCTTGTCTTTCGGCCACGGCGCTCTTGGGTCTTTTAGTTCCACATTCATTATTTTGAAGAAGACACTGCACCTGTCCACAAAAGCACTGAACATTCTTCGATTTAAAACGTCTACAATCATGTTGGCCATTCATATCTGTCCAACTCTGTTTTTCTCTTATCACACGAGTCCAATAGCCTCGTGTAAATGTGAACAGCTTTATAGCAGAGACCACCCTGATCACCTTAACACCTGCTGTCCCTCATCCTCCTGCCCAAACCTTGCCCTCCCTCCAGCGCCTCCCCTCTGCCACTTCCACCGGCCATCATGTTCGCCACCAGGGCCTCGCAGTCTCGCCTGCTAACTAAGCTGGCACCTGCAGGCCACACGTGCTACGCCGGCCAACTGACTTGCTCCAAAGCGGTCATTCACTCACCACAGGAGCCAATCATTACTGCATTCTCTAAAAACAGAAACGTCAACAGAGACTAAGCACCCACTTCGAGGAGAAGTTCAAAACGTGACATCAAGAATATGCTGCATTGAGAAGGTAAAAAGCCTATGTGTTGGAACCGGAAGCGCTTGTTTGAAAGGTTTCTCGTAGACATGCATGAAACCACTCTAGACGTACCTCTTTCCTGCCCCCCCCCCCCCCTCGTCCTTGTGTTGTATTGTAATGTAAATACATTAGAGCTAATGAACAGCAGGACCACGTTATTAGCATCTCCACCACATGGTGCATGAAAGGGTAATCACTTTTGGGCAGCCTGCCGCTGCTGCTGCATGCATTCGCAAGCATACAGGCACACACACACACACAGACACACACACACAGACACACACACACACACACACACACAGACACACACACACAGACACACACAGCATCCTATGCTGCAACTGTACAGGGCATGTGCAGAGACTGCAAATAGTAGGATCAGAGGGTAGACGGTAAAGAGAAAAGGGGGACGGAGGGAGAGGAGAGAGATTGTGTGTGTGTGTGTGTGTGTGTATGATAGTAGGGAGAGAGAGAGAAAGAGGTGGAAATGAAGAGGGAGTGATAGAGAGAGAGAGAGCAAGGGAGGGGTGGGTAGAGGCTGCCATGACGACCGCTCCCAGCAGGAAGGCCTGTGTCAGCAAATAGTTCAGTGTAAAAAAATATTTTAAAAACATCTGGGAGGATCAAAGCGACCTGGAGAAGGAAAGCAGACGACAACAAGTCCTACGTGTGGCAGAGGACCAGGAACCATGCAAAGGTGGTAGAAAAGTTGCCCTTAAAACTATTCATTCTCAGCCTTCCGACATGGTATTAAAGGGGTACAACCTCATAAAGTGCAGAAGAGAAGGCATATGGGTCAGAGGAAATTGGGAGGATCGAGTATGGTATCGACACAGAGAGTTCTCGAAGAAGCAGGGATGTTTCCCCTTAACTTTTATCGAGCAAGAACAATTGCAGTCCTGTTTAAACGTGTCTTCAAAAGTTATATTATACAGTGGTCAGTAACCACTACCGTCTCACACTATCAAGGCAAGACACCCCCCCTGGCCCATCACAGTCCCATTATATACAGTATCAAACACAGCTCCACCGCTTCAAACACCCCCTTGATTAATATCTAACAGCCCTAACAGAACTGGAAAACCAATAACAGGGATTTTTCTTAAAGGGATGTTTTCATCAGACACTCAGAGCAATAACATAGCGACTAGATCTGGAGGAGTTTTTGAAGCAAAGACGCGCCTGAAGATGCCGCCACTGATCAAGACGCTGCTTCGTTTCCACCCTCTCGCCTTCTCGCTCTCTGATCTGGAGTGTGAGGTCTTTGCCAACAGTGTGTGTGTGTTGTGAGAGTTATTACAGGGCGACAGTCAGCCAGGAGAACACAGAGAAACCTTGGTGTCTAGCAGCTCCAGGACTTGTCCTTTATAGAAAGGAGGGTGAGGACATTAGTGCTGACAGACAGTGCGGCTCCTATTACAGGCTAATCTAATACGACAGCGCCGCTTCTCTCACTCTCATCCCTTTTTCTCACTCCCCCGCTCTCTCTCGCACACATCCCTCATTTGGCCTTTTTTCACTCCCTCGCTCGGTCCCGCTCAATCTCTTCCTCATCCCATCTTTACCTCCCCCTCATTCCCTTTCACACTTCCAATTTCCACACTCACTTTGGAAGATTCCCGACAAGAACTGCAATGTTTAAAACATTTAAAAAACTGCCTGAGGTCTTTCAGGCCCGCAGAGTCTGTGAGTCACTTTGAACCTGGCCATGAACATTTCAAAACTTTCCAATCAGAGCTGCTTCTAGAGTATGGGGCGTGAGGTGAGGGGAATCTGTGAATCAAAAAAATCTAAAATGGATCCCTCCAATGCACCAGGGATGAGCCTCGGAGCATTCTCTGCTATACTGCAATAACGTCATGCTCCCGCAATAAATCTAACTTTTAAAAGTAACATTTGATTTTTATTTTTATTTATTTTTTACTGATAACAGTATCAGGAGTCAAGCATCTTTAAGTATAAGTTCCTGTATTGTTACAGAGCTTAGTTACTGTGTCCAACCAGATTGTAGATGATAGCATAAGTACATTACGGGAACAGACATCCACATCATCATACTCACGTGGCACCAGCAATCGAATCTACTTTTCCTTCTCTAGTTAAATAAAGGTTACATTGATTATAGATTTTTTAATTCTCTCATTGTCCCTCCTATCAATCTTCTCCGCCGGAGCCTATGGGGACTCTGTGTAGCGCTAGGTGTTTTATCTCTGCACAGGGCAGTGCACACACACAGAGTATGATAGCCACCTGCCTGCCAGTCCTCTAGGCCTCAGCCTTGAGCTAATCTATGACTTGGTCGATGACTAGATGAATGACATATAGATGTAATCGATGTATTCACCTGAGGGGGAATGCAGTCAAC
The DNA here is from genome assembly GCF_002021735.2 of Oncorhynchus kisutch. Lineage (NCBI taxonomy): Eukaryota > Metazoa > Chordata > Actinopteri > Salmoniformes > Salmonidae > Oncorhynchus > Oncorhynchus kisutch. The sequence continues at coordinate 7,404,686 of NC_034198.2, forward strand.
AGTGCGTTCGGAAAGTATTCAGTCCCCTGGACTTCTCCCACATGCAAAGATGAACGGAGCAAAGTACAACGATATCCTTGATGAAAACCTGCTCCAGAGCGCTCAGGATGAAGGTTCACCTTCCAACAGGACAACGACCCTAAGCACACAGCCAAGACAACGCAGGAGTGGTTATGGGACAACTCTCAATGTCCTTGAGTAGCCCAGCCAGAGCCCAAAATACAGGTGTGCCAAGCTTGTCGTGTCATACCCAAGAAAACTTGATGCTGTAATCGCTGCCAAAGGTGCTTCAACAAAGTACTAAGTAAAGGATCTGAATACTTATGTACATCTGATATTTAGTTTGTTTATATTGTAATAAATTTGCACAATTTTCAACAAAAAAACGATTTTAGAATAAGGCTGTAACTTAACGAAATGTGTAAAAAGTCAAGGGGTCTGAATACTTTCCGAAGGCACTGTAGAACATCACCCACTGGACTGAATGAGACCGTGGCTAGTAGCATTGCCTAAGGAACCATCTTTACAGGGTACAAGACAGCAACAGCCAGGATGATGACACATAACACTGATTCTAAGATGTTGGAGGGAAAAACAACCTGGATGTCAGTGGCACCGCCTCTATCTTTACCGGGCACCCTTTCCCTCCCCTCCACCTGAATATCTGTTTCTCTTGCTATGATCCTCAGTCTCTTCTTTTCTCCCCCTCTCTGTAACACTCATGCCAGCGCAGCAAGACGCCAGCTCCATTGACTCTCATTGGCTGCCAGTGACATCACCGAGAGCAAAGTGTCGAGTCTGATAGCCCAGCACTCGTTTCTCTGACGCCTGTTGCCCTCTTGTGGTCCACTGAGTGAAATACTACCCTGTAAAATGCAGCCATCTAACCTGTTATCCTAGAGTGGATGTCCACTGCCCCGCAGAAATCCAATTAGCATAATAAAAACAATCCCCATTAAAATCCATCAGTTTAAGCTATAAACATATAAAACATTTGGGGGGATGCATCTCAATCCACAGCAGCCGCTGATGTTGCACTTCTGGATCTGCGGAGAAAGGTGACAGAGCGATGTTTGTCAAACCATGGGATATCCTGAAAATTGGTTCTCACACTAAATTGTCTGTAGCATCCGAACGAGACTCGTCTGACAGCTGATCTGACGACTTCTGTCTGTAGCATCCGAACCGTTTGGGCTACACACTAATATGACCCCTCTGTGGAAAAGTGAGACTCTTACAAACATGTTGGTTGTTTTGCTCTTGGATGACCACAAGACTCGTCTGAAGGTCCCCCGGTATCAGTATTTATTTATTTATTTAAGTGCAGTATATATGGGAATTGTTAAGTGCCAAAAATAAGGGGTTAAATACATGTTTAAATAAAAAAAATATATATATATTTTTTTATGGTTTCCTGATATTTCTTATATTGCTCAGATATAGGACAGACACTTCAGAACAAACTTCCTTTCAATTTTTTTCTGGACTATATATTGTTCCATGTAGTGAATCTGTTATTCAATGCGTTTGTATGGGCTAATAGCAGTAGGGCCAAATTCAAATCATTTTTTATATACATTGTTTTATACTTCAAGGGGTCTTAAAATAACAAATTGAATATCTAAATTATTCTTGTTATGACCTTCTTAAAACAATTCCATATGTTTTCTTAGTCTGGTGGTTGTAATGCCAATTTGACTTTAAAGGCCCAGTGTAGTGTTTTATATACATTTCCACACTATGGAGGTTGGAATAATACTGTGAAATGGTGAATATGATGATAATGCCCTTTTAGTGTAATAGTTGTTCAAAAGAATGCCTGAATTTTTGCCTTTTTTGTTGGGATTGAGTTTTGGCCAACGTGGTGACATCACCATGCGGTAAATTAGTTAATAGACCAATAAGAAAGTGTTTCAAACATCTCTGCCAATTTTCAGTTTTTCCCTCTCTCCACTCAGACCACTCCCAGATAGTCATAGCAAAATTCTTGCCTGAGAAATGACTCTTTGTTAAGAAGTTATTTATGTTTCTTTTTGACAATTTGAATTGAAAACAATCATAGTATTGCACTTAATGTGACACAGAAATGATTTCATATTGAGATTAAAAAGCTGCGTTGGACCTTTAAACAACATTTGATGGAGCCGATCATTTAAGCTAACAAAAGTATACAGTCCTCAGTCTTGTCTTATGTTTCAAAATCACTGGGCTAGGTTGTTGGGTTCGCTTAGGTAATCGCTGGGAACAAGCCTCTAACATATCCACGTGTCCACATTGTACAGGTATATTTCCACTTTCAATTCAGTCAACAAATTAAAATTCAATTCATGAATTGAAAATGTCCAAATTGTTTTTCAACGCACCTTTCGGCTGGTGTAGTGGGCGTGCTTGGCCAGCTTGCTGTTGAGTCCCTGTAAGAAGACCTCGTCGGTGACTTTGCCCACGGTCATACAGGCCTCGTCCAGCACAGAGAAGATGCCCTTGTGTTGCAGCTCCACCAGGTCCACAATGATCTGGTTGTTGAAGTAGTCAATCTACGCCCAGGTACAGAGAGAAAACAGGGGATCGGTATATCATTACAACCAGCACAGGGAGTAAGACGTTCCTAATAGTCATAATCAACGGAAGGAGAATGACTTGACGCAAATTGACCATGCTGTTGGAGGCAATACAAGACATGAGTGGAATGGAACCAAGATGTGGCCTTACATGTTTCCAGGGGATTCCCTCACGCTGGTACTCTTCCTGTTCCTGCCTCAGCACCAGCTGAATGAAGAGCTGCTGCAGCTTCTCGTTGCAATAGTTGATACAGAACTGCTCAAAGCTGACAGACAGACAGAGAAGGAGAGTGAATGGCTGTGACCCTGGTTTTATACTCGTGTTACATACAAGTGTCATGACAGATTGTGTATAAAATCTGTATATTTCATATTGATGTAGAGATTCTACACTGAAATACATTCAATATTGAATTATTTATAGCGGACACGTCTCCTAACCTGTTGTTCTGAAAGATCTCAAAGCCGTAGATATCCAGCACTCCGATGACCGTGTTCTTCCCGTGGACTTTGGCGTCATAGTTCTTCACTTCAATGACATCATTGATCCTTCCCACGATCCAACAGAACATTCTTTCGTACATAGCCTGTGGGTCACACGCCCCAAAACCAAGGTAGACAACAGTAGATAAAGATCACATGAGAGACAGCAGGGTGCTATAGGTCAGCTACCTACACTGGCTGCTATTTTACCCAGAAGCCTTCAAAATAATACCCTGGCTACTTTAAAAACTGGTTAGGCCTACCACGTCTAACATTGGGGCCCATTTCACAAACCCTTTTTGAGGATTAGCACTACCATTGAGAGTTAGCGTTCGCTGCTGTGAAGCAGCCAACGTAGCATGCCAGCATTAGCTAGCTTAGCTAAGAGTCAGCATTTTGACAGTTAACTGTTAATCGGTTAACGTAGCGTACTAGCATTAGCTACCTTGGCCAAGGCATCCCGGCCGTAACTGGCCTCCTGGGTCGTGTGCTGCTTGTCGATGACGTCACGGCCGGTGGCAACGGTGCGGTAGAGCAGGGCCTTTCCCACATTCTCCTCCTTAGTGGCCAGCAGGACCCCGATCACCGCCACCACCTTGGAGTTCTCAATCAGCGTAGTGTCGCCGTCCACACCAAACGTCAGGTTCCCCTGGGAGAGGTCACATGGAGATAAATACAGGAATACAAGGACGTTACCTGTAAACTAAAGAGACTAGGTGGAGTGATCACATTGGAGCAAAGGGTAGGGGAATAGGACAAATAAGGGCAGGACTGTTTCAATTCAAACCTGTTCCATTTTAAAAAGGGACACTGGGCACACAACAGGGAGTCACCCCTCAGTATATGATGTTGTCATATTACTGAGTATACCTTTAACCCCGTTTAATTGTAACCTATGCTAACCCTGCTGGAAGGCCAAGAGTTAGGAGTTAATATGGGGTATTACCAGGTGCAGGATAGTGGCCAGGACCTTGTAAACAGTCTGGATTTCATCTGGTGTGAAGCCGATCACCTTCATGGCATCCGCCACAGCTTTGAAATCAGCACCGTCGTTAATGGACGACTGTGGCGGGGAGAAAGAAGGGACGGAATGGATGAGTAGGACAATCAAACTGGAAACAATAGGAACGTTTATGTTCCCTTCACACAAAACACGTTCAACTTTGTCAATTTTGAAGTAAAATTTTGTCCAAAAATGATTTACTTGACACATACTTTTCACTAGTCTGTAACACCGGCCAAATACTGTACACCACTTCCTCACTTTGGCAAGTATGAGTTTATTCATGACATGTTCCTACTCCCAGCAGCCAAAGTCATAAAGTAGGAGTGACAAGATGACCACAAATATCTTTAAGACAGGATGGTGTGAGCATCAACCGAGGACTGTTTCTATAAAAATGGGAGCATTGCACACCATGTACAAACCACTTCAGCTGTTTTGGCCTTGCTCTGTTCCATGACGTCACATTGTTTGTTATACAACTTTGTTTTGTTCCTACTTATTAAACTGCAAGTGCAGAGACAGCAGAACGGAGATGCTTGTTGGCGTGTGTTAACAGCTGGAATTATACTTCAAAGGCTTGTTTTAGAGGGACGGACACTCAAAACCATGACATCATTGGCCCCTTTGGATATTCATAGGTAATATATTACTTTGAATTCATGCAATAGCTGCACATTTTGTTACGCAACACAAAAGCATCAGTTGTAAACACAGCTGCTCACGTGATCAGAAATTCAAACAACCGTGCACATCTGCTGAGCATGGGCTTGCGTTATATTTATTCCTGTACAAATAAACAGTGTTACCAAATAAACTCAGCATTAGTGACATTCACGGTCTAAAACGTGACAAATAAAGTGACATTTTGTGATTGTTTATACAAAGGGTCAAAGCGGATATACTTCTGTGGTAACCTACCTTGACCTGGCCTCCTACTTTGATGTAGCTGTAGGCTGTGGGGTCCTTCGAGACGTGGAGGGAACGCAAGAGGGACTCAGAACCCCCTTTAACCATCTGAAGAGAACAAAGAAAGAAAGAGAGCGAGAGAGAAAGAGAAGGAAGACACAGAGTCAGTAGTGACACATGTCGGAGATTGTTCAGTATTTACATTCTAAACCATTTAATTTCAAATGGTGCGGTGAGTCATACAGTATGTAACTCTACAGTAATATGGAGCAAAAGTCAAGAATAATCTAGATTCTAGATCAATAATGTGTCCTGACCAATGTAGGGTGAAGTACCTTGAGAATGGGGGAGTTTATGGAGTGAGAAAGATTCATGTGTATTTGAGGAGTTAAATCGGGTGAAAGGATGGATATTTCTAAATAGCAGCATAGCAGAGTTGTAAGACCTTTGATATCACCAAGCCTGTATGATCAACACAGTCACAGACCCACGGCCCATCTGGTCTGTATACCAGCTTATGGTGGTATAGTCTGGCATGTAATACACACACGCATCTATACTCACAGACACACACACAGACACACACACACACCTGGTAGAATGAGTGAAAGCTTCTCTCCCCCTCCTGCTGGAAGATGACTCTGGACTATAAGAGAAACAGATGGTTTGAGTCAGACAGATTGAAACATAATTGATCATTTATTTATAACAGGTGATCTCACTGCTCCCCCAGTGCCCCCTACCTTCTCCAGCAGGTAGTTGTTGATGTGTCCCCCGATGGGATCGCCCTTGAAGTCGAAGTTGATGTCCATGTACTTGCCGAAGCGACTGGAGTTGTCGTTGCGGTTGGTCTTGGCGTTGCCAAAGGCCTCCAGGACGCAGTTGGATTTCAGCAGCATGTTTTTCACCCTGGAGAGAGAGGCAACACATCTTTTAAAGTACTACTAACAGCTCCCCTGGCTCCTATTACCTATTACTCAGCTGATCCTCGGCCCATAGAGATCAACAAACAATAAGGTGGCCAAAAGCGAATGATCGGACTGAATACAGTAGTGTGAGCTAGAGTCGCAGCTGGAATCCGTAGCGGTGAAAACTGCCACGTCTATTTGCGATATTACAACAACAAGGATAGTACTTCAAACAACGAACACAGTTTTTCCCCCTCTGACAACCTTGCACACGCAATAGAAAAGCAGAGGAGGTTTACCACAATGCTGGGTGCTCCTCTGCTCCATTTCATAAACAAAACAAAAAACAATAACAACTACGCCTGGGGTGACCGGTGGCGCTGTTTCACCTTATTGTGGCTCTCAACTTTAAGATTGAAGTTATTCATTTCACATTGATTCAGTAGTAGGGTCATTACTCACTCAAATCCTAGAGTTGTCTGTCATTTATGGGGCCCATCTGGGTCTGGACATGTTTATAGTTGTTTGAAATGTCTTTTATCGGCAAGTTCTTTCGCAGAAGTATACCACAACTCTACTTAACACAAAGACTGCTTTGGCACTGATGATTGATGCTGTGTAGTGCTAGGCCAGAACACAGGCTCCTCACCCATACACTGTGCTGCATGGCTGTCATGGCCCACACACACACACACACACGAGACACAGCCTGCTGTGGCTCTCGCATAAATCTGAGCTCCTTACAGACTGTAGCGTTTCCTGACTGATAGGGCAGACCTTAGAGGGCAGAACTGTGAGAGTTGTGGGTTAGAATTGACTTTAAAAAACACAAAAATACAGTTTCTCAGTTAAATGTCTACAGGGAATATGTAGTGGGTCAGGCGCAATATATTCAGCACCAAAATGCTATAAACAGGGGTGACAGGTACCCTAGTGGTTAGAGCATTGGGCCAGTAACCGAAAAGGTTGCTAGATCGAATCCCTGAGCTGACAAGGCCTCCAGGACAAGGCAGTTAACCCACTGTTCCTAGGCCGTCATTGTAAGCAAGAATTTGTTCTTAACTGGCTTGCCTGGTAAAAAAAAAAAAACAGCCCTTGGTCAGGGAGGTGACCAAAAACCCGATGGTCGCTCCAGAGTTCGTCTGTGGACATGGAGAACTTTTAAAAGAAGGACAACTATCTCTGCAGCACTCCACCAAATCAGGCCTTTATGGTAGAGTGGCCAGATGGAAGCCACTCCTCAGTAAAATGCACATGAAGCCTGCTTGGAATCTGCCAAAAGGCACCTATAGGAGTGTCAGACCATGAGAAACAAGATTCTCTGGCCTGATGAAACCAAGACTGAACTTTTTGGCCTGCATGCCAAGCATCACGTCTGGAGGAAACCTGGCATCATGCCTACGGGGAAGCAAGGTGGTGTCAGCATCATGCTGTGGGGATGTTTTTCAGTGGCAGGGAAACTAATCCGGATCGAGGGAAATATGAACGAAGCAAAGAAAACCTGCTCCAGAGCACTCAGGACCTGACTGGGATGACGGTCGCCTTCCAACAGGACAACGACCCTAAGCACACAACCAAGACAACACAGGAGTGGCTTCAGGACAAGTGTCTGTATGTCTTTGAGTGGCCCAGGCAGAGACCAGACTTGAACATCTCTGGGGAGAACTGAACAAACTGTGCAGCAACACTCCCCATCAAACCTGACAGAGCTTGAGAGGATCTCCAGAGAAGAATGGGAGAAACTCCCCAAATACAGGTGTGCCAAGCTTGTAGTGTCAAGAAGACTTGAGGCTGTAATCGCTGCCAAAGGTGCTTCAACAAAGTACTGAGTAAAAGGGTCTGAATACTTATGTAAATGTGATATTGTAACAGGTTTTTTTATTTTCAAGATAATTGCAAAAAAATAAGAAAAATGTCTTTGCTTTGTCATTATGGGGTATCGTGTGTAGATTGAGGATTCAAAAAGTAACATAACAAAATGTGGAAAAAGTTGAGGGGTCTGAATACTTTCCGAATACACTGTATATACATGCAGGGTAGTAATGTTATGGGTAGGAATTATGGTTAATTGTTTAGCAAACAAAAGACGCCACTGTACAAGTAAACATTTCACTGTACCGTTCACACCTTCTGTATCCTGTGCATGTGACACATTTTGACTGGCTGCGTCACTGCTTGGTACCGGCAATAGTACCGCCCGCGTGGCGCTACAGAGGGTGGTGCGGACAGCCCAGTACTTCACTGCTTGGTATGGCAATAGTACCGCCCTCGATCGCATGGCGCTACATAGGGTGGCGCGGACAGCCCAGTACATCACTGCTTGGTATGGCAATAGTACCACCCTCGATCGCGTGGCGCTACAGAGAGTGGCGTGGACAGCCCAGTACATCACTACTTGGTATGGCAATAGTACCACCCTCGATTGTGTGGTGCTACAGAGGGTGGCGCGAACAGCCCAGTACATCACTACTTGGTATGGCAATAGTACCGCCCTCGATCGCGTGGCGCTACAGAGGGTGGCGTGAACAGCCCAGTACATCACTACTTGGTATGGCAATAGTACCGCCCTCGATCGCGTGGCGCTACAGAGGGTGGCGCGGACAGCCCAGTATATCACTGCTGCTGAGCTCTATGCCATCCAGGACCTCTATATCAGGCGGTATGAAAAGAAAGTCCGGAAAATCGTTAAAGACTCCAACCACCCAAGCCATAGACTATTTTCTCTGCTGCCACATGGCAAGAGTTACCGGTGCATCAAGTCTGGACACCAACAGGCTCTTGAACAGCTTCTATCCCCAAGTAATACAACTGATAAATAGCTAACAAAATAGCTACACGGTCTGACTTAACCTTACGTTTTTATTTACCTTTTATTTCAATTTTTGCTCTGTCTCTATGGACCCTCACAGGGCCCTACACACTCACACATACTGTCACTCCAACACACACACAAACGCTCATTCCATTTTCTCACTAACACATAATATGCACATACAGTGGGGCAAAAAAGTATTTAGTCAGCCACCAATTGTGCAAGTTCTCCCACTTAAAAAGATGAGAGAGGCCTGTCATTTTCATCATAGGTACACTTCAACTATGACAGACAAAATGAGGAAAAGAAATCCAGAAAATCACATTGTAGGATTTTTAATGAATTTATTTGCAAATCCCAGAACCACACGGGGGGACCTAGTGAATGACCTGCAGAGAGCTGGGACCAAAGTAACAAAGCCTACCATCAGTAACACACTACGCCGCCAGGGACTCCAATCCTGCAGTGCCAGACGTGTTACTTTGGACCTTCACTAGGTCACTCTCGTGTGGTTCTGGTTCTGATCACCGTTCTTGTGATCATTTTGACCCCACGGGGTGAGATCTTGCATGGAGCCCCAGATCGAGGGAGATTATCAGTGGTCTTGTATGTCTTCCATTTCCTAATAATTGCTCCCACAGTTGATTTCGTCAAACCAAGCTGCTTACCTATTGCAGGTCTACAATTTTCTGGTGTCCTTTGACAGCTCTTTGGTCTTGGCCATAGTGGAGTTTGGAGTGTGACTGTTTGAGGTTGTGGACAGGTGTCTTTTATACTGATAATAAGTTCAAACAGGTGCAATTAATACAGGTAACGAGTGGAGGACAGAGGAGCCTCTTAAAGAAGAAGTTACAGGTCTGTGAGAGCCAGAAATCTTGCTTGTTTGTAGGTGACCAAATACTTATTTTCCACCATAATTTGCAAATAAATTCATTAAAAATCCTACACTGATTTTCTGGATTTTTTCCCTCATTTTGTCTGTCATAGTTGAAGTGTACCTATGATAAATTACAGGCCTCTCATCTTTTTAAGTGGGAGAACTTGCACAATTTGTGGCTGACTAAATACTTTTTTGCCCCACTGTACATTGTAACTGACTCTACACACATACAGGCTGCTGCTACCAGGTGTATCTTATACAGCTGAAGTCAGAAGTTTACATACACCTTAGCCAAATACATTTAAACTCAGCTTTTCGCAATTCCTGACATTTAATCCAAGTGAAAATTCCCTGTCTAAGGTCAGTTAGGATCACAACTTTATTTTAAGAATGTGAAATGTCAGAATAATAGTAGAGAGAATGATTTATTTCAGCTTTTATTTCTTTCATCACATTTCCAGTGGGTCAGAAGTTTACATACACTAAAGTATTTGGTAGCATTGCCTTTAAACTGATTAACTTGGGTCAAATGTTTTGGGTAGCCTTCCATAAGCTTCCCACAATAAGTTGGGTGAATTTTGGCCCATTCCTCCTGACAGAGCTGGTGTAACTGAGTCAGGTTTGTTGGCCTCCTTGCTCGCACACGCTTTTTCAGTTCAGCCCACACATTTTCTATAGGATTGAGGTCAGGGTTTTGTGATGGCCACTCCAATACCTTGACTTTGTTGTTCTTAAGCCATTTTGCCACAACTTTGGAAGTATGCTTGGGGTCATTGTCCATTTGGAAGACCCATTTGCGACCAAGCTTTCACATCCTGACTGATATCTTGAGATGTTGCTTCGATATATCCCCTTAATGTTCCATCCTCATGATGCCATCTATTTTGTGAAGTGCACCAGTCCCTCCTGCAGCAAAGCACCCCCACAACATGATGCTGCCACCCCCGTGCTTCACGGTTGGGATGGTGTTCGTCAGCTTGCAAGCATCCCCCTTTTTCCTCCAAACACAACGATGGTCATTATGGCCAAACAGTTAAATTTTTGTTTCATCAGACCGGAGGACATTTCTCCAAAAAGTATGATCTTTGTCCCCATGTGCAGTTGCAAACCGTAATCTGGCTTTTTTTATGGCGGTTTTGGAGCAGTAACTTCTTCCTTGCCGAGCGGCCTTTCAGGTTATGTCGATATAGGACTCATTTTACTGTGGATATAGATACTTATGTACCTGTTTCCTCCAGCATCTTCACAAGGTCCTTTACTGTTGTTCTGGGATTGATTTGGATTTTTCACACCAAAGTACGTTCATCTCTAGGAGACAGAACACGTTTCCTTCCTTAGCGGTATGACAGCTGCGTGGTCCTATGATGGTTATACTTGCGTACTATTGTTTGTACAGATGAACGTGGTACCTTCAGGCGTTTGGAAATTCCAGACTGGACCGAATCTGAACCAATCATAGACATCTATGTTTCCCAAGTTTAGACAGTACAGTATAGTGAAGTAGTGGTTCTCAAATCTCTCCAAGGGGATCCCAGGCCGTTCAATGTAATTGATCTATTCCAGAGCTAGCACACCGGATTCTTTCAGAACCAAAAATTAACCTGATTTCCATGTCCGGAAAAGATGCATTTTCAAATTCTAGTAGTTTGCCTAATTTCAGTTTATGTGGCAAAACAAGAAAGTGCAGTGTAGAGGATGGGGTTGGTATACTTTTTGGTGTGGTGTGTCAATTTACAATTTATCCTACCATTTCTAAAGATCTGCGTGCCAGTAATGATTTCCATATGTGCATTACAACTAATTGTGTCTACTGAATATCTAATTGCCCACAAACGGAAGAATTCCATAGCTCGCTAAACAGAGGCACTGTCCCTTAGCACCACAGGCTTGATCTTGGAACACAGATTAACTTGGTGAATGGTAGTGACATTTAACCACGGGGTGGCCAATCTTCTCTTCAGTCAGCTTTGCGAATCCTTTAGGTTTCCCCACCATAGCGGGGGCACGGTCAGTTGTAATTGCGAATATGTTTTTAAGAAAATCGACACCTCTTCCCAAAATGATCTGTGAAGGCTTTTGCTACATCTTCCCCTTTAGTAGTACCATGCATGGGTTTGAGACAAAGCAGCTCTTCACGTACCTGCTGTGAGTCACAGTATCTTGCAACAACTGCCAGACGTGGAATCTCATTCACATCCACACTAAACACAGGTGCGTCTTTTAACTCTACAGTGTGCCGCTCCATTACATGAAGACACAGGCATGTCTTCTTTCTGAGATGATTGTGTCTTTGTTAGGGCAATCCATCAATTAAAAACCTGTAAACTTCTGAGGAAAGCCTCCTTGATATATTCCCCATTTAGTAAATGTTTTTCCATGTTTAGGAATGCATTGTGCAACTTTATAGCTCCCCTCTGTAGCTTGATTTTTGACTGCATGTAGATTTGTAAACCCACTGATTTGATTTTCATACCTGGACACGGCCCTATTGATTCCTTCAGGCTTGTCCTCCTCATCCTTGGAGTTATTCCTCATGTCTCGGTTTCAAAATGACGCCAGGCACTTGATGTCCGACAAACAACAGTTTTACAACAGGGAGCGCAAACAGACCAGTACTTCAGTAAGACAAATCCATATTCCCTTGTCCAAGACGCAATAAACGAGCATACAATTGCCTTATTTTTCTTAGCTGATGACATTTTTGCAGCCTTTTAAATAACAAAAGAAGGCTTGCTAGCGGCTAGCCATGTGAAAACAAATCTCTCACCTTCAGCGCTGCCGTGGTTTTGAATTTGGCAGGAGAGGCGAGGCGGGTAGTCTTGCGCTGAATTAATAATATGAAACTCCTGCAAAATCAGGAAAGCCTATTGGCTAATCAGAATTGACACACCTTGGGAACTACAACATTGCAGTGAATACCAATGCAACTTCAAAACCAATTTCAATTATTTTCAGATCTACCGCTTCTCAGACTTGCTTTCAATGAGAATGACAGATCTATAAACACATTTGAGACCTGTTTCAAGAAGCTAGGTGTACGTCACACGTCACTACTTCACAGGAGATGCATTTGAACGTAAACATGTGAACTTTCATGTGCCTTAATAACAAACTTGTATGCCATCTGTAACTACCATTTTAATTTTTTATTATGAGCCTAGTTGGTTTAGCCACGGAAAAAGCTGGAACCTTCCCGCTAGCCATGATTGGCGGAGATAATGGATGGGCGATAGTAGCTACTAAAACAATTGGATACCACGAAATTGGGGAGAAAAAGGGGTAAAATTTTAATTAAAAATAATAATATGCTGAGAGATGAGTTCGGATTGGTCTGCCATGTAGCATGCTTCTGTCTATAACATGAGCTGCTAAGTGTGTGGATAATCCTTGCTGTCATCAAGGCAAAGGGTGGCTTTTTGAAGAACCTCAAATATATTTAGATTTGTTTAACACTTTTTTGGTTACTACACGATTCCATGTGTTATTTCATAGTTTTGATGTCTTCACTATTATTCTACAATGTAGAAAATAGTAAAAATATAGAAAAAGCCTTGAATGAGTAGGTGTTCTAAAATGTTTGACCGGTAGTGTAGTTGGTTAGCTTTAACTACCTGCAGATTCATGCATGTTGGCTAGCTTATGACAATCAGTTTGTATTGCTTGTAGTATGCGTTAGGATTATGGTTACTCGTTTAGCTCACTCTGTTTAGCACATGGCCTCACATGTGAATCCTTCAAGAGATGGGTGGACCTAAGGCTTAAGAGGGTGTGAATGATGCTGAATAGACAAAGAAGAGCTCTCCAGTTGGTGTACCGAAACAGTGAAGGGCCATTTTCTCAAAAGTGGGATTAGAAGTTTAACATCCAAAGCATAATTCCTTTTCCATTATTCCTCAGCTACAGTGTATGATATATCATCGCTCTACTTTTATCCAATGTAAAAAAACACAATTTCAAATTTTGCTGCATAAGACTGAATTGAGGTGGTGGGTCACATTCCTGTGAATTTGGTCAGGTCACCCAAAAAATTACATAATGCAGATTTAAAAAAGGGACATTGTGAGAAGGTTAAAATGGCAACTTAATGGCAATACATTTCTCACCTTTCGACCTCAGCTCTTTGGCCGGGGTTTGTTATAGCAGCGATGTATTGCATGATGTATTTGCTGGCTTCCGTCTTTCCGGCTCCACTCTCCCCTGCATTGGAAAAACAATTATTTTTGTTATATAGCGCCATAATTTGCTATAGCTTTGTACTGCAATGTATGTGACATTTCAGATTTGAATTCAATTGGAACCTCTAAAATGTGATCTCCATTATCGTGGAGTTAAGGGTTTTGAGCCATTCGAGACAGAATATTCCTCTCTTCACCACTAGGTGGCGCTTTATCAACCAAATACTTTCACCATGCTGTCACAGCTTGTGGTTACTTAGCTTGTTTTCTTAGAAAGGCAGCGTTGACCCTGCTATTTTCAACTAAATAGGGTCATATCGATTTCCCCCAAAATACTCTCCACCTAAATGACAATCTCACATTACTCCAGCCAGAAAACATTAGAGCAAAAGTCAGACATGACAAAAATATTTTGAGAGAACATTAAATTTGAACTTTAAAAGCTACATTTTCAAACAAAATCTAAGTTGGCATCCAGGAAGACGTGACTTGACCTGAACCAGTGTTATATGTACATGTATTACTTCTTATAAGCATGTATGAGCCCTTATGAATGTCCTATTATAAAGCTTAGAATACGTTAGCTATGTATTTATAGGCTGGAATTAGTTCACTAGACAGATAACTTTGTGATTTGGTTGGCCGTTTAGAGGGCTCCCCCCCGTTACCTGAGATGACAATACAGGTGTCCTTGTTCCTCCTTTTCATGGCTTTGTAGGCTGCGTCTGCGATGGCGAAGAGATGTGGTGGTCGCTCGTACAACTCCCGGCCCTTGTACTGCTCGATGGTGTCTCGGCCGTAGATGTTCATGGCGCGGTAAGGGTTAACCGACACCACCACCTCGCCGATGTAGGTGTAGATACGGCCCTTCTCAAACCTGCAGTACACCAGAGAAAGAGCACAGGGAACTCACCGTCACCTGACAAAATGATGCCATACCGCCGAGTCATTTCACTGTTACAGGACAGGTACACTATTTAGAAAAAGGCACTTATTTAAAAACATTCCGTAATAAACAGCACCACAAATGCAGTTCAGTAGCACAGTACAAAGTAACATTTTAGCACCAAAAAGCAGCAGAGACTCAGGCTAACATCAGGTAATGTTTCCCTCCCTCTCTCTATGTAAATCCCCCCCCCCCCCCCCCCTTCAACACTACAACGCAGACGATGATAGCTTTTCTATAGTGATCTGCAGCCTAGAGGGATGCATGTGTGTGTGTGTGTGCGCATACTTGTGCGCGCCTGGGGTTAACATGCTTGTGCGCGCCTGGGGTTAACATGCTTGTGCACGCCTGGGGTTAACATACTTGTGCGCGCCTGGGGTTAACATACTTGTGCGCACCTGGGGTTAACATGCTTGTGCGCGCCTGGGGTTAACATACTTGTGCGCGCCTGGGGTTAACATACTTGTGCGCGCCTGGGGTTAACATACTTGTGCGCGCCTGGGGTTAACATACTTGTGCGCGCCTGGGGTTAACATACTTGTGCGCGCCTGGGGTTAACATACTTGTGCGCGCCTGGGGTTAACATACTTGTGCGCGCCTGGGGTTAACATATCGGCAAGAAGTTACATACAGTGTACCAGACACATGGTCCTACTATGACAATCCACTTTTTTCACCATGTACATTTACACACAACCAGAATTTGCTTTAGAGTGAAGGTGCTGCCAGCAATAGACAATACAGAAACAGAATACATAGACACGGGTCTGTATTCCACATAGACATCATACAGAATATGCAATATTGGTACAGTAAACACAACACTCTGGAGTTTAGACTGATTGCAGTGGGAATATACCATTTAGAGAGGGGGATATACTGTATGTAAGCAGAGAGAGGGATGCTGCCACGGTGACAGTATCCAGTGCATATACAGTGTTGTGCAGAGGTGTACATAGTGCAAATGCAGTATAGTGCAGTTATTTGTATTACAGGCCATTGATGGCAAGGTGCAGTGTTCGGCCCAACGCAAAGTCACTTCACCCCTATGAGCCCGATGGTCGGTTGATGAGGGCCACTGTTCAGGTGGAGGGAAGCTTTGATCATGATTGACCTAAACCGTCTGCCAGAGCGGAGTCTTTGAAAGACGGGGTGTCCGGGGGTCAGCGATGATCTGACCTGCACGCTTCCTTGTCCTGGATGCTGCGGTGCCCCGTGCTGAAATATGTTCCACCCCCATCTTAATACGCTGTATCCTGATGGGAGTCAGATACGATCAGCTGGGTGAGTTTGTGCTGTAGCAGGTCCAGAATGATTGTGTTGAGCTAACGTCCAGAAACAATATCCTTATATATGTCCTTGGGTTGTCGAGGTGTTGCAGGATGTAGCGAAGGCCCAAGAGGACGACCTCTTGGCAAGGAGGGCTTCGGTGGTGGTTTTGAGATGGGACAGGATAGGGTGCTCAAAATGGTATGACAGGGCCTCAACTCTAAAAATTACACCCAACGAGCCACACTGATCCTCGAGCAGTGAGCTGTGCAGACTGCAGGGAGAGAGAGAGAGTCTTGACTGGGACTGATCTGGGCCTTCTCTCTCTATGCCCTCAGGCAGCCTGCCTCACTTCCTTCCTTCTCTGAGTGGACCAGTGTTTCTCCCCCCGCCTACACAGAAGAATAGGGCCTTTATTCTCAGCTATACCCCAGTCAGGCCTACCTCTGCTTTGGTCCCAGGGTTCCACCTGGCGGCCCTGGGTTCCAGAGGCCTACACTAACAATATAATACAGCATATCTACTATACACCTTCAGAATCACTGCTTGTCCTAAGAGTGACGCTCTGGATTGATGCACTTATTTGATTGAACCCGTTTTAGCCCTGGTCAGCCACTGAGGGCCGAGCCTATTTTACAGTGCTATAACAACCCGGTTAGTGGTTACAACGATCTTACAACAATAAACTAACTTTACTACAGCGTTGGTTATCCATGTCCTTGAGTCCCTGGCAACCTTGGCATTCAATGAACGTGGAATTGTTTTGGCTTGCTAATCTCTGTCCACAATCTTTAACGTTTGTGAAGGGATCACATAGTGGTTCAGCCTGCATACATGTTCTCGGATTCCGTTTTGATTCGGACTCCGATGGTGATGTTAGATACTGCCCATATCTAAAAGATAAAACAGAGCGATCTCCAAAACATTGACAGAGCAGCTGAGGAATAGCCACAACACATAAACACGGGTTGTTTTAGAATGGTACAAACAGAAAGAGCAGAGAAGGATGGCTTTAGATATTAAAATGGAGAACAAATGAAGAGCTTAATTAAAACTACACAGAGTACACACAGAAACTACAATTAGCCACTTCCACAAACAAGCATGCCACCGCTAACTCTCTGACAGGTCAACAGGCGGCAATTAGCTCATTCTTCTGCACCCAGCCATGTTTGAGCCCTCATGTCATCAATCCCACACACCACTGGGCACGGGTGACACCAAGACACTGTGCTCGTGTGCCCAGGGTGGCATTGTGTCCCCAGGCAGGGCCTGTTGAAGTGGTGGGCAGGCTGGCATGCTGGCTGGTGGCACGTCCCCTGGTGCGAGTCAGCCCTATGACTTGATGTGCCAGCACATTGTAACTGTATGTGTCATTGTGATCCATGTGGATTGTATATGTTCGATGTCGTTTCTTTACACTCCTTTGCTGCAAAACCAATTTGCCCTGGCTTTGAACTGGCACTGGAGAAAGAGCTATTGTGCCATCCTCCAGGGCGGAATGCTGCTGTGTGCACTGCCTGCTCCATTGTTCAGACGTCAATTGGGGGTCTTTGTCTAAGAAGCACAGATAGGCCGCCTTCTCCCTACATACCCTGTGCCAACAAAGAGAGCTGCCCACTTAAAGTGCACGTGTCCAATGGCTTCTGGGGGAATGTATACAATGAACTACCAGTTGGGAGTGATCTGTGAAATCAACTAAATTGACAGCATAATAATTGAAGGTGAATCTACGTAATAGGTTACTGTAGGCCCAGCTTTCAGATGGGACGTGGGGAAAATACTTTAGTCCAAATTTCAGTGTTATCGAGAACATCACAAGGGAGTGTAATTTTGTCATTGTGGTTTGGTTTCCATCCACACCCAATATGGAACAGAAAACAAATTATAGGCAAGGAAATATCCTCATCTGTGTGCGGTACAACTAAACTGAATTATTATTCATGGGAATACAATGTCCCACCCAGTTTCAACAATACAGACAGTGTCTGGTAAAATCCCAGCAGTGACCTAGTGTTTTCCCAATATCTGGCTTTTATAAATGGACATTATGATTAACATCCTATTCCATCATAATCTATAGTTGGTATCAGAGGGCATCAGTTCAAAAACAGAATCAATTGTGTGTGTATTATGATGAGACATCTGTGCGAGTGTGTGTTCTCATTCTGGGGAATTTCAGTAACAGAGAGATAACTAAAAAGATAAAACAGACTGGAGTGGGAGTGTAGGCTAAACATTGTGTGGATGTTTCTGGGAGGTTGGGAAACGTTGTGGGCCTTTGGGTCCTGGGCTATGGTCTTTAGAATAATTGGAGGTGGGTGGGAGGTTTCTATGGTAACCCCTCCTTCTCCTCCCTTTCCTTCCGTTTCCCGGCAGCACTAAGGAGGGGTCCTGCTGGAGAGAGATCAAGGCTGTGGGCCGTGCCAGTCAGATACACTTCCCCTCACAACTGGGCCCGGAGCAGAAAGAGAAAGGGGGGGGGGGTGAGGGGGGGCCGAGACCAGAGAGAGAGCAGAGAGCGAGAGAGACACACTGTATATATACACACATGATATGACATTTGAAATGTCTTCATTATTTTGGAACTTCTGTGAGTTTAATGTACATTTGTACTGTATATTATCTACTTCACTTGCTTTGGAAATGTTAACAGATGTTTCCCGTGCCAATAAAGCTCTTGAATTGAGAAAGGGAGGTCGGAAAGGGAGAGAAAGAGAATTCAGGACTCGAGAGTAAGGTGTGGCCAAAACTTTGGGACTGTCGATTTCACTTGACCTCTACTGCGCTCTTCTTTTTACACTGGTTCTCTCCATTTCAAGTGACTGCCTACGTGTCAGAGAGATGATAGGGACTGGGTCTCCATATACAGTACAAACAGAGAAGGGCTACACCACAAGCTAGACCACAAACAATCAATCTCAAGACCTGCCCTGGTCTCTGAACTTGTTAATGTCTACTACACTGTGACTGTCAGTTCATCCTGTCCGTATAAACATCCCAATGCCACACACACACACACAGATGGGGGTGGGGTCCACAAAAAAGAAGTCACCAAAAAAAAATCTGAACTCATCATGAGGGGCCCCAGTGGCTCACGGTTTTGCATAGCCACAGTCATACCCACAGTCAGAGTCGGCCCTAAGTGACATTTTGTTGTGCTAATTTCCTGCAATTCTAGGGTGGAGAGAAACGTTCGAGATTTTATGATACC
The DNA here is from genome assembly GCF_002021735.2 of Oncorhynchus kisutch. Taxonomy (NCBI): domain Eukaryota; kingdom Metazoa; phylum Chordata; class Actinopteri; order Salmoniformes; family Salmonidae; genus Oncorhynchus; species Oncorhynchus kisutch. The sequence goes on from NC_034198.2 coordinate 7,423,843, forward strand.
GGAGTGAGATTGACTAACAAAATCAATGGGGGACAGTAATTCGACCATGATTACTATACGTTTAGATAGTCTAGCGACAAGCTAACTTACCAATGGGGTGTAACAGTTCAACAAACCCACGGTTCAGTACGTATTGGGGTTTTGGGTTCACGGTTCGGCTACGGTATAGCGGGAAAATGAAATGCCAACAGTTACTCTAGATCATTTTTGTTTATTTGTCTAAAAGAAGTTTTAAAAATTGTCCCCGTTCCAAAATGGACCTGGGGCTTTCCCAGCTGGACAAATATGCATAAATAAATGTTTCAATATAGGAGACCCGTTCCGAATGGACCGGAGGACGACCGGTTCCGTATTTGACATGGTCGGATCTGAGTGAGGGAAGCAGCAGAAAAGTAATTTTATAAGCTACTTTATTAACCAGAGCTGATACAGCACGAGGGAGAGGCGGAGGAGGAGCCTTGAGGTGTGTGTACCGTGACCGAGTGACACGGGAACAAGGAGGAGGGAGGGAGAGACAGTAACCAAACATAAGCCGTCTCGCGTTAGAATACTAACTTCTAGCTTGTCATAGCTATACTGAACAAAAACGGAACAATTACAATGATTTTACTGAGTTGCAGTTCATATAAGGAAATCAGTCAATTAGGTGCAGCCATGGTGTGCCTTGGAATTAGAATTCGTTTTTCACCACAAAAAGGGCTTTAGTACAGACAGAAATACTCCTCAGGGAAAGATGAACTGAGCAAAGTACAGAGAGATCCTTGATGAAAATCTGCTCCAGAGTGCTCAGGACCTCAGACTGGGGGCGAAGGTTCACCTTCCAACAGGACAACGACCCTAAGCACACAACCAAGACAACGCAGGAGTGGCTTCGGTACAAGTCTCTGAATGCCCCTGAGTGGCCCAGCCAGAGCCCAGACTTGAACCTGATCAAACATCTCTGGAGAGACCTGAAAATAGCAGTGCAGCGACGCTCCCCATCCAACTTGACATAGCTTGAGAAGATCTGCAGAGAATGGGAGAAACTCCCCAAATACACGTGTGCCACGCTTGTAGCGTCATACCCAAGAAGACGAGGCTGTAATCACTGCCAATGGTGCAGTGAGTAAAGGGTCTGAATACTTACGCAAATGTGATACTTCAGATTTTTTATTTCTTTCTAAAAAAAAAATGCTTTGTATTGTGTGTAGATTGATGAGAGAGGGAAGAAAAACAATTTAATACATTTTAGAATAAGGCTGTAACGTAAGAAAATCTGAAAAAAGTGAAGGGGTCTGAATACTTTTTGAATGCACTGTACTTCCCATTTAACTTTTTATTACGTCACTTTAATTCCATCTTCCGTTGATTAGATCATCTCCTAACTTGCTTTGCCACACACAGAGGCTATCAGGTATGAAGGTAAGACCCAGATGCAGACCACGTCGAATAAACAATAGTTTCATATCCCAACAGGGGTAGGCAATAGACAGGTCATGGCAGGCAGGGCTCAGTAAACCAGAGGTGGGGCAGCAGTACCGGGTGGCAGGCAGGCTCAAGGTAAGGTCAGGCAGAGGTCGGTAATCCAGAGGAGGGCAAAGGTACAGGTCGGCAGGCAGTCTCAGGGTCAGGCAGAGTGGTCAGGCAGGCGGGCACGGAGTCAAGACAGGCAAGTGTCAAAACCAGGAGGGTGAGAAAAAAGAAACTGGAAAAAGCAGGAGCTGAGACAAAACCCTGGTTGGCTTGAACAAACAAGACGAACTGGCAACAGACAAACAGAGAACACAGGTCTAAATACAGAGGGGATAAAGGGGAAGATGGGTGACACCTGGAGGGTGGTGGAGACCATCACAAAGACATGTGAAACAGTTCGGGGTGTGACAAAAGCTCTATGACTGTAGTGGCGCTGTGATGACTTGCGATTAGCCGACAACAACAACAAGCGCCACTCTGGGCTGTTCTCATTGAGCAGTGGAGAACGTACTATTAATGTTTTATCCACAAATCTCTGTCGATCGCCAATGCAATCCCCTGTGAAGCTAAAATGTTCCCAAACTGGAGATTTAAACGATAATGGAAGTTTGTGGTTTATCGATCCGCCCACTCGCCATCTACAAATCAAATCAGATTTTATTGGCCACATACACATGTCTAGCAGACTTGAATGAGTGTAGCGAAATGCTTATTAAATCCATTTATTAAATGTATTAAAAAGTGGCCAGAGAGGAGTCTGTATGTTGGCAGCAGCCACTCTGTGTTAGTGATGGTTGTTGAACAGTCTGATTGCCTTGAGATAGAAGCTGTTTTTTAGTCTCTCGGTCCCAGCTTTGATGCACTTGTACTGACCGCGCCTTCTGGATGATAACGGGATGACCAGGCAGTGGCTCGGGTGGTTGTTGTCCTTGATGATCTTTTTGGCCTTCCTGTGACATTGGGTGCTGTAGGTGCCATGGAGGGCAGGTAGATTTCCCTTGGTGATGCGTTGGGCAGACCGCACTATCCTCTGGAGAGCCTTGCGGTTGTGGACGGAGCAGTTGCCGTACCAGGCGGTGATACAGCCCGACAGGATGCTCTCGATTATGCATCTGTAAAAGTTTGTGAGTGTTTTAGGTGACAAGCCAAATTTCTTCAGCCTCCTGAGGTTGAAGAGGCACATTCTTCACCACACTGCCTCTGTTGGTGGACAATTTCAGTTTGTCCGTGATGTATACGCTGAGGAACCTTCTCCACTACTGTCCCATCGATGTGGATGGGGGGGGATGCTCCCTCTGCTGTTTCCTGAAGTCCACGATCATCTCCTTTGTTTTGTTGATGTTGTGTGTGAGATTATTTTCCTGACACCACACTCCGAGGGCCCTCACCTCCTACCTGTAGGCCATCTCGTCGTTGTTGGTAATCAAGCCTACCACTGTAGTGTCGTCTGCAAACTTGATGACTGAGTTGGAGGCGTGCATGGCCACCAAGTTATGGGTGAGCAGGGAGTACAGGAGAGGGCTGAGAATGCACCCTTGTGGGGCCCCAGTGTTGAGGATCAGCGGGGTGGAGATGTTGTTTCCGACCCTTACCACCAGTGGGCGGCCTGTCAGAAAGTCCAGGACCCAGTTGCACAGGGCGGGGCCGAGACCCAGGGTCTCGAGCTTAGTGACAAGTTTGGCAGGTACTATGGTGTTAAATGCTGAGCTGTAGTCAATGAACAGCCTTCTTACATAGGTATCCCTCTTGTCCAGATGGGATAGGTCAGTGTGCAGTGCGATGGCGATTGCGTTGTCTGTGGACCTATTGGGGCGGTATGCAAACTGAGGTGGGTCTAAAGTATCAGGTAGGGTGGAGGTGATATGATCCTTGACTCGTCTCTCAAAGCACTTCATGACGACAGAAGTTAGTGCTACGGGGCGATATTCATTTGGTTCAGTTACCTTAGCTTTCTTGGGAACAGGAACAATGGTGGCCATCTTGAAGCATGTGGGCATAGCAGACTGAGATATGGATTGATTGAATATGTCCGTAAACACACCAACCAGCTGGACTGCGCAGCTAGGGATGCCGTCTAAGCCGGTAGCCTTGTAAGGGTTAACACGTTTAAATGTTTTACTCACGTTGGCCATGGTGAAGGAGAGCCCACAGGCTTTGGTAGCAGGCCATGTCAGTGGCACTCTATTGTCCTCAAAGCGAGCAAAGAAGTTGTTTAATTTGTTTGGGAGCAAGGAGTCAAACTCCGCGACGGGGCTGGTTTTCTTTTTGTAATCCGTGATTGACTGTAGACCCTGCCACATACGTCTCATGTTTGAGCTGTTGAATTGCGACTCTACAAAGCATCTCTATACTGACGCTTTGCTTGTTTGACTGCCTTGTGGAGGGAATAGCTACACTGTCTGTATTCGGTTATGTTGCCAGTCGCTTGCCTTGCCATGATTAAAAGCAGTGGTTTGCGCTTTCAGTTTTGCGCGAATGCTGCCATCCCACGGCGGTGACTATAAATCGAAGAGAATTCTCTTGGTAGATAATGCGGTCGGCATGTGATGTAAGGAATTCCAGGTCAGGTGAACAAAAGGACTTGAGTTCGCCTCACAAAATAGTTATTTGAAATCCGCCAGTTAAGATAGAAATGTTGATTGCAACGCGCACATAGGCTGTGGTTGTTTCAACGGAATATCCTAGAATGTTTTTTTCAGCTCAGATTTACTCATGAGGCAATGGCATACAATGCAGCGTAGGCATAGCCTATAGGGCTAGTGTTTTTTTAATTCTTGTTTTATTTCTTTAAATATTCATTCGGGTTCACAGTGCAGACTGAACTGATTTCCACGTACTGGACGGTTCAGTAGGAATAAGTCTACCATTACAGCCATACTTACCAATCTAAAATGTTGTAGCTGACATGGAGCAAAATTTTGTGACTGTCAGTGACTGACATAACAAGAGAAAAACTTCTGATGCACAACCCCCCTCCCAAAGAAAACAAGTGGGGGAGAGGGAATTGATGCACAGGCCTACAAAAGGGGGGCTGCCAGTTGCCCATCCCTGATCTATTCAATAACTTGTTTATCTACAGACGATGCCTAGGGGTAAAAGGGCTAGGGGTTGTTTCTGGACACAGCCAGACACTGTGTTAGCCAAAAACTGTCTAGAGATCCAACAACACGTGGTGGCTGGCTGTTATCAGTGCTTCAAATTGTTGGGGACTTCCAGTAATTAAGACTTGGATAATATCTGGCTGTTTCACTTTTCTCTCTCTCCGTGACTATACCATCAAGCAGCATTCTGCTGTCTCTGTTTAGACTGATTTACAGCTTATCTGGCCCAGTGCATGCTGGGTATGACCTTTCATGGATTATGGTTCTCTCACACACTTTATGGGGCAGTTCATGAGAGAAATGGAAACTTGTGATTCAGGGATAAGTAAAGTTTTTCTACTGGTAGTTAAGGGTTATTTGAGGCCATTTTGGGTGATTTCAGCCAATGCAATTGTATAAGAAGTCATAGTTCTGGAAGTGTTTCATTAAATTGAAGAGATATTCACTTCAAAACACCCATTACTGGTCAAATATTTAGTCACAGGCATCAATTGACAAATCCAAGACTTTGATCATCTGAATGACAATTTCAAGTCAAAGTACATACTACTGTATATCTGATACATTACACCTGAATGAAGCAATCCTAGCATCAATCCCCCCCACTCTTTCTACATGCATCTACGGGCCTCCTTCTCCTTCAGCTCGTCAAACATCTGGGGACTGCATTAGGAGATTTTCCGCTGCTTTGTAAACCCTGCTTAGTGCTAAACAGCAGCTCCTAGCTCCCACTCCAGCCTGTCTGCCTGGCTGTGGAAGACCAGGGGCCTTCAACACTTAACACTCCCAGCCCTTGGCCCAAAGACAAATCAATCTTTATAAGCATATACTGTAGGAGTGAATCTGGATTCCTCCTCTGTACTGTAGCGTAGCTACTGGAGCACAGCTGGAGCAGGGCTGACTGGGTGAGCTCTACCTCCCCTCTGCTCTAATGACAGCACATCTGCAGATTTATGTTTCATATTAGCGCATGAGTTTTAGCCTAGCATGACTAGCATGTGTTCCCATGCACTCCACTTTCATTGGCCCGCCTCTGAATACTTAGGCAATGGGAGCCAGGTGTAAACAGCTTGGCTGGAGATCGGGTGGCTGACAGTAGTGTTTCTTTGTGCCTCAGACCTTTATTGTCTATACCCTGACGGAGAAGATCACAGCTACTTCCTAGGCCAATCCTGAGCTAGGGGAGCTCAGCGAGAGAAGAAAAGATTCATTTTAGTCAGATTAAGTTTCAAGAATTCAATAAAGAGACTTCAGAGAGGGGAGGGGAGTCTGGCTGGCTGTTGGGCCTGTCTGCCGGCCCAATGCGGAACCCGTTTGCACTTTAACACGTTGGCCTGTCCAGTCACTAATGTAAAGGCACAGCAACTAGCACATAGGAGGATGACGATAGGCCGCTGGAGAGAGAGAGAGAGAAAGAAAGACAAGGCCACCCAAAATAGACTCAGACGTTACTCAGCAGGATATTTCAGGAAAGCACTCGGATTTCTGTCACGGGTAAAAAGAGGGCAGGGAAAAGCACAAAAACAGACAGAAAAGGAGCGAGGGAGACAAAGAGAAAAAGGGAGAAGTTACAGATGCAGAATCTTAATTTGACCAGTTTCTCACAACAAGAAAATAATCCTGCAGGAACAGGAAATGGAAAGTATTGTGTGGATTATAATTAGTGGACATTTTCTGGGGGGTTGAAAGAGAGAGAGGGGGAGCGAGAGAGATGATGATAAAGAGTGGCTAGATGGCCAGTCAGAGGTGTGTGAAGTGAGTCATGCTAGTGCTGTGAACTGATCTCAGACCTGGCTGTGAAAGCCAGATCCCTCACAGTGCCTCAGGGAACAAAGCCAACAGGTGAACAAAGGGAACAAGAAGAACTGGAGAATGACATGACCTCTGTCCGCCCCAGCCGCTACAAAACACACAGCAGAATTAGAATGACTCACACTTAAAGCATTCCTGCATGACATGACACACAGGATTCCTACCAACCACCTTAAATCATTCATTCAAAAGTGTCATTCTGATCACTATCCACATGTATGCAACATGTATGCAACATGTGTCATCGTGTCTAAATGAGTTTCCGGGGTCTTTCAGCAGAAAGTTGATGTAACAGAGGATGTGGTTCACCTTGTTATAGCATGAGCCAAACAACCTTAGTTGGAAGCCTAATCTGATTGAATCTATCAAGATTTAATCAAGGTCCTCCCAGAGCTTGGACACGTTGCCCTGGGCAGTAAGCATATGCCAGACAGACTGATCTACTGAATGACTAGTACAGACTCTCTACACAAGATGGGTTACATTATGATCCTACTGTACTATAGACATATCAAGAAGGGGACAACATAATGGGGGGCGGCCCGGGAGGAATTGCAAGCGAAAAAGAGAGAAAGATGGAGAGAGAAAAATCAATAAACTGTATGAGGGATATGACGAGAGAAAAATTTGAACGAAAGAGTGGGGAAGAGAGAGGAGGCATTAGAAGGACCACAAACATGGCGCTGGACGGCCAGCGTCCGCCTGCCAACGCACACAGTCCACAAATGAGACGTCTGTGACTCTGAAGCCTGGCGGGACTTATTTTAGGAGGGGAAAGGCTCCAAAAGCACAGCCCTGTTTATGTAAGGGCGGTAATGTGTTTCAGATTACAGGGGGTTGTATGGAAATTCTTGTGGCAAGACTGGCCTTTTCAATGCTGGAGAGCGAGAGAGAAAAGGAAGGAGACATTTTTGAGAAAAGGCTATCCATGTGCTGGTCCTACCTTTTTCAGCTTTAGAAAATAATGTTTTTTTTATTTGACCTTTATTTAACTAGGCAAGTCAGTTAAGAACAAATTCTTATTTTCAATGACGGCCTAGGAACAGTGGGTTAACTGCCTGTTCAGGGGCAGAACGACAGATTTGTACCTTCTTAGCTCGGGGATTTGAACTTGCAACCTTTCGGTTACTAGTCCAACACTCTAACCACTAGGCTACCCTGTCGCCCCATAATGCTGTAGGGAATACTGAGGTACTGAGGAAGCAAAAGTCAAGGAAATAGGGAGGGGGAGTACTGTATGCTAGGCTAGAAAGGGGTCTAAAATACTACCAAATTGTGCTGAAAAAGAGGAATGGAGTAGAGTCTGGCAGTAGTCTAGTTCAAAAACTGATGAATACAGTTTGCTGCTAAAATGTTGAGGATTGCGTCGGACTCAGTGTAAGAGTATACAGCTACCATCCTGTAGTAATCGAAACACTTGGCAAATGAGGGACACAAAGTATATTGAAAGTAGGTGCTTCTACACAGGTGTCGATCCTGAGTTAATTAAGCAATTAACATCCCATCATGCTTAGGGTCATGTATAAAAATGCTGAGCAAGACATTATTTTGGCTCCCAATGGATATGCCCCCATAGAATGACATTGCCCCCATCCAAAGGGCACAAGCGGTCACTGAATGGTTTGATGAGCATGACAACTGTGTAAACCATATGCCATAGCCATCTCAAATCACCAGATCTCAACCCAATTGAAAACTTAAGGAAGATTCTGGAGCATTGCCTGAGACTGTTTGTCAACACCATCAACAAAATGATGGAATTTCTCATGGAAGAATGGTGTCGCATCCCTACAAGAGTTGCAGACACTTGTAGAATCTATGCCAAGGCGCATTGAAGCTGTTCTGGCTCATGGTGGCCCAGCAACCTATTAAAAACTCTTGTGGGGTGACATTGTCGAAGTCTCCTTCTAGTCATCTGCTTTCAACATCCATCCACCTTCTTTGCTGTTCTTGGCAAGAGGAACTTTCAGCTGGGCAAAGACAAGCGAGAAGCAGAGAAACGGGACGAGTTCTGTGTCTTTAAATAGTGACTACCACTAAGGGGAGAAGAAAAACTTTAATATGAGGGTTTAGGATCTAACATTCCTGGAGGCTATGTGGCGTGTTATCGCCAATTATTATTTTTTTAGCTCCAGGGTTCAGCAATGTCTGTCAGGACAACGTGTTCTCCTAGAGTTTGTTTTTATCAGGGGAAGAACAAAGGGGGAAGAACAAAGAACAAAGAAATATGCAAGATCTGGCACAAGAAAGACCCTTGGCCAAGTGCTACCATACTGCATTAACTCCAATGGAGCATGGTCTACCCCCAAGCCAAAAGACTCCTGAACATCTAATCAAAAACACCTAATCTAATCAAATATTGTTATTTTACTGCTGCTCTTTAATTACTTGTTACTTGTATTTCTTATTTTAAACTGCATTGTTGGTTAGGGGCTCGTAATTAAGCGTTTCACTGTAAGGTCTACTACACCTGTTGTAAAATTTGGTTGATTTGGTCGAAGGCAATGTATTCCACAATAGATTTGCTTTTCGGACTCCTATAAACTCTCCTCTATGCTAGAAGAGATAGTGTGGTGTTGTATATTAGGCCAATCCTGTATCATGGAAAGAGGAAAAAGTAGTAGAACCTTTCACCTATCCCGTCTGCTTCTGCTCACTGCACCCAAACCGTAGAGACTTTGATCCCAGTGATTGCCCTGCAGGGAATGAGTCACATGGAGGGAGTCGGGTTGCTATGTTTGGTGTCTCTCATCTCGTCGACGATTCAATCTGCTGTTACGGCAACACATGAGTGTTTATACGCCTGAAACGGGAGAAGCTGCCAGGCCCTGCACTTTAATAGTGGTTAAATACTTAGGATACATGGCAGATACTGGGTTACAGTGGGGCTCAATGGTAGTTTGTACCTGTGAAGCACACACAGTGTTATTGAGACCTATAGGACACCTACAGGGTTATTAAAAGCCAATGGGAGCGGGAAATATTTTTGGGTATCTCAGATTGTTTCGGCAATTCTCACAAACGTCATTAGGAGGAAGGATATTTGACATTTGTCAAGGAAGAGGAAGGATATTTGTATTTTACATTTGTATCACAAACCATTTTTGAGAAAAATCATGTAAAAGTGGCCACTTTAGGCCCTTTTCAGATATATACACACGCCTCTTCCGTCCGTGAACCGGACATGATACAAACAGATCTTGGTGTCATTATACACCTTATCGTTCGCTCAAACGTATGGAGTGTGTCTTGATTCTGAAATACACATTTTCAAATGAATTTATTCAACAATAAAAAAGTATGATTATCTCAAAACAACCTTTTTTTATTTTGTTAATTAAAAAAAACTAAAAACAATACAGTTTTTTTATGGATCAACAAGGGGCGTGGTTAAATTTACACTGAAGGCATCCCGAAAAACGATTTCAAGGCTCGGTCCACCCAAGTATTTCTTTAGCAACAAAATCCCTGCAACATACTCTACAAGTACGTAACATTTGGGCTCTATAGGCCAGACACAGTCTTACACACACACAATTTCACAGAGAAAGCCTTCCTTAGCCAGAGATGCCTAACAACTCTCCCTGAGGAATTGGGAGGTGCTTTCATGCAGATGCAGTCCCACTCTGAGCAGGAAGCGGAGCACCAGTTGTGTGTCTAGCCTAGATGAAAATCATATGAGCCTATTCCTCATCGTATTATTTGTCATCTGAGTATTATTCTTATTTTTATCTTGTCATCATAACTTCCGTATGACTTTAAATCAAGACATTGTGCCCTGTCAGCTGATATTCAGACTTAGAGAGGAGATGCAGGAAGCATTTAAATGTGAAGCCAGTTAAAGAGAAATGCCAATGCGAAGAGGCAGCTTTCCTGCTTCCTTTGCCCTCCTCCAGGCTCCATTTTATTGTCTCCTTCCTGTTCCAATCCCCTCTTAGAGGAGTTCAAAGGTCAAACCAATTGGAACAAAGATAGAATAAGAGTAGCTTTGAATACTACACGAAAAATACTGCAGTCACTAAGTCATGATGTCCCCAACAAGGGTCACCACCATCTTCATGTTTTGATTAGGTGGAAACCATCAGATAAGGCTGGCAAAAGAAACATTCTAGTCTAACCGACCCAACTGGGGGTGATGGGCAGGGTCACCATTACACTAGTTCTAAGTGTTTTTCACGCAGAAAAGTACACATTTTCCAAGGAATGTCTCTAGATCGAGGATGTAGGTTTGGGAGTCAGTGAGAGAAGAGAACAGTCTTAACTGCTGACATGGTGGAGTGGTTATCAGCTATTTAATCTGCAGTATCAGGGACTCCTGTTAGGAAGAAAGAAAAGGGGGAAAAAACAGCTCTCGTTGTTTTGGAAAACAATTACATTTAATGGCAGCGGTTTGCCAAAAAGTTTTCCTGCAGACCCAGCGACAGACAAAACACTGCCAAAGTTCCATATACTGTGGTAGTGGGTGTGGCCAACGGCGCCAATTTCGACCAAATATTTTAGAGGACCTCAGAAACAAAATGTTGCCGTTTTAAAGCTAATTTCCTCAAACATTATAACAAAATCAACACATTTTTTAAATAGTCTAGTTATTATTTTGGTTATTGTTAGTTCTTATTCTTGGCTACATAGCTGATGCACGCTGGACTGTCCATTAATCACGGTACTCCATTCTGCTTGTTTGTTTTATCTGTTGGCCCCGTTGCCTAGTCAACGCCATTTTACCTGCTGTTGTTGTGCTAGCTGATTAGCTGTTGTCTCACCTACTGTTTTAGCTAGCTTTCCCAATTCAACACCTGTGATTACTGTATGCCTCGCTGTATGTCTCTCTCAAATGTCAATATGCCTTGTATACTGTTGTTCAGGTTAGTTATCATTGTTTTAGTTCACAATGGAGCCCCTTAGTTCCACTCTTCATACCCCTGATAACTCCTTTGTCCCACCTCCCACACATGCGGTGACCTCACCCATTTACAACCAGCATGTCCAGAGATACAACCTCTCTCATCATCACCCAGTGTCTGGGCTTACCTCCGCTGTACCCGCACCCCACCATACCCCTGTCTGCGCATTATGCCCTGAATATATTCTACCATGCCCAGAAACCTGCTCCTCTTATTCTCTGTCCCCAACGCTCTAGGCGACCAGCTTTGATAGCATTTAGCCGCACCCGCATACTACTCCTTCTCTGTTCCGCGGGTGATGTGGAGGTAAACCCAGGCCCTGCATGTCCCCAGGCACCCTCATTTGTTGACTTCTGTGATCGAAAAAGCCTTGGTTTCATGCATGTCAACATCAGAAGCCTCCTCCCTAAGTTTGTTTTACTCACTACTTTAGCACACTCTGCTAACCCTGATGTCCTTGCTGTGTCTGAATCCTGGCTCAGGAAGGCCACCAAAAATTCAGAGATTTCCATACCCAACTATAACATCTTCCGTCAAGATAGAACTGCCAAAGGGGGAGGAGTTGCAGTCTATTGCAGAGAGAGCCTGCAAAGTAATGTCATACTTTCCAGGTCCATACCCAAACAGTTCGAACTACTAATTTTGAAAATTACTCTCTCCAGAAATAAGTCTCTCACTGTTGCCGCCTGCTACCGACCCCCCTCAGCTCCCAGCTGTGCCCTGGACACCATTTGTGAATTGATCGCCCCTCATCTAGCTTCAGAGTTTGTTCTGTTAGGTGACCTAAACTGGGATATGCTTAACACCCCGCCAGTCCTACAATCTAAGCTAGATGCCCTCAATCTCACACAAATCATCAAGGAACCCACCAGGTACAACCCTAACTCTGTAAACAAGGGCACCCTCATAGACGTCATCCTGACCAACTGGCCCTCCAAATACACCTCCGCTGTCTTCAACAAGGATCTCAGCGATCACTGCCTCATTGCCTGTATCCGCTACGGAGCCGCAGTCAAACGACCACCCCTCATCACTGTCAAACGCTCCCTAAAACACTTCTGTGAGCAGGCCTTTCTAATCGACCTGGCCCGGGTATCCTGGAAGGACATTGACCTCATCCCGTCAGTTGAGGATGCCTGGTCATTCTTTAAAAGTAACTTCCTCAGCATGCTCCGTTCAAAAAATGCAGAACTAAGAACAGATACAGCCCTTGGTTCACCCCAGACCTGACTGCCCTCGACCAGCACAAAAACATCCTGTGGCGGACTGCAATAGCATCGAATAGTCCCCGTGATATGCAACTGTTCAGGGAAGTCCGGAACCAATACACGCAGTCAGTCAGGAAAGCTAAGGCCAGCTTCTTCAGGCAGAAGTTTGCATCCTGTAGCTCAAACTCCAAAAAGTTCTGGGACACTGTGAAGTCCATGGAGAACAAGAGCACCTCCTCCCAGCTGCCCACTGCACTGAGGCTAGGTACCACCGATAAATCCATGATTATCGAAAACTTCAATAAGCATTTCTCAACGGCTGGCCATGCCTTCCGCCTGGCTACTCAAACCTCAGCCAACAGCTCCGCCCCCCCCGCAGCTCCTCGCCCAAGCCTCTCCAGGTTCTCCTTTACCCAAATCCAGATAGCAGATGTTCTGAAAGAGCTGCAAAAACCTGGACCCGTACAAATCAGCTGGGCTTGACAATCTGGACCCTCTATTTCTGAAACTATCCGCCACCATTGTCGCAACCCCTATTACCAGCCTGTTCAACCTCTCTTTCATATCGTCTGAGATCACCAAGGATTGGAAAGCTGCCGCAGTCATCCCCCTCTTCAAAGGGGGAGACACCCTGGACCCAAACTGTTACAGACCTATATCCAGCCTGCCCTGCCTATCTAAGGTCTTCGAAAGCCAAGTCAACAAACAGGTCACTGACCATCTCGAATCCCACCGTACCTTCTCCGCTGTGCAATCTGGTTTCCGAGCCGGTCACGGGTGCACCTCAGCCACACTCAAGGTACTAAACGATATCATAACCGCCATCGATAAAAGACAGTACTGTGCAGCCGTCTTCATCGACCTTGCCAAGGCTTTCGACTCTGTCAATCACCATATTCTTATCGGCAGACTCAGTAGCCTCGGTTTTTCGGATGACTGCCTTGCCTGGTTCACCAATTACTTTGCAGACAGAGTTCAGTGTGTCAAATCGGAGGGCATGCTGTCCGGTCCTTTGGCGGTCTCTATGGGGGTGCCACAGGGTTCAATTCTCGAGCCGACTCTTTTCTCCGTATATATCAATGATGTTGCTCTGCTGCGGGCGATTCCCTGATCCACCTCTACGCAGACGACACCATTCTATATACTTTCGGCCCGTCATTGGACACTGTGCTATCTAACCTCCAAACAAGCTTCAATGCCATACAACACTCCCTCCGTGGCCTCCAACTGCTCTTAAACGCTAGTAAAACCAAATGCATGCTTTTCAACCGATCGCTGCCTGCACCCGCATGCCCGACTAGCATCACCACCCTGGATGGTTCCGACCTAGAATATGTGGACATCTATAAGTACCTAGGTGTCTGGCTAGACTGCAAACTCGCCTTCCAGACTCATATCAAACATCTCCAATCGAAAATCAAATCAAGAGTCGGCTTTCTATTCCGCAACAAAGCCTCCTTCACTCATGCCGCCAAGCTTACCCTAGTAAAACTGACTATCCTACCGATCCTCGACGATGTCATCTACAAAATGGCTTCCAACACTCTACTCAGCAAACTGGATGCAGTCTATCACAGTGCCATCCGTTTTGTCACTAAAGCACCTTATACCACCCACCACTGCGACTTGTATGCTCTAGTCGGCTGGCCCTCGCTACATATTCGTCACCAGACCCACTGGCTCCAGGTCATCTACAAGTCCATGCTAGGTAAAGCTCCGCCTTATCTCAGTTCACTGGTCACGATGGTAACACCCATCCGTAGCACGCGCTCCAGCAGGTGTATCTCACTGATCATCCCTAAAGCCAACACCTCATTTGGAGACCTTTATCTCCCTCACCAACTTCAAACATCAGCTATCTGAGCAGCTAACCGATCGCTGCAGCTGTACATAGTCTATTGGTAAATAGCCCACCCATTTTCACCTACCTCATCCCCATACTGTTTTTATTTATTTACTTTTCTGCTCTTTTGCACACCAATATCTCTACCTGTACATGATCATCTGATCATTTATCACTCCAGTGTTAATCTGCAAAATTGTAATTATTCGCCTACCACCTCATGCCTTTTGCACACATTGTATATAGACTCCCCCCTTTTTTTCTACTGTGTTATTGACTCCATGTGTAACTCTGTGTTGTCTGCTCACACTGCTATGCTTTATCTTGGCCAGGTCGCAGTTGCAAATGAGAACTTGTTCTCAACTAGCCTACCTGGTTAAATAAAGGTGAAATAAATAAATCAAATAAAAATAGTTCTTATTTTCCTACATACTTTAGGTCATTTGAGGTTACACTGAAAACGTTTTATGTTCTGTTAAATGATGTTTTGGGCGGCAACAATTTAGTGCTAAATGAATATGGGGGAACACTGAGTGGGCTACACCACCAGAGATGTGTAGATAAGGATGTTCCAGAATCTGCCATGGTTCGCTTACATTCGGCCTCTTATCTGCTGACTGGTCCGTTGAAGCAGAATTCCCAGGACCTTTACTGGAATTTCAGTTTCCATACAAAACATTTCCACAAAGAGATTGGGCATCTGCTGGGGATATATTTAGGAAGTTCCTTGGCACTGTGCTCTCAGAGGCCAGACTGCTCGACTTCAAGTCAAACAAAGTCAATGTCAACTGGACAAGCAGTCTGGGCCCAGGTTTCATCATTAGAACCTTCGTAAGGGGCATAATTAAATATCCTGGCTGTTTTCCCACAACCATCATTACTTAAGTTGCACCACTCATAGAACATTGCCTCCATCGTTAGACGTGTTTTTTTTTACCTACATAAAGAAGATCTCCGATAAACATTGAATCAAATAAACATCTGTCTCTCTGTGACTGCCGATAACTTCACAACGAAGTTGACTACAGATACTGTGCACTCGGACAGTATTCAGACCTTTTTCGACATTTTGCTATTTTCCAGCCTTATTCTAAAATGGATAACATTGGTTTTCCCATCATCAAATCTAAACACAATACCCCATTTATGACAAAGCAAAAAAAGGTTGACATTTTTGCAGATGTATTATAAAAATAAAAATAAAACGGATATATCACATTTACATAAGTATTCAGACTCTTTACTAGGTACTTTGTTGAAGCACCATTGGCAAGTCTTTTTGGGTATGAAGCTACAAGCGTGGCACACCTGCATTTGGGGAGTTTCTCACATTCTTCTCTGCAGATCCTCTCAAGCTCTGTCAGGTTGGATGGGGAGCGTCGCTGCACAGCTATTTTCAGATCTCTCCAGAGAAGGTCAAGCGGGTTCAAGTCCGGGCTCCAGCTGGGCCACTCAAGGAAATTCAGAGACTTGTTCCGAAGCCACTCCTGCGTTGTCTTGGTTGTGTGCTTAGGGTCGTTGTCCTGTTGGAAGGTGAACCTTCTCCCCAGTCTGAGGTCCTGAGTGCTGGAGCAGGTTTTCATCAAGGATATCTCTGTACTTTGCTCTGTTCATCTTTACCTTGATCTGGACTAGTCTCCCAGTCCCTGCCACTGAAAAACATCCCCAAACCTACGACCACCATGCTTCACCATAGGGATGGTATTGGCCAGGTTTCCTCCAGACATGACACTTGGCATTCGGGCCAAAGAGTCCAATCTTGGTTTCATCAGACCAAATAATCTCATTTTTCCATGGTCTGAGAATCCTTTAGGTGCCTTTTGGCAAACTCCAAGTGGGCTGTCATGTGCCTTTTACTGATTAGTGTCTTCCATCTGGCCACTCTACCATAAAGGCCTGATTGGTGGAGTGCTGCAGAGATGCTTGTCCTCCTCGAAGGTTCTCCCATCCACAGTGGAACTAATTGCTCAGTTTGGCCAGCTCTGTCTTGGTGGTTCCAAACCTCTTCCATTTAAGAATGATCGAGGCCACTATGTTCTTGGGGACCTTAAAAGCTGCATAAATGTTCTGGTACCCTTCCCCAGATCTGTGCCTCAACACAATCCTGTCTCTGAGCTCTACAGACAATTGGGACAATTCCCAATTCCTGTTTTTTGCTCTGACATGCACTGTTGATTGTGGGACCTTATATATACACACAGGTGTGTGTCTTTCCAAATTATGTCCAGTCAATTGAATTTACCACAGGTGGACTCCAATCAAGTTATAGAAACATCTCAAGGATGATCAATGGAAACAGGATGCACCTGAGCTCAATTTCGAGTCTCACAGCAAAGGGACTGAATATTTTTTTGTTATATACACTGCTCAAAAAAAATAAAGGGAACACTTAAACAACACAATGTAACTCCAAGTCAATCACACTTCTGTGAAATCAAACTGTACACTTAGGAAGCAACACTGATTGACAATAAATTTCACATGCTGTTGTGCAAATGGAATAGACAACAGGTGGAAATTATAGGCAATTAGCAAGACACCCCCAATAAAGGAGTGGTTCTGCAGGTGGTGACCACAGATCACTTCTCAGTTCCTATGCTTCCTGGCTCATGTTTTGATCACTTTTGAATGTTTGCGGTGCTTTCACTCTAGTGGTAGCATGAGACGTAGTCTACAACCCACACAAGTGGCTCAGGTAGTGCAGCTCATCCAGGATGGAACATCAATGCGAGCTGTGGCAAGAAGGTTTGCTGTGTCTGTCAGCGTAGTGTCCAGAGCATGGAGGCGCTACCAGGAGACAGGCCAGTACATCAGGAGACGTGGAGGAGGCCGTAGGAGGGCAACAACCCAGCAGCAGGACCGCTACCTCCGCCTTTGTGCAAGGAGGAGTAATGCCAGAGCCCTCCAGCAGGCCCTCCACCAGTGTCTGCTCAAACGGTCAGAAACAGACTCCATGAGGGTGGTATGATGGCCCGACGTCCACAGGTGGGGGTTGTGCTTACAGCCCAACACCGTGCAGGACGTTTGGCATTTGCCAGAGAACACCAAGATTGGCAAATTCGCCACTGGCGCCCTGTGCTCTTCACAGATGAAAGCAGGTTCACACTGAGCACGTGACAAACGTGACAGTCTGGAGACGCCGTGGAGAACGTTATGCTGCCTGCAACATCCTCCAGCATGACCGGTTTGGCGGTGGGACAGTCATGGTTTGGGGTGGCATTTCTTTGGGGGGGCCGCACAGCCCTCCATGTGCTCGCCAGAGGTAGCCTGCCATTAGGTACCGAGATGAGATCCTCAGACCCCTTGTGAGACCATATGCTGGTGCGGTTGGCCCAGGGTTCCTCCTAATGCAAGACAATGCTCGACCTCATGTAGCTGGAGTGTGTCAGCAGTTCCTGCAAGAGGAAGGCATTGATGCTATGGACTGGCCCGCCCGTTCCCCAGACCTGAATCAAATTGAGCACATCTGGGACATCATGTCTCGCTCCATCCACCAACGACACGTTGCACCACAGACTGTCCAGGAGTTGGCGGATGCTTTAGTTCAGGTCTGGGAGGAGATCCCTCAGGAGACCATCCGCCACCTCATCAGGTGCATGCCCAGGCGTTCTAGGGAGGTCATACAGGCACGTGGAGGCCACACACACTACTGAGCCTCATTTTGACATTACATCAAAGTTGGATCAGCCTGTAGTATGGTTTTCCACTTTAATTTTGAGTAACTTCAAACCAGACCTCCATGGGTTGCTAAATTTGATTTCCATTGACAATTTTTGTGTGATTTTGTTGTCAGCACATTCAACTATGTAAAGAAAAAAGTATTTAATAAGAATATTTAATTCATTCAGATCTAGGATGTGTTATTTTAGTGTTCCCTTTATTTTTTTGAGCAGTGTACATTTGCAGAAATTTCAACAAAAATATGTCTTTGCTTTGTCATTATGGACTATTGTGTGTAGACTGATAAGGACAATCATTAATTCAATTTAGAATGAGGCTGTAACGTAACAACATGTGGAAAAGTGAAGGGGTCTGAATACCATTCAAATGCAATGTTCATTGTTGCCAATGTATTTGCAATTGTTACAAACAAGCGAAGGATAAAAGATGCTTCAAATGAAAACAGAGATGACTGCATTAAAATATAAATAGCCTATAGTATAGGCTGAGCCTATATTTAAAAAATATTGAAATCAATTCCATGTTCATTCATTAGAAAGCAAATTACGGACTCCTCTTTGAATCTGCGTATTTCTCCAAAGTTCAGTTGTCCGGAGTCTGTCAGGACCTAGGATCAATGGAGACACTCAAGTTTTTTAAACCTGTATCTCTTGACACATTCATGAAAACAGTAGTGGCCTCTTAACCGTCAAGCTGCATACTGGACCCTATTCCAATTAAACTGCTGAAAGAGCTACTTCCTGTGCTTGGCCCTCATATGTTGAACATAATAAATGTCTCCCTATCCACCGGATGTGTACCAACCTCACTAAAAGTGGCAGAAAAAGACTCTTGAAAAAGCATAACCTTGACCAGGAAAATGTTTTTAAAAACTTTATCGGTCCTATATACTCTCCCATTTATCCCCAAAAATATATGTAAAAGCGGTTTCGCAGCAACTCACTGCCTTCCTGAAGACAACTAACGTATACTAAACGCTTCAGTCTGGTTTTAGACCTTAGTGCTCCTTGACCTTAGTGCTGCTTTTGACACTATCGATCACCACATTCTTTTGGAGAGATTGGAAACCCTAACTGGTCTACACGGACAAGTTCTTGCCTGGTTTAGATCTTATTGTCTGAAAGATATCTGTTTGTCTCTGTGGATGGTTTGTCCTCTGACAAATCAGGATTCCGTTTTAGGACCCATATTGTTTTCACTAATATATATATATAGTTTTCACTAATATATATATATATATATATAGTTTTCACTAATATATATATATATATATAGTTTTCACTAATATATATATATATATAGTTTTCACTAATATATATATATATATATATATATATATATATATATATATATATATATATATATATATATATTCTACCTCAGTGATGTCATTCGGAAAACATCAACTTTCACTGCTATGCGGACGACACACAGCTGTACATTTCGATGAAAGATGTTGAAGCCCTAAAATTGTTTACCCTGGAAGCCTCTGTTTCAGACATACGGAAGTGGACGGCGGCAAATAATTTACTTTTAAACTCGGACAAAACAGAGATGCTAGTTCTAGGTCCCAAGAAACAAAGAGATCTGCTGTTGGATCTGACAATTAATCTTGATGGATGTACAGTCGTCTAAAATAAAACAGAAGGACTTCGGCGTTACTCTTGACAATGATCTCTTTTGACGAACATATGAAGAATATTTCAAAGACAGCTTCCCCCCCCCCCCCCATCTTTGTAAAAGTTTTGTCCAAAAATCATGCAGAAATCCCTGTTTTTGTCACTTCTAGATTAGACTACTGCAATGCTCTATTCTCCGGCTACCCAGATAAAGCACTAAATAAACTTAGAGCTAAACACGGCTGCTAGAATCTTGACTAGAACCAAACAATTTGATCATATTACTCCAGTGCTTGCCTTTCTACACTGGCTTCCTGTTAAGGCTAGGGCTCATTTCAAGGTATTACTTCGAACTTACAAAGCATTACATGGGCTTGCACCTACCTATCACTTTGATTTGGTCCTGCCGTACATATCTATAAGTACGCTATGGTCACAAGACGCAGGCCTCCTTATTGTGCCTAGAATTTCTAAGCAAACAGCTGGAGGCAGGGCTTTCTCCTATAGAACTCAATTGTCATGGAATGGTCTGCCTATCCACGTGAAAGAAGCAGACTCGGTCAACCTTTAAGTCTTTACTGAAGACTCATCTCTTCAGTAGATCCTATGATTGAGTGTAGTCTGGCCCAGGGGTGCGAAGGTGAATGGCAAGGCACTGGAGCAAAGAACTGCCCTTGCGGTCTCTGCCTGGCCGACTCCACTGGGATTCTCTGCCTCTGACACGATTACAGGGGCTTACTAGTGCTCTTCCATGTCGTACCTAGGAGGGGTGCGTCACTTGAGTCAGACGTGATCTTCCTGTCTGGTTTTGCACCCCCTCGGGCTTCTGCGGTGGGGGAGATCTTCGTGGGCTATACTCAGCCTGGTCTCAGGGTAGTAACTTGGTGGTCTGAAGATATCCCTCTAGGGGTGTGGGGGCTGTACTTTGGCAGAGTGGGTGGGGTTATATCCTGCCTGGTTGACCCTGTACAAGGGATGGGGCCACAGTGTCCCCTGACCCACCCCTGTCTCAGCCTCCAGTATCGATGCTGCACAACCAGGTCGCCAGTCCACCTGGTTGTGCTGCTGCTCCAGTTTAAACTGTTCTGCCTGCGGCTATTGAACCCTGACCTGTTCACCAGAAGTGCTACATTATAGCGGACCTGCTGTTTCCACACTCTCTCTCTCCACACAGCATCTGCTCTCTCAAAAAGCCAATTGTCATTTACTCCTAGGACCATCTACAACCCTGCTGGTCACCTATGAACATCTTGAAGAACAATCTGGCCTTAATGGCCATGTACTCCTATAATCTCCACCTGGCACAGCCAGAAGAGGATCGGCCACCCCTCGAGCCTGGTTCCTCGCTAGGTTTCTTCCTAGGGAGTTTTTCCTAGCCACTGTGCTTCTACATCTGCAATGCTTGCTGTTTGGGGTTTTAGGCTGGGTTTCTGTATAACACTTTGTCACATCTACTGATGTAAAAGGGGCTTTATAAATACATTTGATTGATTCAATTGAGTTATATTTTCCTAGTTGTAGGCTACAGTCTGTATTTTTTCCCTCAATGTATTTAATGATGTGTAATAACATGGGAGCAATGATGTACCACATCTGCGATTTAGTGCATTATTAAGATATTTGCAGCCATACAGTATATACTGAACAAAAATATTAATGCAACATGTAAAGAGTTGGTCTTATGTTTCATAAAATTAAATGCATTTTCCAAATGCAGAAAAAGCTTATTTCGCTCAAATTTTGTGTACAAATGTGTTTACATCCAGGTTAGTGAGCATTTCTCATTTGCCAATATAGTCCAGCCACCTGAAAGGTGTGGCATATCAAGAAGCTGATTAAACAGCATGATCATTACACAGGTGCACCTTGTGCTGAGGACAATAAAAGGCCACTCTGAAATGTTCAGTAGTGTCGCAAACCACAATGTCACAGATGTCTCAAGTTGAGGGAGCATGCAATTGGTATGCTAGTTACAGGAATGTCCACCAGTGATGTCGCCAGAGAATTTAATGTTAATTTCTATACCATAAACTGCCTCCAACGTCATTTTAGAGAATTTGGCAGTACTTTCAACCGGCCTCACAACTGCAGACCCTATGTAACCAGCCCAGGACCTCCACATCTGGCTTCTTCACCTGCAGGATCATCTGCGATGAGCCATCCGGACAGCTATTGAAACGGAGGAGTATTTGTCTGCAATAAAGCCCTTTTGAGGAGAAAAACTCATTATGATTGGCTAGGCCTGGTTGCTAGCTAGCATTAAACTTATCTTATAAAAAACAATCAATCATAATCACTAGTTAACTACACATGGTTGATGATATTACTAGATATTATCTAGCGTGTCCTGCGTTGCATATAATCTGACTGAGCATACAAGTATCTAAGTATCTGACTGAGTGGTGGTCGGCAGAAGCAGGCGCGTAAACATTCATTCAAACAGCACTTTCATGCGTTTTGCCAGCAGCTCTTCGTTGTGCATGCGCTGTTTATGACTTCAAGCCTATCAACTCCCGAGATGAGGCTGGTGTAACCGAAGTGAAATGGCTAGCTAGTTAGCGCGCGCTAATAGTGTTTCAAACGTCACTCGCTTTGAGCCTTCTAGTAGTTGTCCCCCTTGCTCTGCATGAGTAACGCTGCTTCGATGGTGGCTGTTGTCGTTGGGTTGCTGGTTTGAGCCCAGGGAGGAGCGAGGAGAGGGACGGGAGCTATACTGTTACACTGGCAATACTAAAGTGCCTATAAGAACATCCAATAGTCAAAGGTTAATGAAATACAAATGGTATAGAGGGAAATATTCCTATAATAACTACAACCTAAAAGTTCTTACCTGGGAATATTGAAGACTCATGTTAAAAGGAACCACCAGCTTTCATTTGTTCTCATGTTCTGAGCAAGGAACTGAAACGTTAGCTTTCTTACATAGCACATATTGCACTTTTACTTTCTTCTCCAACACTTTGTTTTTGCATTATTTAAACCAAATTGAACATGTTTCATTATTTACTTGAGGCTAAATTGATTTATGATGTATTATATTAAGTTAAAATAAGTGTTCATTCAGTATTGTTGTAATTGTCATCAGCTTTTTTGGTCCTCCAATAAATCGGTATCGGCGTTGAGAAATCATAATCGGTCGACCTGTAGCACAAACCCACCGTTACTGGACCAGACAGGACTGGCAAAAAGTGCTCTTCACTGCTAAGTCACAGTTTTGTCTCACCAGGGGTGATGGTCTGATTCGCATTTATCGTCAAAGGAATGAGCGTTACACCGAGCCCTGTACTATGGAGCGGGATCGATTTGGAGGTGGAGGGTCCGTCATGGTCTGGGGCAGTGTGTCACACCATCATCGGATTGGGCTTGTTGTCATTGCAGGCAATCTCAATGCTGTGCGTTACAGAAGACATCCTCCTCCCTCATGTGGTACCCTTCCTGCAGGCTCATCCTGACATGACCCTCCAGCATGGCAATGTCAACAGCCATACTGCTCGTTCTGTGCGTGATTTCCTGCAACGTCAGTGTTCTGCCACGGCCAGCGAAGAGCCCGGATCTCAATCCCATTGAGCACGTCTGGGACCTGTTGGATCAGCGGGTGAGGGCAAGGACGATTCCCCCCCAAAAATGTCCGTGAACTTGCAGGTATCTTGGTTGAAGAGTGGGGCAACATCTCACAACAAGAACTGTCAAATCTGGTGCAGTCCATGAGGAGGAGATGCACTGCAGTACTTAATGCAGCTGGTGGCCACACCAGATACTGACTGTTACTTTTTGACCCCACCTTTGTTCAGAGACACATTATTACATTTCTGTTAGTCACATGTCTGTGGAACTTGTTCAGTTTGTCTCAGTAGTTGAATCTTGTTATGTTCATACAAATATTTAGACATGTATAAACGCAGTTGACAGTGAGGACGTTTCTTTTTTTGCTGAGTTTACAAGGGGTACCGGTACAGAGTCAATGTGAGGGGGTACAGGTGAGTCGAGGAAATCCATAGATTAGGGCCTACAGCATTTATTTCATTTGACTGATTTCCTTATATGAACAGTAAAAATTTTGAAATTGTTGCATGTTGCATTTATATTTTTGTTCAGTATATACAGTACCAGTAAAAAGTTTAGACACCCATACTCATTTAATGTTTTTTTTATGTTTTATTTGTTACATTGTAGAATAATAGTGAAGACATCAAAACTATAAATAACACATATGGAACTATGTAGTAACCCAAAAAAGTGTTAAATCAAAATATATTTTATATTTGAGATTCTTCAAAGCAGCCACCCTTTGCCTTGATAACAGCTTGGCACACTTTGCATTCTCTAAACTAGCTTCATGGTGTAGGTCACCTGGAATGCATTTCAATTAACATGTGTGCCTTGTTATAAGTTCATTTGTGAAATGTCCTTCCTTCCTAATGCATTTGAGCCAATCAGTTGTGTTGTGACAAGGTAGGGGTGATATACAGAAGATAGCCCTATTTTGTAAAAAAGCCAAGTCCATATTATGGCAAGAACAGCTCAAATAAGCAAAGAGAAATGACAGCCCATCATTACTTAAAAGACATGAAGGTCAGTCAATGTGGAACCAAAAAGCGCTGATGAAACTGGCTCTCATGAGGACCGCCACAGGAAAGGAAGACCCAGAGTTACCATTGCTGCAGAGGTTAAGTTCATTAGAGCTACCAGCCTCAGAAATTGCAGAACAAAAATGCTTCACAGAGTCCAAGTAACAGACATCTCAACAACTGTTCAGAGGAGACTGCGTGAATCAGGCCTTCATGGTTGAATTGCTGCAAAGAAACCACTACTAAAAAGGACACCAATAAGAAGAGACTTGCGTGAACCAAGAAAAACACGAGCAATGGACATTAGACCGGTTTAAATCTGTCCTTTGGTTTGATGAGTCCAAATTTGAGATTTTTGGTTCCAACCACCGTGTCTTTGTGAGAGTAGGTGAACGGATTATCTCTGTATGTGTAGTTCCCACCGTGATGCATGGAGGATGAGGTGTGATGGTGCTTTGCTGGTGACACTGTGATTTATTTAGAATTCATGGCACACTTAACCAGCATGGCTACCACAGCATTCTGCAGCGATACACCATCCCATCTGGTTTGCGCTTTGTGGGACGATCATTTGTTTTTCAGCAGGACAATAACCCAACACACCTCCAGGCTGTGTAAGGGCTATTTGACCAAGAAGGATGATGGAGTGCTGCAACAGATGACCTTGCCTCCACAATCACCCGACTTCAACCCAATTGAGATGGTTTGTGATGAGTTGGACCGCAGAGTGAAGGAAAAGTGTGGGAAATCCATCAAGACTGTTGGAAAAGCATTCCAGGTGAAGCTGGTTGAGAGAATGCCAAGTGTGTGCAAAGCTGTCAAGGCAAAGGGTGGCTACTTGGAAGAATATAAAATATATTTTGATTTGTTTAACACTTTCTTGGTTATTACATGAGACCCATTGCAGGATGTCAAGTTATTTGTTTATTTGTACAGATACAAATATTGGAGGCCACCTAGAAAATAAGATCTGTTGGTAAGCTATATTCCTAATATTCAGGAAACTATAGATCCTGAAGTCTGGTTCTCTGCCATTACCATAACATTATAAATGTAGTCAAAGTTTTTCTATTATATTGACAAGATATTCGAGTGACCGCTCGAACAATGTCCTCAAAGATGGAAGGCAGGCGGAAGGAGGCGAGATCAGGTGGGATCACTCTAGCCAATGAGAGGGCAGATTTGTGTAAAGAACAGGCCATAGAGATAGATACAGGACTCATCTTTGTATCTGTGCTATTATAGTGTCTGTGCAGTACATGTTCATATTCATTGGCTGACTGCTCCCAAATCATAGGAATCCCCACCCAGTTGACTACTTTAAAAAAATGGTGGAGGCCCTCAATGGCAATGTCCATGTGAAAATGGGTTATATCCATGAGTCCTCTATCTACCT
Source organism: Oncorhynchus kisutch (assembly GCF_002021735.2). Classification (NCBI taxonomy): domain Eukaryota; kingdom Metazoa; phylum Chordata; class Actinopteri; order Salmoniformes; family Salmonidae; genus Oncorhynchus; species Oncorhynchus kisutch. The sequence goes on from NC_034198.2 coordinate 7,449,424, forward strand.
CTATGACAACAGGCAAAACTCTGATATAAAGTCTGGGTTTTTTAAGTTGACAAAATGCCACGTGTCCACTTATATCAGAGCATTCGTAACAACCTGACCACTATGAAACTTATTTTTTATGAAATAAGCCTCACGTAGAAAATTAGTGTTGACCAAATTCAACATGCTCTCATTGACCTACATACAAAAATATAAACCTCTCGCTTCACCTCTTTCTCTCAGATGTAGGCAAGAGGTGCTCAGGAAAACAGACTACAGGGTCATTTCAGCAAGCCATGTCACCCACCATCTCAGATTTTTTTAAATGTTTTTTTTTATTGTTGTTAGAAACATAAGCACTCCGACAACATTATTTTGCTGAATTATAATTTGATCTCTGAGAACTGAAGCTAACTGATTGCACCCAAATTGGCCATTTTAATTTGTAGGATTCATCCATATAATATGCAATCATTATAGAACCTAACAACCGATTTGCCCCAAACTTTTTTTGGGATGGGACATAAACCTAACAACTTCAATGACTAATTTCTCTGAACAGGAGAAAATAATAAATTACACTGGATGAAGAAACAATACTCCGACCCTCAGCTCCATACTACTTGTCAGACACAGACAAACTGACACTATATACTTTTTGTTGGGGTGGGATTGGTGTGGGATTTTGTCAATTTCTTTGGATTCTAAGTCATAGTTAGAAAAAAAGTGTAGTCCAAATCAAATGTTAGTTACTATATTTATTGAATATTATATGAATCCCATAAATTAAAATAGCCAATTTGGGTGCAATTAGTTTCTTAGAGATCAAATTACATTTCAACACAATAATGTTGAAGTAATGCTAATCTTATCCGTTTCTAACAACAACAACAAAACGATTTCAGAACAATCTGAGATGGTGGGTGTCAAAATCCTCTTTCTTGTGTTTTTGGAGGTGGAACAACCCTACAACTGTTCAGAATCCTTTCACTGTATTGTCAGAAAAGCATTTGGGAGAATTCTACTAGAATCAAATCTGTCCATATTCAAGTCAAACAGGAATAGGCCTACTATTACATAAAAAAATGCCTCCCATCCACACGTCCCCACCCTGACATTAGATGGGGGTGTCAGAAACCACATGCAAAGTTGCATGCAGCTGCAGCAGAGGACAAGCACAGAGGGCAAGGGAAGTGAGTGACTTCAAATCTCTACCACATTCACCTTCCCAAACGACATCAACCCACAAACCACTCAGGATGCAAAATAGCCTAGGGCGATCTGTTTGTTCAGATGATGCTTTCCACTGGGATTCTTTGGGTGGAGCCCCATTCACACACAGCATGGCTCATAGAATTACCAGTCTGACAAAGACAACATCTCAGAGGAATGCCCCTCAGTGTCCTGTCAGAACAGGTTCCAATAGGAAACAATGCCCATTGTTCTGTCTGACCTGCAGTGGATGAATGGTCAAAATAATAAATGTACGCAAACAAAACATGAGGAATAGTTCTCATATGATACTACATTCCTGTAGTAAAGGCCAAGAAATAAAACTGCTGTTCCTTGTTCCCACAGTGAAATGACAATGAATAACTGGGACATCTATGACAAACAAAGTTGCTCTGTTAGATGTACACGCCATAATGGAACGTTGATTCCATTCCAATTACACACTCATTCAATAGTAGCATACGGGCTGTGGTACTGGCGGTCTGACAAAACAAGCTAAACAACTCATACCATTTTCTCGTAAGGTGTGGTTTAAGAATGTAGCACTGCAAGTGCAACAGTTAATTGCAACAACGAACCTCTAAATAACATTGTAACTCTGACCTGTCAAAATGAGCAGCAAGCACTCAACCACTCATACATTAGTCAGTCTCAGTCCTAAACACACGGGTCCAATCTAATGAAAATAAAACAAGTATCATTATTTAGGCTTAATGCTAACAAAAGCATACAAGGTAACATGATTTTTATGAACCACGCTGGTCCTTACAGTAGACTACAGTAGGCTAGGCTGCGCCTAATTATATATATATATCTCACTGACACTGCAAAGGTGAACGACCGTGGACGCCACTGCCTACCTGAGCTTTAGGTTAGCCATGAATTCCTCCAAAGAAACGCTGTCCAGAAGAACAAAGTCAGCCTTTCCAAACTCCTGACTCTCGTGTTCTGCCATGTTGTATTTTGGTCCCCCAAAAAATATCGGGTCAGGGGAAAATATCTAAATATTTTTTTATAAAAGAAAACTTCACTGTTTTGAAGCGAAGTGCTCCTCCGCCACACCAGGTAAACGATGGTGAGCTCGTCAGTCCACCAATACAAGCGCTAAATGATCGATGAGCATGGTCTTCGTTCGTCTAATCAGCAGTATGCGTCATACATTGTTATTTGTTTTACTCATTTTGAGTAAGCTGGACAAATAAGCACGCTAGGAAACGACACAAAACAGCCAAACTAAACCAATAGCAAAACGTATATCAATTTTTTTTTAGCTCATTACTCTACCCAGTTTGAAAAAGTAATGGTTATTCCAGAATATGTATTCACATCCAGACAGACTTGTTGCTTTCGGCGAGAAGGTATGGTTACACTAACGCCTATCCATAGAGCCCTTTCCTTGAATTTCTCGTCTCGACTTTATACATACGAATAGAATCCCACCCGCCTCCCGACGCTCCTCCTTCTGAACGTGTCGGGTGTGTAAATTTGAAAATATTACCCAAATCCCCCAAGACCAATACTGAACAGTTAAGTACATTTCTCGGGTATGGCGAGTCATTTTGACGAGTTCTCCAAAGAAAATTCAGGTATGGTCATGGCCTCAAATGATGCCCTATAATGATACCATATAAGGAAACATTCATTGCCTACAATTTATCTTACACGCAGGCCTACCATTTGTGACATTGGGTACTTTGTGTGTGTCAAAAATAATAAGAGGTAAAAAGACATAGCCTAATAAAGATATAACAAATTGTTAAACTAACTCAACTCCCTGTCACAGAATTTGGACCACTATCTGACCATGTATATGATGAGGATGAACATATGACAAAAATATTTATAGTTTCTTGGAAGTAAGCCTACTGAACACTGCCAAACTCAAACTCAATACATAGTTTTACGAGAGACAGCTGATGCTGCGGTACAATCTGGTTTATCACTTCACTGATGCTGCTGCAATCTGCCTACTAATGGCAATTGTACACGCTAGTGTGCCATCTTGTGTTCCAGAGAGGTATTAATTTATAATATCTTACTACTGTACTGTAATCGTATTGAAATGCAGAAGGCCTGTCTTAGTGATATACAGTATCAACTAACACGTCATTTTACTCTGAACGTCACAGGGGGGAAGTATTTTTACTGGTGCCTTTTGCCTCTGGGCAGTTCCACTCTAAAGGAATCCGATTGTTCACTTTAAAATGTTTGCCAAACAAAAACCACCCATTTAAAAGCTTAACAAACCAACTCTATGCACAAGAACTACTTTGAACAATTGAACACAGAAATCTTCACAAAAACACATTTACTGGAATAACTGTGCAAATGCAAAGTTTGGTAACAGAATTTGGGTAAAATCTCCCTCAGTTTTTTTTATGCACTCACAGCTTTGAATTAAGATGAAAATATGTCTGCAGAAAGAATGGTGTCAGCTTTGACATGACACCTAGAGTTTGAAAAAAACACATTGTTTGGATATTGTACTAGAGTAGTCAAAGTGGATTTTACATCGGGTAACAGAATTACATCATGGGTCCCTGATCTGTACTATACAGAAATGCATAATTATGGATATTAATATTATTCTCTTTATGGTGATGTATCCTGAATAAGTACACAAAGGTAGAAATATGCAATATCCTTATTTTGCATATTGTATTGATCTCTGCTCCCAAACAAGACCACATTTGGTTGTTCCGGACCAGACCAAATCTGAAATAATCATAGACGTCTATGTTTCACAAGTTTGGACATCACAGTACAGCACAGCACAACACAGCACAGAGTAGAGTTCCTTACAGTACAGTAGATATGTTCAGTACAGTATAATACAGTACATTATACTCTACTATGGTGTGCTCTACTGTACTTGACTTTTCTTTACTGTACTGTACTGTTCTGCACTGTACTGTTGTGCTATACTTTTCTGTCCAAACTTATGAAACATAGACGTCTATAAATGGTTCTGCCAGGGAGGACTGGCCAAATTTCAAGTACTTTGTAACATCCATGGATGTCCGGTGTCGGTCGGTGCTCAGTGGGTGAGGATTCTTGTTACAGTAAATGAAAGAGGGTAGGTATCATGGTGGTTGGTGTCAGTAATAGCCAGGAGAGGTGACATGAGTGGACAGAGTGAGAGAGAGAGAGAGAGCAGGAGAGAGGGAGAGAGAGAGAGAGAGAGGGACTGAGAGGGAGGGGTTGTCCAAACTGTTTTCACAGTCCTACTTTGACCACCAGATGACAAAAAAAGCTAATAAAAAAAGTTATTAGCGGAACATAACAGTATGCCAGTTGGAGGACAGTAGCAGGTGACCTAACTGTGGTTTATGACTACTACGATTTCCCATTGTAGCTAATTAAATTACAGTAATTCCTTTACCGATTTGGTTATAGAATTAAGAGTTTTAATCACATAGTAATTTATAAACAAACTTGATATCAGTAAAAATACTTTAACGAATGGGTAGGTCTACCTCTACTTGTTACTACAGTCAACTTTCATTATCCTCCTTCCTCATGAGGGAGAGAAATGAGAAAATATCTTAAAGATGTGGGGTTTTGTAATGGAATTACAAGGCACAAGGCAATGTTTCTTACACTTTCAGAGGACAAATCATTTCTTCAAAACTAAATATGTCTTGATATTATACTGGACAAAAATATAAACACAACATGCAACAATTTCAACGATTTTACTGAGTTACAATTTATAAGAGGAAATCATTGAATTGAAATAAATTCATTAGGCCCTATGGATTTCACTTGGCCCAAATTTGAGCATTATTTTGAGAAATAAGCTTTTTATGCGACTGGAACATTTCTGGGATATTTTTTCTCCGCTCATGAAACATGGGACCAACACTTTACATGTTGCATTTATATTTTTGTTCAGTGTAGTTTGCAGGGGACTTTACTTCAACATTATTGTGTTTTGATGTATTTCTAATACCTTTTAAGACTGTTTCTGGTAGATGTTTAAGACCCCTTCTCCACTTGTTTGGCCAGAAAACAAATCCATTAAAGTTTCATCATCTAATATTCCAGGAATTCCTTAATGTGACTGTATGTTTGTTTTTACTCCATGTGTAACTCTGTGTCGTTTTATCTGTCGAACTGCTTTGCTTTATCTTGGCCAGGTCGCAATTGTAAATGAGAACTTGTTCTCAACTTGCCTACCTGGTTAAATAAAGGTAAAATAAATCAAATAAAAAAATACAAAAATGTGTCTTTAACATTATAGTTTAGTTTTCTAATTTCTTATTTTTGAAGTAAAATAGTTTTTGCATCACATATGACCCGTATGTATTTCCTATGGAATTCATTGCATTGCACTCATCAAACTGACCTTTCTTTTTGCTACAACAATAAAATAAATGTAATTAATGAAGTATTTATTAAACATCTTGTTTTTAATGTTTATTAATCACTGTTTTCATTTCTCCTTTTTACATTTTTTTTAGGGGTAGATCAGCTTTAATATTGCATATAGATTGTGGCTTCCATCAGTGTAATTGTCTGCATCACTTCCAATCCCCCATATATTTTTTGGCAATTATAAATTGGAAACACACACACACACACACACACACACACGTATGTATATATATATATATATATATATATATATATATATATATATATATATATATATATATATATATATATATATATATATATATATATATATATATATATACACATACAGTTGAAGTCAGAAGTTTACATACACTTAGGTTGGAGTCATTAAAACTCATTTTTCAACCACTCCACAAATTTCTTGTTAACAAACTATAGTTTTGCCAAGTCAGTTAGGACATCTACTTTGTGCATGGCAAGTAATTTCTCCAACAATTGTTTATTACAGACAGATTATTTCACTTATAACTCACTGTATAACAATTCCAGTGGGTCAGAAGTTTACATACACTAAGTTGACCGTGCCTTTAAACAGCTTGGAAAATTCCAGAAAATGACGTCATGGCTTTAGAAGCTTCTGATAGGCTAATTGACATAATTTTTGTCAATTGGAGGTGTACCTGTGGATGTACTTCAAGACCTACCTTCAAACTCAGTGCCTCTTTGCTTGACATCATAGGAAAATCAAAAGAAATCAGCCAAGACCCCAGAAAAAAATGGTAGAGCTCTACAATCTGGTTCAGCAATTTCCAAATGCCTGAAGGTACCACGTTCATCTGTACAAACAATAGTACGCAAGTATAAACACCATGGGACCACGCAGCCATCATACCGCTCAGGAAAAGGAGACACGTTCTGTCTCCTAGAGATGAACGTACTTTGGTGCGAAAAGTGCAAATCAATCCAAGAACAACAGCAAAGGACCTTGTGAAGATGCTGTAGGAAACAGGTATAAAGTATCTATATCCACAGTAAAACGAGTCCTATATCAACCTAACCTGAAAGGCCGCTCGGCAAGGAAGAAGCCACTGCTCCAAAACCACCATAAAAAAGCCAGAACGTACTTTTTGGAGAAATGTCCTCTGGTCTGATGAAACAAAAATAGAACTGTTTGGCCATAATGACCATCATTATGTTTGGAGTTAAAAGGGGGAGGCTTGCAAGCCGAAGAACACCATCCCAACCGTGAAGCATGGGGGTGGCAGCATCATGTTGTGGGGGTGCTTTGCTGCAGGAGGGACTGGTGCACTTCACAAAATAGATGGCATCATGAGGGAGGAACATTATGTGGATATATTGAAACAAAATTTCCTGACATCAGTCAGGAAGATTAAAGCGTGATCGCAAATGGGTCTCCCAAATGGACAATGACCCCAAGCATACTTCCAAAGTTGTGACAAAATGGCTTAATGACAACAAAGTCAAGGTATTGGAGTGGCCATCACAAAGCCCTGACCTCAATCCTATAGAACATTTGTGGGCAGAACTGAAAAAGCGTATGCGAGCAAGGAGGCCTACAAACCTGACTCAGTTACACCAGCTCTGTCAGGAGGGATGGGCAAAAATTCACCCAAATTATTGTGGGAAGCTTGTGGAAATCTACCCAAAACATTTGACTCAAGTTTAACAATTTAAAGGCAATGCTACCAAATACTAACTGAGTTTATGTAAACTTCTGACCCACTGGGAATGTGTTGAAAGAAATAAAAGCTGAAATAAATCATTCTCTCTACTATTATTCTGACATTTCACATTCTTAAAATAAAGTGGTGATCCTAACTGACCTAAGACAGGGAATCTTTACTTGGATTAAATGTCTGGAATTGTGAAAAACTGAGTTTAAATGTATTTGGCTAAGGTATATGTAACCTTCCGACTTCAACTGTTTATATATATAAATATATATACATACACATCTTTTTTAAATATATATTTTCCTTGATTACACTACAACCCTACCAATTGGAGCAAACTAGTGAACAGCCACGCTTAGGCCTGTATTTCCAGCTTATACATACTATATGCCTTTTATGGACACAGTCTATTTTGCAATAGTTCTATTTTGTTTGTTTTTACTGTCCTTCTTCTACCCTCAACCTCTCATCTATTTCTGATGTATTGTACAAAAAGATTCTCACAAAACATTTGATGTCTTCAGATAAAAAATATTCCATGACTTTTGCATGTCAAAAGTTAGAGAGAAATGTGTACTATATAATAAATCTATCTAGCCTGATCTTGATCTTAGCCAGCTAGCCATGCAGCTAGTATAAATTAGTCTGTTTGTCTGATATAATTGTTTTATAATTTTTTAATCAGCCAGCTAATCAGAGAGAGGGGGGTGGGGATAGGGGAGTAGTTGGGAGATGACTAAGAGTATCCGTGTGGCTAAATTTAAGCTTTGTCCTATCTCTTGTTTTTTTTATCCCAGGCCCCCGTCCCAGCAGGAGGCCTTTTGGTAGCTCTTCATTGTAAATAAGAAGTTGTTCTTAACTGACTTGCCTAGTTAAATAAAGGTTAAATAAATACATCGATACAAATAAAATGCCCCCAAAAAGGTCTGTGCACAGCCCTGAATCTTTTCATCAAGCTTCTAAACAGAAAAATCTATTTATGGACCCTGAGAAGATGTAGATATGACACCACCCCAGATTTGTGTGGCTCAGTTGGTAGAGCATGGCACTTGCAATGCCAGGTTGTGGGTTCGATTCCCACAGAGGACCAGTACAAAAACAAATATGAAGATGTATACGCTCACTACTGTAAATTGCTCTGGATTGCCTGAGAGACTGGCCCATTCAACATCACCAGCTGTCATCATCGGCAGCTCTATGGTGAGAAACATCTCGGTTCCCAATGCAAAAACCCTGTGCCTCCCAGGAGCACAAGGCTGCTTTTGACAGTTCTACTGCAGATGCCGGGAGCTGACACAGTCGTAGTCCATGTGGGGTCAAATGACATCAGGAGGGCTAGCTCGGAACATCTGAAAATGTATTTTAAAGAACTGATTTTAGTATTTAAAGACTCAAAAAATGGCCAATAATTTCAGGTCCAGTACCATCGTTGGGTCGCCGCGGGTGTGACAGATTAAGCAGGCTACTGGCATTACACATCTGGCTAAAAGATTACCATAGCTCTGCTGGAATCACTTTTATAGATAACTTTGACTCCTTCTGGAAACAGAAGATGCTCTACAGGAATGACGGAGTCCATCCAAATCATCTTGGCTCCTCGACTCTGTCCACGCATTTCAAGGCTGCTTTGAAACAATGACATCAATGACCCAAGACCAGCTCAGTTAATCGCTACCATTGTTATGAGTCATCATAATGCTGCATCAAATGTACATTATCCTAGGGGTGTTGGCTGACAATGTGAGTAACTTAAATTATGTCTCCCTAATTGCCCTGAATACCTCTGTTGATCCTATAGCAATTGTATGCAGTAATCATGAGCCTTTGAACTAGAGTTATACTGTTAGCACTGCGGCGGTGTGCCCTAGTAGGAACACCACTTTGTGCAGCTCACCCTGCACTACAATATAAATAACATGAGCAAATCTACTTCTGATATGCATTAAAAACAATCAGGCAACCCAGAAAAGTGCAAAATAATTGTCCATATTAACATATGCAGCCTGGGAAACAAGGTTCATGAAGTCAATAACTTGCTTGTAACAAATGATATTCATATTCTGACTATCTCTGAAACTCACTTAGATAATACCTTTGATGATACAGTGGTGGCAATAGATGGTTATATCATCTACCGAAAAGACAGAAATGCCAACGGAGGCGGTGTTGCGGGCCAGAACCACATTCCTGTAGAAGTAATATGGCTACAGGTTAATCTGCCTCACCTTAAGGACATTCTTGTGGGTAGCTGCTCTAGACCACCAAGTGCTAACAGTCAGTTTCTGGATGACGTGTGAAATGCTTGATAATGTATGTGATATCAACAGAGAAGTATATTTTCTGGGTGATTTAAATATTGACCGGCTCTCATCAAGCTGCCCAATCAAGAAAAAAAAGTCAAACTGTAACCAGTGTCTGCAACTTGGTTCAGGTTGTCAGGCAACCTACCAGGGTATTTACAAACAGCACAGGAATGAAATCACCAACATGTATTGATCACATCTTTACTAATGCTGCAAACATGTAAAGCAGTATCCAAATCCATAGGATGTAGTGATCACAATATAGTAGCCATATCTAGGAAAACCAAAGTTCCAACGGCTGGGCCTAATATAGTGTATAAGAGGTCAGGCTGGGCCTAATATAGTGTATAAAAGGTCATACAATAAGTTTTGTAGTGATTCATATGTTGATGATGTTAAGAATATTTGTTGGTCCGTGGTGTGTAATGAGGAGCAACCAGACGCTGCACTTGACGCATTTATGAAATTGCTTTCTCCAGTTACTAATAAAAATGCACCCATTAAGAAAATGACTGTAAAATCCCCTTGGATTGATGAGGAATTGAAAAATTGTATGCTTGAGAGGTATGAGGCAAAACATATGGCAAATAAATCTGGCAGCCCAACTGATTGGCAAACGTACTTCAAATTAAGATTTTTTTTTACTAAACTAAATAAAAATAAACTATACTATGAAACAAAAATAAATTATACAAAGAGTGATAGTAAAAAGCTTTGGAGCACCTTAAATGACATTTTGGGAAAAAAGGTGAACTCGGCTCCATCATTCTTTGAATCCGATGGCTCATTCACCACAAAACCGACTGATATTGCCAACTACTTTAATTACTTTTTCATTGGCAGGAAAAACAAACTTAGGTATGACATGCCAGCAACAAACGTTGACACTACACATCCAAGTACACTACCGGTCAAAAGTTTTAGAACACCTACTCATTCAAGGCTTTTTCTTTATTTTCACTATTTTCTACATTGTAGAATAATAGGGAAGATATCAAATCTATGAAATATCACATATGGAATCATGTAGTAACAAATACAAATATATTTGAGATTTGAGATTCTTCAAATAGACACCCTTTACCTTGACAGCTTTGCACATGCTTGGCATTCTCTCAACCTGCTTCACCTAGAATGCTTTTCCAACAGTCTTGAAGGAGTTCTCACATATGCTGAGCACTTGTTGGCTACTTTTCTTTCACCCTGTGGTCCGAATCATCCCAAACCATCTCAATTTGGTTGAGGTTGGGCGATTGCGGAGGCCAGGTCATATGATGCAGCACTCCATCACTCTCCTCCTTGGTCAAATAGCCTTTACACAACCTGGAGGTGTGTTGGGTAACTGCCCTGTTGAAAAACTTGGTCCAAACCAGATGGGATGGCATATCACTGCAGAATGCTGTGGTAGCCATCTTGGTTAAGTATGCCTTTAATTCTAAATAAATCACTGAGTGTCACCAGCAAAGCACCACTACACCATAACACCTCCTCCTCCATGCTTTACGGTGGGAAATATACATGCGGAGATCATCCATTCACCCACACCGCATCTCACAAAGACACGGGCGGTTGGAACCAAAAATCTCCAATTTGGACTCCAGACCAAAGGACAGATTTCCACCTGTCTAATGTCCATTGCTCATGTTTCTTAGCCCAACCAACTCTCTTCTTCTTATTGGTGTCCTTTAGTAGTGGTGTCTTTGCAGCAATTCATCCACGAAGGCCTGATTCACACAGTCTCCTCTGAACAGTTGAAGTTGAGATGTGTCTGTTACTTGAACTCTGCGAAGCGTTTATTTGGGCTGAAATTTCTTAGGCTGGTAATTCCAATTAACTTCTCCTTCTCCTCTGGGTCTTCCATTCCTGTGGTGGTCCTCATGAGAGACAGTTTCATCAAAGCACTTGATGGTTTGTGAAGAAACTTTCAAAGTTCTCGAAATTTTCCGTATTGACTGACCTTTCTCTGTCGTTTCTCTTTCGTTTCTCTTTGCTTATTTGAGCTGTTCTTGCCATAATATGGACTTGGTTTTTCACCAAATTGTGCTATCTTCTGTATACAACACAACTGATTGGCTCAAACGCATTAATGAAAGAAAGAAATTCCACAAATTAACTTTTAACAAGGCACACCTGTTAATTGAAATGCATTCCAGGTAGCTGGTTGAGAGAATGCCAAGAGTGTGCAAAGCTGTCATCAAGGCAAAGGGTGGCCATTTGAAGAATCTCTTGATTTGTTTAACACTCTTTTGGTTACTACATGATTCCATATGTGTTATTTCATAGCTTTGATGTCTTCATTATTATTCTACAATGTAGAAAATAGTATAAATAAAAACCCTTGAGTGAGTAGGTGTTCTAAAACTTTTCACCAGTAGTGTATACATATCTGACCAAATTATGAAAGACAAGAATTGTACTTTTGAATTCCATAAAGTCAGCGTGGAAGAGGTGAAAAAATGATTGTTGTCTATCAACAATGCTAAAGACACAGAGTCTGACAGTCTGGAATGAAAATTACTGAGGATAATAGCGGACGATATTGCCACTCCTATTTGCCACATATTCAATTTAAGCCTACAAGAAAGTGTGTGCCCTCAGGCGTGGATGGAGGCTAAAATAATTCTGCTACCAAAGAATAGTAATGCCCCCTTTACTGGCTCAAATATCCGACCAATCAGCCTGTTACCGACCCTTAGTAAACTTCTAGAAAAAATTAGAATAGTTCTAAATATTTCCAAAACTAAAATCATTGTATTTGGGACAAATCATCACTAAACTTAAATCACAACTGCTTCTCGTGTGGAAATTGAGCAAGTTGAGGTGACTAAACTGCTTGGAGTTACCCTGGATTGTAAACTGTCATCGTCAAAAATATTGATACACCAGTAGCTAAGATGGGGAGAAGTCTGTCCATAACAAAGCGCTGCTCTGCCTTCTTAACAACACTATCAACAAGGCAAGTCCTACAGGCCCTAGTTTTGTCACACCTGGACTACTGTTCAGTCGTGTGGTCAGGTGCCACAAAGAGGAGAGTTAACATTAATGACATGCATGTCAGTCTCTCAAAGTGGAAGAGAGATTGACTCCATCACTACTTGTTTTTGTAAGAGATGTTGACATGCATACCCCACAAGACATGCCACCAGAGGTCTCTTCACAGTCCCCAAGTCCAGAACAGACTATTGGAGGCGCACAGTACTACATAGAGCCATGACTACATAGAACTCTATTCCACATCAGGTAACTGATGCAAGCAGTAGAATCAGATTTTTTTTAAACAGGTAAAAAATACACCTTATGGAACAACGGGGACTGTGAAGAGACACACACAAAGATAGATGCATTGTGATATTGTTGTATCAAACATTTTTTATTGTAGATATGTAGGGGTATAATAATGTTATATGATGTACTATTTTATATTTTGTTTTATATGTACTGTATGTGCTTTAATATGTTTGGACCCCAGGAAGAGTAGCTGCTGCCTTGCCTGCAACTTGAAACCACCCTTGGCCAAAGACGGAATATCTTTTTGGTCTAATGGTCAAGACGTTTGCTTCCGGGAGTGGGAGACTAGTGTTCAAATCCTACCAATAACATGAGTATTTACACAAATGTCTACTAAAGCTATTTTGCAATGCCCATATCAGGAGCAAAAGCAGACTAAATACAGCCGTAACTGGGAAAATATCGCAGCCATTAGGTTGGAATAGTTCACAATTGCTGTGGACAATCTTTCACTTTCAAATAGTTTCATGAACAAAGGTATTTAACACTAGTTTTTCTAATTCCAGCTAATTTACTAGTGACTTGGACCTGACACCCTGTATTCAATTGTATGGTGTAGATCAGATGTTAGGAGATGTACACATGGGTCTCAAAACTATAACATACAGTATAACATCTAGCCTAATTTGGGTTAAAGGCATTTTGTCTAATCTAAATATTTTCCGTGTACATGAATCTACCTCTGACACATTTGATGCTGGTCTACTCATTCTCTCTTCTCTCTGTCTCTCGCTGTGTGTGTGACTGCTTTCCAAAACCACTCCTCTTCCCTTCCTCTGTTAGTGGCCATCTGCTTGCAGGCCCAGGCCCACTGGCAGAAAAGACAGATCACTTCCATTCTTCAGTAGCAAAGACAAAGGAAACAAATCATAGTGTGTGTGTGAAAAAGAAACTAATCAGTTGGTGACAATATTAATCTTGTTAATTTTCAATCTCCTTTTTCTCATTAGAGATTCACAGGCAGCTTTGTGAAAGAAAAGCTTTTAAGAGTAGAATCTGGGGACTATTCCAAAAGTTTGAAGATAAGTTTAACATTGTGATTAAAATTAGGCCTTTATCAATGTGTGGATTTATCATTGTGAGGAGGATCCGCTCTCCCACAATAGGCCTAACTAACATGTTTCCACCACACTCCCTCTTTTCAGTTTTTCAGATGAGGAGATACTGTACATGAGGAAGTTTTCATTATACTAGATGGCTCCACTCATGCCATGCTGTTAAAAAAAATATGCCTCAGTGGAGCTCACAGCGTTTCCCATGTATAATTCCCAAATAATACATATTTAAAAATCTTTACATACACACAAAAAGCGTATTTCTCTCATATTTTGTGCACAAATTTGTTCACATCCCGTTTGTGATCATTTCTCTTTTGCCAAGATAATCCATCCACCTGACATCTGTGGCATATCAAGAAGCTGATTAAACAGCATGATCATTACAGAGGTGCACCTTGTGCTGGGGACAATAAAAGGCCACTCTAAAATGTGCAGTTTTGTCACACAACACAATGCCACAGATGTCTCAAGTTTTGCAGACTGCAGGAATTTCCACCAAAGCTGTTGCCAGAGAATTGAATTATAATTTCTCTACCACGTCGTTTTAGATCATTTGGCAGTACTTCCAACCGGCCTCTCAACCGCAGACCACGTGTAACCACTTCAGGCCAGGACCTCCACATCCGGCTTCTTCACCTGCGGGATCATCAGAGACCAGCCACCCGGACAGCTGATGAAACTGAGGAGTATTTCTGTCTGTAATAAAGCCCTTTTGTGGGGAAAAACTCATTCTTATTGGTTGGGCCTGTCTCCACAGTGTGCCACTCAAGGACATTGAGACAAAAACAGACAAATGTAACTAAGGCTGGGAATGTCTTGTCAATACAATCAAACTAGCACAAGTCAGTCATAATGTGGCAAATAGGCTAGCGTATCTATTTATGTAGCAAGCTAAAAACACAGAGCCTAACATTAGCTAGATAGCAGCTAGCTAGCTAGCTAGGAGGATGTCATGTCATTGGAGAAGTGGGTGAGTGACTGACTTTTTTCGCTCATATCGTTTTTCGGTGGCTACATAGCTATAGATGCAGGTGTCATTACTAGCTTGCTATGCTGAACTTGAACGACTGTTATTCAGTTAGAATATCTCTTGGGTTCGCAAATTCACTCTGACTATCTACTCCGATTTCAGAGCACTCTCATCCGAGTGTGCCAGAGCTCTGAATTACTGATGAATTTAGGAACGCGCAACATCCGGTGAATATGACCGGTGTCAGTAAACGTAGTAAACGTAGTAAACGTAGTAAACGTAGTGTCAGTAAAAATGTCATAGTTAGTCACGAACACTCTAGATAATATGTAAACATCATAACCAGCTCTGCTAGGGTGAGTAAAATGGTCAGAGTTAGGTGTTCTCTCATTTGTGTCTGGAAGTAGCTACCTAGCAAGCTAGCCAACTTTAGCCAGCTTGAGTGCTTGGTTGGGACAAGCATGCATTGGCAGGCAAGCTGCAGTGCAGAAGGACGAGTAGGTCACTATTCCTCATCGTCTATCAGTACAATGTTGACCACTGTGGGAGCAAATATAACACATAGACAAATGCATAAGATGTATAGAATAACTGAACACTAAAAACAGACTACATGAAGGGAAGGTGACACATAGGTGCCAGGATAGCTGGACATACCAAGGCCAGAGGGATATACAAAGGAGGGGGTCAGTCAAATGACTAACTGATGACCAATAGACATAGTTCGCATATTTTTAGGACATAGAGATGCAGAAGGAATGACAGAGGAGACACATAGTCTGCTGATCCTAGATAATACACAAACAAAAGAATGCATTTAGCTAAGTGCAGGAACAAAGCAAGGGTCTTGTCATCATTATAATCTGACGGAAAGCAGATATGGGCGTTATTGGGCTGAACAAGCAGGATGCACGAATTGGGATGAAACTTCATTTGCATGTAGGATGGGCTTATGTATTTGTATGTGTATAACTCAGAGCGAGTGCTCTGAAAAAGTTGGTGTGTTCCGCGGACCACTCCGGCTTGCGATATCTTTTTTATTAAAAGCCTATTGAATTTCACAGAGTTCTTGATTGCGTCATATTTGAATCAATTTTCCACGACACCACCAACTAGCTGAAAAAGTTTGAGAGGGTTTATTTAATGTTCCCCCTTTCAGATTTGAGCTCATCTATATTGCGATAGAATTTTCACAAACGCCTTAGAATATGTCCTTCCCCAACACTAAGAATTGAAAATGTGAAAATGACCATATCTAAGCGCTCCCTTAGAAAATGTTTTTTAAATAGTGTCATATTGTGATTTGGATAAGATTTCGTGTTGCTAAAATGCTGTCCACTTTAAATTTGAAAAGCATCACAGGACTCTACGCTGATATTTTTTACAAGAAGCACATGTGCTCCTAAGTAGATTTTTTTTTTTTGCACACAAATACATTTAGGAACAAACTATAAGCTGTTGTGGGAAAAGTACACAATTGTCATACTTGAGTAAAAGTAAAGATAACTTAATAGAAAATGACTCAAGTAAAAGTTAATCACCCAGTAAAATCCTACTTGGGTAAAAGTCTAAAAGTATTTGGTTTCTAATATCAAGTCAAATTTTATTTGTCACATACACATGGCTAGCAGATGCTAATGCGAGTGTAGCGAAATGCTTGTGCTTCTAATTCCGACAATGCAGTAATAACCAACGAGTAATCTAACCTAACAATTCCACAACTACTACCTTAAGTAGTAAAAGTGTAAAGGGATAAATAATATGTACATAAAGATAGATGAATGAGTGATGGTACAGAACGGCATAGGCAAGATGCAGTAGATGGTATCGAGTACAGTATACACATCTAAGATGAGTAATGTAGGGTATGTAAACATAAAGTGGCATAGTTTAAAGTGCCTAGTGATACATGTATTACATAAAGATGGCAAGATGCAGTAGATAATATAGAGTACAGTATATCCATATGAGACATGACTGAATACAAACAGTGTAGCTATTCTCCCCGCAAGGCAATCAAACTAGCTAAGTGTCAGTATAGGGACAAAGTAGAGTTGTAATTCAACGGCTCAGACACAAGGAGGTACAGTGCCTTGCGAAAGTATTCGGCCCCCTTGAACTTTGCGACCTTTTGCCACATTTCAGGCTTCAAACATAAAGATATAAAACTGTATTTGTTTGTGAAGAATCAACAACAAATTGGACACAATCATGAAGTGGAACGACATTCATTGGATATTTCAAACTTTTTTTTAAATCCAAAACTGAAAAATTGGGCGTGCAAAATTATTCAGCCCCTTTAATTTCAGTGCAGCAAAAACTTCTCCAGAAGTTCAGTGAGGATCTCTGAATGATCCAATGTTGACCTAAATGACTAATGATGATAAATACAATCCACCTGTGTGTAATCAAGTCTCCGTATAAATGCACCTGCACTGTGATAGTCTCAGAGGTCCGTTAAAAGCGCAGAGAGCATCATGAAGAACAAGGAACACACCAGGCAGGTCCGAGATACTGTTGTGAAGAAGTTTAAAGCCGGATTTGGATACAAAAAGATTTCCCAAGCTTTAAACATCCCAAGGAGCACTGTGCAAGCGATAATATTGAAATGGAAGGAGTATCAGACCACTGCAAATCTACCAAGACCTGGCCGTCCGTCTAAACTTTCAGCTCATACAAGGAGAAGACTGATCAGAGATGCAGCCAAGAGGCCCATGATCACTCTGGATGAACTGCAGAGATCTACAGCTGAGGTGGGAGACTCTGTCCATAGGACAACAATCAGTCGTATATTGAACAAATCTGGCCTTTATGGAAGAGTGGCAAGAAGAAAGCCATTTCTTAAAGATATCCATAAAAAGTGTTGTTTAAAGTTTCCACAAGCCACCTGGGAGACACACCAAACATGTGGAAGAAGGTGCTCTGGTCAGATGAAACCAAAATTGAACTTTTTGGCAACAATGCAAAACGTTATGTTTGGCGTAAAAGCAACAAAGCTCTTCACCCTGACCACACCATCCCCACTGTCAAACATGGTGGTGGCAGCATCATGGTTTGGGCCTGCTTTTCTTCAGCAGGGACAGGGAAGATGGTTAAAATTGATGGGAAGATGGATGGAGCCAAATACAGGACCATTCTGGAAGAAAACCTGATGGAGTCTGCAAAAGACCTGAGACTGGGACAGAGATTTGTCTTCCAACAAGACAATGATCCAAAACATAAAGCAAAATCTACAATGGAATGGTTAAAAAATAAACATATCCAGGTGTTAGAATGGCCAAGTCAAAGTCCAGACCTGAATCCAATCGAGAATCTGTGGAAAGAACTGAAAACTGCTGTTCACAAATGCTCTCCATCCAACCTCACTGAGCTCGAGCTGTTTTGCAAGGAGGAATGGGAAAAAAATTCAGTCTCTCGATGTGAAAAACTGATAGAGACATACACTAAGCGACTTACAGCTGTAATCGCAGCAAAAGGTGGCGCTACAAAGTATTAATTTAAGGGGGCTGAATAATTTTGCACGCCCAATTTTTCAGTTTTTGATTTGTAAAAAAAGTTTGAAATATCCAATAAATGTCGTTCCACTTCATGATTGTGTCCCACTTGTTGTTGATTCTTCACAAAAAAATACAGTTTTATATCTTTATGTTTGAAGCCTGAAATGTGGCAAAAGGTCACAAAGTTCAAGGGGGCCGAATACTTTCGCAAGGCACTGTATGTGGCAGGGTCTACAGTCAATCACGGATTACAAAAAGAAAACCAGCCCCGTCGCGGACCAGGATGTCTTGCTCCCAGACAGACTAAATAACTTTTTTGCTCGCTTTGAGGACAATACAGTGCCACTGACACGGCCCGCTACCAAAACCTGCGGGCTCTCCTTCACTGCAGCCGTCGTGAGTAAAACATTTAAACGTGTTAACCCTCGCAAGGATGCAGACCCAGACGGCATCCCCAGCCGCGTCCTCAGAGCATGCGCAGACCAGCTGGCTGGTGTGTTTACGGACATATTCAATTAATCCTTATCCCAGACCGCTGTTACCACATGCTTCAAGAGGGCCACCATTGTTCCTGTTCCCAAGAAAGCTAAGGTAACTGAGCTAAACGACTCACTTCCGTCATCATGAAGTGCTTAGAGAGACTAGTCAAGGACCATATCACCTCCACCCTACCTGACACCCTAGACCCACTCCAATTTGCTTACCGCCCCAATAGGCCTACAGACGACGCAATGGCAACCACTCTGCACACTGCCCTAACCCATCTGGACAAGAGGAATACCTACATTGGGGAGAACAAGTATTTGATAACCTGCAAAATCGGCAGTGTTTCCTACTTACAAAGCATGTAGAGGTCTGTAATATTTATCATGGGTACACTTCAACTCTGAGAGACGGAATCGAAAACAAAAATCCAGAAAATCATATTGTATGACTTTTAAGTAATTAATTTGCATTTTATTGCATGACATAAGTATTTGATCACTTAACAACCAGTAAGAATTCCAGCTCTCACAGACCTGTTAGTTTTTCTTTAAGAAGCCCTCCTGTTCTCCACTCATTACCTGTATTAACTGCACCTGTTTGAACTCGTTACCTGTATAAAAGACACCTGTCCACATACTCAATCAAACAGACTCCAACCTCTCCACAATGGCCAAGACCAGAGAGCTGTGTAAGGACGCCAGGGATAAAATTGTAGACCTGCACAAGGCTGGGATGGGCTACAGGACAATAGGCAAGCAGCTTGGTGAGAAGGCAACAACTGTTGGCGCAATTATTCGAAAATGGAAGAAGTTCAAGATGACAGTCAATCACCCTCGGTCTGGGGCTCCATGCAAGATCTCACCTCGTGGGGCATCAATGATCATGAGGAAGGTGAGGGATCAGCCCAGAACTACACGGCAGGACCTGTTCATTGACCTGAAGAGAGATGGGATCACAGTCTCAAAGAAAACCATTAGTAACACACTACGCCGTCATGGATTAAAATCCTGTAGCGCACGCAAGGTCCCCCTGTTCAAGCCCCTGCATGTCCAGGCCCGTCTGAAGTTTGCCAATGACCATCTGGATGATACAGAGGAGGAATGGGAGAAGGTCATGTGGTCTGATGAGACAAAACTAGAGCTTTTTGGTCTAAACTCCACACGCCGTGTTTGGAGGAAGAAGAAGGATGAGTACAAACCCCAAGAATACCATCCCAACCGTGAAGCATGGAGGTGGAAACATCATTCTTTGGGGATGCTTTTCTGCAAAGGGGACAGGACGACTGCACCGTATTGAGGGGAGGATGGATGGGGCCATGTATCGCGAGATCTTGGCCAACAACCTCCTTCCCTCAGTAAGAGCATTGAAGATGGGTCATGGCTGGGTCTTCCAACATGACAACGACCCGAAACACACAGCCAGGGCAACTAAGGAGTGGCTCCGTAAGAAGCATCTCAAGGTCCTGGAGTGGCCTAGCTAGTCTCCAGACCTGAACACAATAGAAAATCTTTGGAGGGAGCTGAAAGTCAGCGACAGCCCCGAAACCTGAAGGATCTGGAGAAGGTCTGTATGGAGGAGTGGGACAAATCCCTGCTGCAGTGTGTGCAAACCTGATCAAGAACTACAACGTATGATCTCTGTAACAGTGTCTCCTGACCCCTCCTGTCTCAGCCTCCAGTATTTATGCTGCAGTAGTTTATGTGTCGGGGGGCTAGGGTCAGTTTGTTATATCTGGAGTACTTCTCCTGTCCTATTCGGTGTCCTATGTGAATCTAAGTGTGCGTTCTCTAATTCTCTCCTTCTCTCTCTCGGAGGACCTGAGCCCTAGGACCATGCCCCAGGATTACCTGACATGATGACTCCTTGCTGTCCCCAGTCCACCTGGCCGTGCTGCTGCTCCAGTTTCAACTGTTCTGCCTTCTTATTATTCGAACATGCTGATCATTTATGAACATTTGAACATCTTGGCCATGTTCTGTTTTAATCTCCACCCGGCACAGCCAGAAGAGGACTGGCCACCCCACATATGCTCTCTCTAATTCTCTCTTTTTTTTCTCTCTCTTGGAGGACCTGAGCCCTAGGACCATGCCCCAGGACTACCTGACATGAAGACTCCTTGCTGTCCCCAGTCCATCTGACTGTGTTGCTGCTCCAGTTTCAACTGTTCTGCCTTATTATTATACGACCATTCTGGTCATTTATGAACATTTGAACATCTTGGCCATGTTCTGTTATAATCTCCACCCGGCACAGCCAGAAGAGGACTGGCCACCCCACATAGCCTGGTTCCTCTCTAGGTTTCTTCCTAGGTTTTGGCCTTTCTAGGGAGTTTTTCCTAGCCACCGTGCTTCTACACCTGCATTGCTTGCTGTTTGGGGTTTTAGGCTGGGTTTCTGTATAGCACTTTGAGATATCAGCTGATGTACGAAGGGCTATATAAATAAATTTGATTAATTGCAAACAAAGGTTTCTGTACCAAATATTAAGTTCTGCGTTTCCGATGTATCAAATACTTATGTCATGCAATAAGATGCAAATTAATTACTTAAAAATCATACAATGTGATTTTCTGGATTTTTGTTTTAGATTCCGTCTCTCACAGTTGAAGTGTATCTATGATAAATATTACAGACCTCTACATGCTTTGTAAGTAGGAAAACCTGGAGAAAAAAAATTGGCAGTGTATCAAATACTTGTTCTCCCCACTGTATGTGAGAATGCTGTTCATCGACTACAGCTCAGCATTTAACACCATAGTACCCTCCAAACTCGTCATCAAGCTCGAGACCCTGGGTCTCGACCCCGCCCTGTGCAACTGGGTCCTGGACTTCCTGACGGGCCGCCCCCATGTGGTGAGAGTAGGTAACAACATCTCCACCCCGCTGATCCTCAACACTGGGACCCCACAAGGGAGCGTTCTGAGCCCTCCTGTACTCCCTGTTCACCCACGACTACGTGGACATGCACGCCTCCAACTCAATCATCAAGTTTGCGAATGACATTACAGTGGTAGGATTGATTACCAACAACGACGAGACGGCCTACAGGTAGGAGGTGAGAGCCCTTGGAGTGTGGTGTCAGGAAAATAACCTCACACTCAACGTCAACAAAACAAAGGAGATGATCGTGGACTTCAGGAAACAGCAGAGGGAGCACCCCACTATCCACATCGACGGGACAGTAGTGGAGAGGGTAGTAAGTTTTAAGTTCCTCGGCGTACACATCACGGACAAACTGAATTGGTCCACCCACACAGACAGCGTTGTGAAGAAGGCGTAGCAGCGCCTCTTCAACCTCAGGAGGCTGAAGAAATTTGGCTTGTCACCAAAAGCACTCACAAACTTCTACAGATGCACAATCGAGAGAATCCTGTCAGGCTGTATCACCGCCTGGTACGGCAACTGCTCCGCCCACAACCGTAAGGCTCTTCAGAGGGTAGTGAGGTCTGCTTAACACATCACCGGGGGCAAACTACCTGCCCTCCAGGACACCTACACCACCCGATGTCACAGGAAGGCCATAAAGATCAAGGGCAACAACCACCCGAGCCACTGCCTGTTCACCCCGCTATCATCCAGAAGGCGAGGTCAGTACAGGTGCATCAAAGCAGGGACCGAGAGACTGAAAAACAGCTTCTAACAGCCACCACTAACATTGAGTGGCTGCTGCCAACACACTGACTCAACTCCAGCCACTTTAATAATGGAAATTGATGGAAAAATGTATCACTAGCCACTTTAAACAATGCCGCTTAATATAATGTTTACATACCCTACATTACTCATCTCAAAAAGACATCTCAAAATGAAACGTAATTGCTAAAATATACACTATCAAAATTAAAAGTATAAATCATTTCAAATTCCTTATTAAGCAAACCAGACCGCATCATTTTTCAGATTTGTTTATTTACGGATAGCCAGGGGCACATTCTAACACACACATAATTTACAAACGAAGTATGTGTTTAGTGAGTCCGCCAGATCAGATGCAGTAGGGATGACCAGGGATTTTTTTTATACAATAAGTGTGTGAATTTGACCATTTTCCTGTCCTGATAAGCATTTGAAATGTAACGAGTACCTTTGGGTTTCAGTGAAAATGTATGGAGTAGAAAGTACATAATTTTCTTTAGGATTGTAGCGAAGTAAAAATTGTCAAAAATATAAATAGTAAAGTAAAGTACAGATACCCCAAAAAGTAGTACTTTCAAGTATTTTTTCTTCAGTACTTTACACCACTGAATATAAGTATTTGAGGAAGGGGGTATTTATGATAAGAAATTAACCGTGGATGAATAAAACAAATTATTCATCCACTGTTAGTAATTTGTTATCATTTAAACACTTTCTCAAATACTTGTGGGACTTGCACTCACATGTCTGTCTGTGAGAGATGAGGTTCTCCGATGTGTCTCTTCACTAGCAGTTGAGCAAGGTCAAACTAACATCACATATCTATGGTATTCATAGATATGTGTGATTAGCTACCTCTATGAAACAAAATGGCAGAAAATAAAATACTAAAGGCTCTACGTTAGATAATTAAAGCTATCATGCATGAGCTCTGCTATTTCCACCGAAACGGAGCCCTTGAAAGTGTAACACTGTTTGATTGGTTTTACCAAATCCTAGCCATATTAATCACAAAGGGTCTTAAAAAAAAAACAATTTTATCTTCAAGGATGCATGGTACACCCAAGGATGATGCCAATCCTTCTACTGGTTTCCTTGAGGAACGCCTCAGGAAGCAGGACGGCTCAACTATACAGCCGCCGAAAATGACAGACCAAGCAGGAGTCCTGTCTGGCCAGGTAAATGTTTGAGTACATGGAGTGTATACACACACAACCTCAGAGAGGAAGATATTAATAGACACCAGATTGTCTGTATTCATTATGTTGTTATTTGTTGTTACCGAGAGCTTTAATTGATTCAAAAAGACATACAGTGCATTCGTCAGGATCGAGGAAAAGATGAACGGAAAACCTGCTCCAGAGCGCTCAGAACCTCAGACTGGGGTGAAGGTTCAACTTCCAACAGGACAACGACCCTAAGCACACAGACAAGACAATGCAGGAGTGGCTTCGGAACAAGTCTCTGAATGAACCCAATCTGAACCCAATTTAACATCTTTGGACATACCTGAAAATAGCTGTGCAGCGACACTCCCCATCCAACCTGACAAAGCTTGAGAGGATCTGCAGAGAAGAAAGGGAGAAACTCCCCAAATACAGGTGTGCCAAGCTTGTAGCGTCATACTCAAGAAGTCTCAAGGCTGTAATTGTGGCCAAAGGTGTTTCAACAAAGTACAAAGTAAACGGTCTGAATTCTTATGTAAACATGATATATATATATATTTTTTTAATATACTGTTGTGGGAATTCTTACACAGGGACATTCTAAGTCAATCTTAAATTAAATAATCCTTAATTATCAGCGCGCTGGAGAGGTTCCATCCAACTAGAAAATTTGTAGGCAGAACTGAAAAAGTGTGTGCGAGCAAAGAGGCCTACAAACCTGACTCAGTTACACCAGTTATGTCAGGAGGAATGGGACAAAATTCATCCAACTTATTGTGGGAAGCTTGTGGAAGGCTACCCAAAATGTTTGACCCAAGTTAAACAGTTTAAAGGCAAGGTTCCCAATTCTAATTGAGTGTATGTAAACTTCTGACCCACTGGGAATGTGATGAAATAAATAAAAGCTGAATTAACCAATTCTCTACTATTATTCTGACATTTCACATTCTTAAAATAAAGTGGTGATCCTAACTGACCTAAGACATTGAATTTTTACTAAGATTAAATGTCAGTAATTGTGAAAAACTGAGTTTAAATGTATTTGGCTATGGTGTATGTAGACTTTTGATTTCAACTGTATATACCAATGCTCAATTTGAAATCCTTTTGAACATCACTTGGAGTAAATGATACTCACAGAAATGGCATTCTTTATCAAGTCCACTGCTCAGGATGATAACATAGCGAACACAGCCACAGCAACCATCTGGTGAAAGCAGACAACATCAATGAGGACAGTTTAAACTTCTTCTAATGGGGCTAAATTTAAATGGAATCAGAACAAAACAGATACTTAGATCAATAAAATAGATCAATATATAGCCCCAAATTTGATGCTGTTCATTAAATAAAATAAACCTAATACACCGATCTGAAAAGTAAAATCAGCCAAGGGTATTCAAAGGAAAAGGTTAATCTTTTTGGGTTAGGTTTGAGACATGTTCCTTGGGTAAGCAGCTAATGGGGTAGGCAGCGCATGTGTAAACCACATGCAATATATGATTGGCTGAAGCTATGGGGTGGGCACAATGTTTGGCCAGCATCAGCACAATTAAGAGTGGCAACATAGGCCGCAGTATGAATCTAAAAACACTACCAGCATTTTCCATTCAATCATATGTGTGCAAAACACGTGTTAAACACATTGATACTTCAAACATAGATCGTGTTAATGTGTGAAAGTGCTGCACGTGGTACTATTTCATATTTCCTCTCCTCTATATTTAAAATGTCCAGTTTTTACATGTTGAAATGTTAGCAATTCACTCAGCACTGTAATACCCGAGTAAAAAGGCTCTTCCTATGCTTTGCTAGACTGAGGGATGCAGCTGCATATGATGTTTGAGGGCATAGTAGCAATACAACTTTACCTATCAAATATGCATCCCCATTTGGTAGCTTACTTGTTTCATGATGCCACTGATAAGACGAATTGACTGACATAGCTAAAAACATACTAAAGAAATGTATAGAAATAACACACATGGAGAATCTACGATTGAACAACAATGTTTGGACTTAATGCTATTAAAGAGTTGGTCCTCTGTAGCTCAGTTGGTAGAGTATGCTGCTTTGGTGCTTGCAATGTCAGGATAGTGGGTTTGATTCCTGGGACTACCCATTCATAAAATGTACGCACGCATGACTGTAAGTCACTTTAGATAAAAGTGTCTGCTAAATGCCCCACCCCCCACCCCACACTCAGAAATGTCACACATACATGCAGGCTGTATCTGAAATTGCAGAGGGGCCATTAGTTTGGAATGCTGTACGTAAACAGAGGTTTGCTGGCCTTATATGGACAGGCTGGCTGAGGGAACAAGCAATATGAGAATGAGACTAACTATAAAACAAGCCTCACTTGACTATGCCACCCTTGATTCCATTCAGTCAAGACAGACAACGGGCTTCCTCAATGAGAAATCCCTATGACGTCAAGGATAGTTGTTGTCAGGTAAATTCGTCTGCTATGTCAAATGAGCATCACTTTGAGGATAATGTCTATGGTAATGCAGTGGTAATGCTAAACATACACTATATAGCAGATGGCAGCAATGGAGGTTGGCACATGCTACACATAGGACACAGCATTATAAAAGTTAACAGAGAGAATCTATTAATAGTCCTGTGTAGAGTAGCCATGTAAAGTAGCCATGGTTGTGCCAGAGAGAGACAGTCATTGAACCCTAGGATTTTTCCCAGACACTTGTTAATTCTGGTCCCACTGTAGCCGCCACCTCTCCTATACTTGGCATTGGACCAACTCAGGACAACCACAACCTGGCTGGCTGCCAATCACTTTTATTTCAACTCAATAATGCTACATATTGAAATATGAAATGATGATATCAATATAGGCATCAGGACCAATACTCATGCAGCCATATTGACACATTGTCGAACAGTACTTAACCATATTCTTTTAGAATCAATGAAATAGACTGCATTCAATGGCACTAGTTAGTAAATAGCACCCTTCTCATAGATTGAATACTACATTGTTAATAATTAACATGTTTCCAGTAAATAAACTTATCACAAGTGATGATTGTGGACATTTTTTCTTTGAGCACCTAAGGCTGAGGTGACATTTTCTGGCAGTCGGTGATTCAGAGAGGAGATCTAATGCCCACCAGGACATTCAATTATTGGTTCGTTCATCTGACTTCTAACACAGCTCAACATCTACACCTCCATTAACAGTACATAAAGAGCCTCGCAGAGAGGTCAACCAAAACATTGCCTTGTCTTTTCGACCTGGGTCACTTTCAGAAGGACACAACGTTCTGAATGTTGCAGATAGTAATGTAATATATAGAGATGCCATGATTCTCTAATCGACATAATAGAAAAAGCATGGCTATTCTACACAACATGTATCTACCTGAACGTTCTATAACATTGTGCCGTACTGAACACTACCCTGGTGTTACACATTCCCCCTCTCCCACTGTCACACGACACCGACTCAGTAATGTACTGGGCACAATGTCTGGGTTTTCAGACCCACTCTGCCACATCTCTCCTCCCAAAATGAAGCATGATTTTGAGGCCTCCCCACCCGACACCCTCCCATGTGGGCCCTGGGTGTATTTCATCAACATCTGACACATAAAGGCCCTCATGAGGTGGACAAAGATTATATATTTTTTCATTTTTAAAGTGACATTATGCGTTTTTACTCTTCATACTTCCATATGTCCCCAATCTACACTCTAAAAGCAAACCATGAAGAGCAGGCATCATTGTGAGGACAGCAGAATACGTGCTAATGGCAAAACCTGTATGGAATACACATTATCATCATCCAGCTGTCTGCCTTTGCTGCTGGGGGAAAGGGGGTTAGCATAAAGATTGACAGGCCTCATAGTCAAAACCAGGGTGGCATCGCCATCATCCTCATTTGGCTACCTTGGAATTGGTCAGGTCCAGGGGTTCTCTACTGGGCACGCGCCAGCAGTGGCGTGTATTCATGGATGTCAAGAAAAATTGACTAAGAAAAAAATAAGAAAATTATTTATCTTTTGTCTCTCTGTGTTTCATAATTTTCCTTCAACTGGCAAAAGGCTGAATGTATCTCACTGGAGAAAGCATCCAAGTGAGCGAAACAGCACCCCCCTGTCTCTGTATGTGTAGGCCATCTATCTGATACTGTCTGGTCCAAAAGAATATGACTTTGTTGCTGCCCGTAGCATTGAATGCAAGGGAACCCAGCGAGCATTTGTCCTCCCTTGATAAAAAAAAAATAAAAAAAAAATAGCCAATCAACATTGAGCTAAACTGAGTGAGCTCAACTATGAATAAATTTTTTTAATTTGTCATTTTACCTTTATTTAACCAGGCAAGTCAGTTAAGAACAAATTCTTATTTTCAATGATGGCCTAGGAACAGTGGGTTAACTGCCTGTTCGGGGGCAGAATGACAGATTTGTACCTTGTCAGTTCAGGGGTTTGAACTTGCAACCTTCCAGTTACTAGTCCAACGCTCTAACCACTAAGCTACCCTGCCGCCTAGGACGATTCCTGGCGTATAAAAAAAAGTGTCAAGGGAAGCCAGTTTGGATTTGGCTTCACTCCAATCACATCGCATTGAGAGCAGACCTCACCGACAGAAACTCGTTGTGTATCTCGTTGTGCTGTTGTACTCCGGTGGTTAGCTAGCTAGCTAAAATCGTCCCTTTCCTAAATTAACCATGGATGGAGATAGGGATTTGGACTTGTGGTTTTACTTAAATCTCCGTATTGGCCAATGATTTTAACGGCGATTCTAATCTAACCATAAATTCATGCATTGTGCTCCTGGCCTGAGAGGATGGAAGTTCAATATGCAGCTAGATGTAGAATGCTGATGTTAACTAGCTATCGTTGCCCACAAAAGGAAATTATGCTAGCGTGCAAGCTTTTTAGTCAGGTAGCCTAGGAAAACAAAAAAATGTACGCGTGTACTGTATGACAGAGGGATTTGATGATGTTGAAATGTTGAAGTTGAAATGGTGCTGGAATAGTGGAGGCAGCTCCTGTTTTCTTTGTGACTTGCGGTAACTCTCCGTGGTTCTAAATCAAAAGTTGTTTAGTGGTCCAAATATGTCGGAAACATTAACTAGCTTGACCATGCTATTATGTTAGGTTATGTAACTGTTTGTTACATGCGATATGCTTTGTGGACTTCACCGGACAGAGGTTGCTCTCCATTTTTGTGATGAAACAAAGGTGTGGTTGAATTTATTCTGCCACTGTGTCTTGTTATTATCACAGTCGCAAAGCATATGAACTAAGAGGTTATAGAGAAAATAACGCAATTATCTCAATACAAAGGTTGTAATATGGCTTTTTTTTCTGGCTTCCCCAGTGATTTTACCCACGCACCGCTACTGCACGCCAGTTGTCTGCCTCCTGGATCACCTCGTAGTGCCTCAGAGCCGTCTTGTTGTTTACCGGGAGTCTCTCCACAGAGTCTGTGGACAAGGCCTGCGGAGGGAAGGAGATTGGGTTGTATTGCATTGTGTTCTAATCATCTGGAGAAATACACAGTTGTGAAATGACAATTTGAGTGTTTGGGTATTAGAGAGTTTCCAGGAATGAATCCATAGCAAGACGACTTATATGAGAATTACATAAGTCCCATTGTCTTAGTATGCTCCTGTAAATTGCTCTGGATGAGAGCATCTGTTAAATGACAAAAATGTCAAATGTAAATGATGTACAGTAGCTGACCTTCATGTGGATGACAGCATCAGTGCTGTATCCCTCCATAGAGTAGAGCTGCAGGTCTTCCTGGAAGTATTGAGCGTAGAAGCGGGAGATGGGCAGGCAGTAACCAAAGCCAGCCTGGAGATGTGACACACAATAGGGTTAAACCATGGCTGCTTCAATACACTGACAAACATGGGGGTGAGTGAAAACACTTAGAAGACTGGGCTGGGCTCAATGTTTTGGATAGAAATATATTGTGCAGAACTGAGACAGACATGCCTCTCTGACATGTAGAGTAAGGAATCATGTCAGCTCTATTTTTTGCCATTTCTATCTGAGATGTTCAGTCCGTTGCACCCTTCTGAATACGACTCTGGTCTATGAAATAGACTTGGCAAAGAATGTAGACACTCACTAATGGTGTCTGCGAGTGCTTGCCCATCTCTGGCTCTGGCGTGGAGGAAATGTCAGTCATAAAATTATGGAGATTCTGCCAGGAAGACATGTGGGTGCCCCTTGTGCCATTGGCTCAAATTCAACAGCCTGCCTGATGATAGGCCAAGCCAAGTAATTTATTCTGCATATTGTCAAGGTAACTGGACAACAGGCCCCTCAGTTTCCCCTGTATTGTATTATGTCACTGCCAGGTGCACCGTCAGATCTCCAAAATAACAAGCAGTACTGAGATCAAGTTACTGCAATACTAGGTTATGGGCTCTTAGTATGAAATTCAAAGCAGGCCCAATCGTGTTAATCTTATCAGGGATTAGCGACTTGGTTTAACATTAAACAGAATGAGTAAGGGTCAAATCTTACACAACAGGTTTAAATAAGGATTTACTATACCTTAATTGACAGGTCCTCTCCTCCAATGGCCACCATGACTTGAATGGGTGGTAGACTGTTGCTGATGGTTCTCAATTGTGGCCCTTATAGCGTTCTGGAAGATGGACCAATAGACATGGCCAGATTAAAAATATATTGAAAAGCTCAAACATGTGGTCAAGATAGGAGGGCACATAGACAAGGCTTATGGGTTGTCTAAAGCGAAAGACAAGAAATTCATACACAACAGTTTAATTAAAATGTAATTAAAGTTTAATTAAAATTCAAAAGCCATTAGTATGTTGTGTCAATGACTGAGACTCAGATGTTGGAGAGATTTTTTATACACACAGCGTGGTGCTCAGATAATTTGATCCAAGACTCCCAAATGAGCATAAATTGATCATCCATCTACTGTACATGCGTCCCTCACAGGTGGTAATTGTGGGATAGTTGATTACTCTTGGCTTGGTTCTTACCATTCATTTCTTGCAGCATCAGGTCTGGCGAGCTCAGATAGTACTGATCATACACCATATTGGCACTCTGTAAGCATCTGGAAACATACTGTCACGTTGTATAATGTTAGGATACAGGCGCAGGGATACGAAAATAGTTTTGTTTACTTCCCTAACCAAAATAGTGATACGTCATGAAAATGACGGGGACGAAACAAACACGTGTATATATATATATATAGTGGGGAGAACAAGTATTTGATACACTGCCGATTTTGCAGGTTTTCCTACTTACAAAGCATGTAGAGGTCTGTAATTTTTTATCATAGGTACACTTCAACTGTGAGAGACGGGATCTAAAACAAAATCCAGAAAATCACATTGTATAATTTTTAAGTAATTCATTTGCATTTTATTGCATGACATAAGTATTTGATACATCAGAAAAGCAGAATTTAATATTTGGTACAGAATCCTTTGTTTGCAATTACAGAGATCATATGTTTCCTGTTGTTCTTGACCAGGTTTGCACACACTGCAGCAGTGATTTTGGCCCACTCCTCCATACAGACCTTATCCAGATCCTTCAGGTTTCGGGGCTGTCGCTGGGTAATACGGACGTTCAGCTCCCTCTAAAGATTTTCTATTGGGTTCAGGTCTGGAGACTGGCTAGGCCACTCCAGGACATTGAGATGCTTCTTACGGAGCCACTCCTTAGTTGCCCTGGCTGTGTGTTTTGGGTCGTTGTCATGCTGGAAGACCCAGCCACGACCCATCTTCAATGCTCTTACTGAGGGAAGGAGGTTGTTGGCCAAGATCTCGCGATACATGGCCACATCCATCCTCTACTCAATGGGGTGGCAGGGTAGCCTAGTGGTTAGAGCGTTGGACTAGTAACCGGAATGTTGCAAGTTCAAACCCCTGAGCTGGTGTTCTTGGGGTTGTACTCATCCTTCTTCTTCCTCCAAACACGGCAAGTGGAGTTTAGACCAAAAAGCTCTATTTTTTTCTCATCAGACCACATTACCTTCTCCCATTCCTCCTCTGGACCATCCAGGTGGTCATTGGCAAACTTCAGACGGGCCTGGACATGCGCTGGCTTGAGCAGGGGGACCTTGCTTGCGCTGCAGGATTTTAATCCATGACGGCGTAGTGTGTTACTAATGGTTTTCTTTGAGACTGTGATCCCATCTCTCTTCAGGTCATTGACCAGGTCCTGCCGTGTAGTTCTGGGCTGATCCCTCACCTTCCTCATGATCATTGATGCCCCACAAGGTGAGATCTTGCATGGAGCCCCAGACCGAGGGTGATTGACCGTCATCTTGAACTTCTTCCATTTTCGAATAATTGCGCCAACAGATGTTGCCTTCTCACCAAGCTGCTTGCCTATTGTCCTGTAGCCCATCCCAGCCTTGTGCAGGTCTACAATTGTATCCCTGATGTCCTTACACAGCTCTCTGGACTTGGCCATTGTGGAGAGGTTGGAGTCTGTTTGATTGAGTGTGTGGACAGGTGTCTTTTATACATGTAACGAGTTCAAACAGGTGAAGTTAATACAGGTAATGAGTGGAGAACAGGAGGACTTCTTAAAGAAAAACGAAACAGGTCTGTGAGAGACGGAATTCTTACTGGTTGGTAGGTGATCAAATACTTATGTCATGCAATAAAATGCAAATTAATTACTTAAAATCATACAATGTGATTTTCTGGATGTTTGTTTTAGATTCCGTCTCTCACAGTTGAAGTGAGCCTATGATGATAACTACAGGCCGCTCTCATCTTTTTAAGTGGGAGAACTTGCACAATTGGTGGCTGACTAAATACTTTTTTGCCCCACTGTAAGAAGGAAAACCTGCAAAATCGGCAGTGTATCAAATACTTGTTCTCCCCACTGTATATAGATACACACACACACACACACACACACACACACACACACACACACACAAACAAACACACACACACACACACACACCACAGGGATGTAACCCAAACAAAATAGCAAAGTGTAAACCTCTTATAAAAACACTTAGGAGACCTGTAAGAACAATACAGGGGATGAGAACCGTATTGTGCACACTGACACGGTATGTAAACCGTAATACAATGTACAGTAAGCGTAGCACGAAAGCCGTGATGGACAAAGACCAATGGACATGGAACAATAATGGACACGGACAAAGGGGAACAAAAGGCACATAATCTCAGCAAAAAAAGAAACGTCCCTTTTTCAAGACCCTGTCTTTCAAAGATAATTAGTAAAAATCCAAATAACTCCACAGATCTTTATTGTAAAGGGTTTAATTGCTGTTTTCCATGCTTGAATCATAAACAATTAATGAACATGCACCTGTGGAACGGTGCTTACAGCTTACAGACGGTAGGCAATTAAGGTCACAGTTATGAAAACTCAGGACACTAAAGAGGCCTTTCTACTGACTCTGAAAAACACCAAAAGAAAGATGCCTAGGGTCCCTGCTCCTCTGCGTGAACGTGTCTTATGCATGCTGCAAGGAGACATGAGAACTGCAGATGTGGCCAAGACAAAAAATTGCAATGTCCGTACTGTGAGATGCCTAAGAC
Source organism: Oncorhynchus kisutch (assembly GCF_002021735.2). NCBI lineage: Eukaryota > Metazoa > Chordata > Actinopteri > Salmoniformes > Salmonidae > Oncorhynchus > Oncorhynchus kisutch. Next base: position 7,482,651 of record NC_034198.2, read on the forward strand.
AGTGCTACAGGGAGACAGGACAGACAGCTGATCGACCACGTAGTGGCAGACAACGTGTAACAACACCTGCACAGGATCGGTACATCCAAACATCAAACCTGCGGGACAGGTATAGGATGGCAACAACAACTGCCCGAGTTACACCAGGAATGCACAATCCCTCCATCAGTGCTCAGACTGTCTGCAATAGGCTGAGAGAGGCTGGACTGAGGGCTTGTAGGCCTGTTGTAAGGCAGGTCCTCATCTGACATCACTGGCAACAATGCCGCCTATGGGCACAAACCCAACGTAGCTGGACTAGACAGGACTGGCAAAAAGTGCTCTTCACTGATGAGTCATGGTTTCGTCTCACCAGGGGTGATGGTCTGATTCGCATTTATCGTCGAAGGAATGAGCGTCCTGAGATGACCCTCCAGCATGACAATGCCACCAGCCATACTGCTTGTTCTGTGCGTGATTTACTGCAAGGCAGGAATGTCAGTGTTCTGCCATAGCCAGCGAAGAGCTTGGATCGATAACCCATTGAGCACGTTTGGGACCTGTTGGATCGGAGGGTGAGGGCTAGGGCCATTCCCCCCAGAAATGTCTGGGAATTTACAGGTGGGTGCCTTGGTGGAAGAGTGGGGTAACATCTCACAGCAAGAACTGGCAAATCTGGTGCAGTCCATGAGGAAGAGATGCACTGCAGTACTTAATGCAGCTAGTGGCCACACCAGATACTGACTGTTACTTTTGATTTTGACCGCCCCCTTTGTTCAGAGACACATTATTCCATATCTGTTAGTCACGTCTGTGGAACTTGTTCAGTTTATGTCTCAGTTGTTGAATCTTGTTATGTTCATACAAATATTTACACATGTTAAGTTTGCTGAAAATAAACGCAGTTGACAGTGAGAGGACGTTTCTTTTTTTGCTGAGTTTATATACAAATACTAGTCAGGGGGAATGGGAACCAGTTGTGAGTAATGAGATAAGACAGTCCAGGATGGGGGTAATGAATCCAATTCAATGACTCGTAGAAGGCCAGTGACGTAGACCTCCGGAGCTGGTGGACAGAATGAGCAGCAGTACCGGGGGATCCGTAACACATACAGGGATACTCGTGAGTGGGATATCAAATGTGCATGTAAACAGCTTATTCCAAATAAGACCTTAAGGCAGGATATTAAATCAAATCAAATCAAATTGTATTTGTCACATGTGCTGAATACAACAGATGTAGACCTTACAGTGAAAATGCTTACTCGGACGGCTTGAGGATTGTGTACTTCATAATGCTGTTGTCCAGGAGGGCACTAAACTGGGCCACGGTAGTGTGGGAGCAACAATCCGTCATCTGCCTCTGTCTGGAGGAGTTCGTGGAGGAGGTTCGGAAGATGTTTGATTCTCCGTGGTCCGGGAGAGAGGCTGTTCGCAAGCTGCTCCAGCTACGTTAAGACTCCCGTAGTGGATTTCCGCACGATAGCAGAGTGTTTGGAACCCGGAAGTGCTGTTCGGCATGTTCCTACACAGATTATCGGAGGAAGTAAAGGACAAGCTGAACTACCAACGGATCTCGCCTCGCTCATCACCTTGACCATTTGGATCGATGGGTGATTATGGGAATGAAGAAAGGAGAGGAGATTCAATTTCACTCGTCCGTCCAAGGATTCCACTTCGCCTCCGAGGTATCCCGGAATGCCCCAATGGCTCTGTTGCCGAGAGAACCTGAGGCTACCAGAGTTCCCCCGAGAGCCTCCGAAGACTGCCGATTCACCACTTCCTGAGCCTATGCAACTAGGCAGAGCTAGACTGTCTCCAGTTGAACGGCTATGCAGGCTTCACACTAAGAGCTGCCTGTATTGCGAGACTACTGGTCATTTCGTCTCCACCTGTCCACTAAAAGGCCAGGCTCACCGGTAGGAGCGAGTACTCTGGTAGGCCATACGGAGAACTTTTCCTCTCCCCTTACTCGCATCCCTTTTCATGCCATGTTGCTGTGGGGGAACCAGTCGAAATCTCTCCGGGTACTCATCGACTCTGGGACCAATGACAGCTGTATCCTACCCTGGCTTCTGAGCTTCATATCCCCACTCAGCCCCTCTCCATTCCCATGGACGTTAGAGCCCAGAGTCTAAGGCTATGGAGACCTACATTGAGGACTCCCTAGCTGCAGGGTTCATCTGTCCTTCTGCCTCGCCCACCGTTGTGGAGAAGAAGGACAAAACCCTGCGCCCGTGCATCGACTTTCTGGGTCTCAACAACATCACGGTGATGAACCGCCTCCTGCTACCTCTCATCTCCTCAACCTTCAAGACGCTCCAGGGGGCCACCACGTTCTCCAAGCTGGACCTATGGAATGCCTACCACATGATACGGGAAGGGGACGAGTGGAAGACTGCCTTCACCACGGCCAGCGGTCACTACGAGTATCTGGTCATGCCATTTGGCCTCACCAATGCCCCTGATGTGTTCCAGGCTCTGGTTAATGATGTTCTCCGCGACATGTTGAACTGGTTCGTCTTCATCTACCTCGATGACATCCTCATCTTCTCCTGCTCCACCCAAGAACACGTGCTCTACATCCGACAGGTTCTCCAACGCCTCCTGGAGAACCAGCTTTTTGTAAAAGCAGAGAAATGCGAATTCCATAGCTCCACCATCCCCTTTCCGGGTTACATCATCGCTGCAAGGAGTGTACAGATGGATCCCGGGAAGGTGAGAGCGGTGGTGGTTTGGCCCCAGCCTACGTCCAGAGTGCAGCTGCTACGTTTCCTGGGATTTGCCAACTTTTATAGCCGATTTATCCGAGACTACAGCACCCTGGCTTCCCCCTGTCTTCATTCACCTCTCCCAAGGTTCCGTTCACGTGGTCCCCAGCTGCTGACCGAGCGTTCTGAGATCTCAAACACAGCTTCACCACGGCTCCCATCTTGGTTCATCTTGAACCATCGGAGATGAACTACGATGTGGGGAATCGTGAGCTTCTCGCGGTGAAGATGGCGTTGAGGAGTGGAGGCACTGGCTGGAAGGGGAGGAACATCCTTTCATTGTGTGGACTGACCACAAGAACCTGGAATACCTCCGCACCGCCAAGAGCCTCAATTCCAGGCAAGCTAGGTGGGCCCTACTGTTCACCGAGTTTCAACTTCTCCCTCTCATACCGGCCGGGATCCATGAATGTCAAGCCGGACGCACTGTCATGCCACAGCTCGGAACCTGACACAATCCTTCCCACCTCATGCCTGGCGATGGCACTCAGCTGGGGAATAGGAAAGCAGGTTCGTGAGGCCCAGCATACCCAGCAAAACCCTAACCGGATGTTCATTCCTGACGCAGCCCGCTCCTCGGTTCTGGAATGGGCCCACTCCTCCAGGCTGGCTCCAGTCGGACCCTGGCTTTTGTGTGACAACACTTTTTGTGGCCTACCATGGTTCCTAACGTCTCCACATTCATCGCCGCTTGCATGGGCTGTGCACAGAACAAGACTCCTCAGTTCTCGTCCCGGTTCTTGAATGCTTTCTGCACCCTCATTGGGCCAGCTTGTTTTCCGGGTTCCGGGTTCCACCCCCAGTCCAGCAGCCAGTCAGAGCGAGCCAACCAGGACCTAGAAACTACTCTGCGCTGCCTAGTCTCCACCAATCCCACCATCTGGAGCCAGTAGCTTGTGGCCAGTTCCCTGCTCTTGAAAATAATAGAGAGCCACACACTCTAGGAGATCAGATGCAAAAATGTAATTACCAATGTTTCGACAGCCAAGCTGTCTTCATCAGGGTATAATCACAAACACTGCGGGATGACTCGTTTCTATAGTGTCAAAAGACACAGGTGTCTGTAATCATGGCCAAGAGTGGCCTAATATCATTGGTTAATAATCAAATTTTAAAATGTCATACAAAGAACAGCATACAAACAACAAATGGATAGCATACGATCATAGATTAATTTGACTACACAAGCTTACAAACAATTACAATGGCAAAGTCACAATAATCACAAGAATGGCTTCAGATCAAAGTCTACGTTGAGACCGAAGGGCGCAAGGGTCTTTAAATTAAAGATCCAGGCAGCCTCTCATTTTAACAATAAATTACAATAAACTCTCCTAGGAAGGGTGACATGTTCGATGCCAATATAACGCAGAGACGAAATCGAGTGGCCTGCCTTCAAGAAGTGGGCCGCAACTGGATAAGTAAAGTTTTTACACCTAATGGTGCTACGATGCTCTGAGATACGTACTTTTAATTCGTGCTTTGTTTTACCTACATAACTTTTACCACAAGGACAAGTTATAAGATAAATAACTGCCTTAGTGGAGCACGTAATAACACCTTTGATTGGGATCGATTTCCCTGTTTGTGGGTGTTTGAAGGATCTACATTTATAAGTGCCATTGCATTGAGCACAGCCATTACATTTGTAATTTCCATCCAGTAGGGGTGCAAATAGACGTTGTTCAGGAATATCTTGGGGTGGTAAATCAGAGTTTACCAATTGGTCTCTGAGATTTCTGCCCCACGAGAATACAACCAAGGGAAGGTCCGAAAACACATTACCAAGACTATCATCGGATTTTAGGATGTGCCAATGTTTGTGAACAATTCCCTTGATTTGTTCAGAGCACTTTGAATAGGGGGTAGTTGGTACGCAAGAATGCGTCTTTTTGCGAGACTGACCTTGAAAAAGGTCATGTCTCGTTTTGTTTTGAATTTTCTCAATGGCAATATTAATCTGATCATTATTGTAGCCCCTCTCCTTGAACTTTCTTTGCGTCTCAGCCATATTTCTGTCGAAATCTGATTGTTTTTTGCAAATTCTTTTGATTCGACAGAATTGGCTGTAGGGCAAACTATTTTTCAAGGGAAGTGGGTGACAACTATCAGCCCTCAACAAACTGTTATGATCAGTAGGCTTCCTGTAAAGATCAGTGTATAGAACATTATCTTCACACAAGATCAGAAGATCAAGAAAACTGATTTGACGTGTGTCAGATTGCATAGTAAATCTCAGATGCTCAGTTCCCTGCTCTGCCACGGGCCTATCACCCTTTTCCCTAGGGTATAAGCCTCCGCTCTTCCCTGAGCAAGAAGAAGAGGTCGGCATACCTTCAGCCCAGATGTTTGTCCGCTGCTGTTATCGCACCTGGAGGAGAGGCCGGTCGGCCCTCCTCAAGATCACCTCCAGGTATCGACGACAAGTGGATTGCCACCAGACCCCGGCTCCCCGGTATCGTCTCGGGCAGAAGGTATGGCTGGGACGTGCCCCTCCGGGTGGAAACCCACAAACTCTCCCTATCTGCTCTTTTCCCATCTCCAAGATCATTAGCCCCTCTACTGGTCGTCTTCTGTTGCCCCGTACCCTCTGTATACACCCCACTTTTCATGTGTCCAGAGTTAAACCCATGTCTCACAGCCCTTTGTCTCCTGTTTCCATCACGGATTTCCAACGCAGGCACCACGTTCAACCAGGAATGCGCCCAGGTAGGAAGCCAGGAAGGCGCCTCTAGAGGGGGGATTACTGTCACACCCTGATCTGTTTCACCTGTCTTTTTGCTTGTCTCCACCCCCCTCCAGGTGTCGCCTATCTTCCCCATTACACCCTGTGTATTTCTACCTGTGTTCCCTGTTTGTCTGCTGCCAGTTTGTTTTGTTTCGTGAAACCTATCAGCATTTGTTCACCTGCTCCTGTCTGTTTCTTGCTCCACTTTGCTAGCCCTTTCCGGCTTTGACCATTCTGCCTGCCCTGACCCTGAGCCTGCCGTTTTATACCTTGCCCACCTCACTGGATTATCATCCCCTGCCTGCCCTGACCCTGAGACTGCCTGCCTATCTGGACCTTTTGCAACCTCTCTGGATTACTGACCTCTGCCCGCCTTTGACCTGTTATTGATCTGCCTCTGTACTAAAAAATAAACTTTTGTTTCTTCGACACTGTCTGCATCTGGGTCATACCTGAAACCTGATAGATGGGGTTGAACCATTCAACTGTAGCCTTTGCAGTTCTAGAAAAATCAGCTGTTGTGGTTGCGTCTTCTGATGTTAAAATCTCACAAAGAATTTCGGCAAAAAAATACAAAACAAAACACAAAGAACATACATTTTAAACAAAACACATTAAATTGTTGGGAGCGTATTTTGAGTGTGCAACTTTATTTATTTATTTTTTATCCCCCACATGTAACACTTACTATCACACATTGACTGCTGCGGCAAAGGCTGCTGTTGAATGCTCTGGCTATCTAGTGGCTCAACCCTCACTGGTGTCTTTCTGCTACACTGGGGAGGTCTAATGACTGATGCAGGAGGTAAACTCTGTCCCGTTGTGGTCTTTTACTGGGCCTTCCTTGGTGGTTTGTCCATTGACTCACTTTAATCCTCACGTTCAGTCTCACTGGTTATTTATTAGAGCTCCTGATGTTGAAAATACATAAGGCTTATTTCACTCAAGACATTTTATTGTAGTCAGGCAGTTGGCAAACTTATCAAGCAACTAATGCAGAGAGATATTTAGGCTATCATGCGGTTTTAAGAACATGAAGGATGTCAAAATTATAGTTGACAACTCACAGTTGTACCTTTATTTTCTCTTCGTGTATGCTGGGTGGTCATCCTCCTCCTCTGTCTGAAGATCGGAATGGACTACCGCCATAGGCAGCTTAATTTTGCACTCTTTTTTAACCTTGATTTAACTAGGCAAGTCAATTAAGAACAAATTATTATTTACAATGCCGGCCTACCAAGAGGCAAAAGGCCTCCTGCGGGGATGGGAGCAGGGATTAAAAATAAAACTGTAGGACAGAACACACATCACGACAAGAGAGACACCACAATACTACATAAAGAGAGATCTAAGACAACAACACAGCATGGCAGCAACACATGACAACGCAGCATGGAAGCAGCTCAGCATGAAAACAACACTGTAGCAATACAACATGGCAGCAGCACAAACATGGTACAAACATTGTTAGGTTCAGACATTTGCACAAAGGGCAAAAAGATAGAGACAACAATACATCACGTGAAGCAGCCAAGTGTCAGTAAGAGTGTCCATGATTGAGTCTTTGAATGTAGAGATGGAGATAAAACTGTCCAATTTGAATGTTTTCTGCAGCTCGTTCGAGTTGCTAGCTGCAGCGAATTGAATAGAGGAGCAACCAAGGTATGTGTGTGCTTTGGGGACCTTTAACAGAATGTGACTGGCAGAATGGGTATTGTATGTGGAGGATGAGGGTTGCAGTAGGTATCTCAGATCAGGGAGAGTGAGGCCTAAGAGGGTTTTATTAAAAAGCTTTAACCAGTGGGTCTTGCGTTGGGTATACAGAGATGGCTAGTTTACAGATTATAGAGTGCAGTGATATGTCCTATAAGGAGCATTGGTGGTAAATCTGATGGCCGAATGGTAAAGAACATCTAGCCGCTCGAAAGGTAAAGAACATCCAGAGCAAATCAAATCGTATTAGTCACATACTCCGAATACAACAGGTGACCTTACAGTGAAATGCTGGAAATGCTAAACAATAGAGTTAAAAAAAATACGAATAAGAATAAGATATAAAAGTAACAAGTAATTAAAGAGCAGCAGTGAAATAACAATAGCAAGACTATATACAGGGGGGTACTGGTACAGAGTCAATGTGCGGGGGCAGCGGTTAGTTGAGGTAATATGTGCATGTAGGTAAAGTTATTAAAGTGACTATGCCTAGATGATAACGAATCCCACCGTACCTTCTCCGCTGTGCAATCTGGTTTCCGAGCCGGTCACGGGTGCACCTCAGCCACACTCAAGGTACTAAACGATATCATAACCGCCATCGATAAAAGACAGTACTGTGCAGCCGTCTTCATCGACCTTGCCAAGGCTTTCGACTCTGTCAATCACCATATTCTTATCGGCCTCGGTTTTTCGGATGACTGCCTTGCCTGGTTCACCAATTACTTTGCAGACAGAGTTCAGTGTGTCAAATCGGAGGGCATGCTGTCCGGTCCTCTGGCAGTCTCTATGGGGGTGCCACAGGGTTCAATTCTCGGGCCGACTCTTTTCTCTGTATATATCAATGATGTTGCTCTTGCTGCGGGCGATTCCCTGATCCACCTCTACGCAGACGACACCATTCTATATACTTCCGGCCCGTCCTTGGACACTGTGCTATCTAACCTCCAAACGAGCTTCAATGCCATACAACACTCCTTCCGTGGCCTCCAACTGCTCTTAAACGCTAGTAAAACCAAATGCATGCTTTTCAACCGATCGCTGCCTGCACCCGCATGCCCGACTAGCATCACCACCCTGGATGGTTCCGACCTTGAATATGTGGACATCTATAAGTACCTAGGTCTCTGGCTAGACTGTAAACTCTCCTTCCAGACTCATATCAAACATCTCCAATCGAAAATCAAATCAAGAGTCAGCTTTCTATTCCGCAACAAAGCCTCCTTCACTCACGCCGCCAAACTTACCCTAGTAAAACTGACTATCCTACCGATCCTCGACTTTGGCGACGTCATCTACAAAATTGCTTCCAACACTCTACTCAGCAAACTGGATGCAGTTTATCACAGTGCCATCCGTTTTGTCACTAAAGCACCTTATACCACCCACCACTGTGACTTGTATGCTCTAGTCGGCTGGCCCTCGCTACATATTCGTCACCAGACCCACTGGCTCCAGGTCATCTACAAGTCCATGCTAGGTAAAGCTCCGCCTTATCTCAGTTCACTGGTCACGATGGCAACACCCATCCGTAGCACGCGCTCCAGCAGGTGTATCTCACTGATCATCCCTAAAGCCAACACCTCATTTGGCCGCCTTTCGTTCCAGTACTCTGCTGCCTGTGACTGGAACGAATTGCAAAAATCGCTGAAGTTGGAGACTTTTATCTCCCTCACCAACTTCAAACATCTGCTATCTGAGCAGCTAACCGATCGCTGCAGCTGTACATAGTCTATTGGTAAATAGCCCACCCATTTTCACCTACCTCATCCCCATACTGTTTTTACCTGTTTTTACCAATATCTCTACCTGTACATGACCATCTGATCATTTATCACTCCAGTGTTAATCTGCAAAATGTTAATTATTCGCCTACCTTTTTGCACACAATGTATATAGACTCCCCTTTTTTTCTACTGTGTTATTGACTTGTTAATTGTTTACTCCATGTGTAACTCTGTGTTGTCTGCTCACACTGCTATGCTTTATCTTGGCCAGGTCGCAGTTGCAAATGAGAACTTGTTCTCAACTAGCCTACCTGGTTAAATAAAAGTGAAATAAAAAAATTTAAATAAATAACAACAGAGAGTAGCAGTGGTGTAAAGGGGGGGTGGGCAATGCAAATAGTCTGGGTAGCCAGTTGATTAGATGTTCAGGAGTCATATGGCTTGGGAGTAGAAGCATCTTGGACCTAGACTTGGCGATTTCTAACTTGTTGTGTAATGTGGCCGATGAACACTGGTACGTTTTATCTATAATTTCTCTTCAATATTTCTCTTCATATGACAAGGATTACAAAGGATTTGCCAGTAGATTGTCAACTTGATTCATGATGATGACCGCTAGCTAAGATTTTGAAAGTATGATGTTGACATGATCAGTCCAATCAAAGCTACTGTATCACGGCGCAATGCTCCATATTTTCTGCTGGCTTGCCCCAAAACCACAGAAAGCATTGAGCTGGGCTGAAGCACTTGCATTTTGGAGCTGCCTTACTCAAGAAAACAAAAAAGAGACCATGTTTGTATGCGGCTTTATTAACTCAATAATATATATATATATTTTTACATTGTTTGTAAAGTGATATGTGACACATATAAAAATGTGGGGCTCAAAACCCTGAATGACGGGTCGCCACTGATAAAAACAATAAACTGCCTAACTAGCTATATGCACGTGTTGAAATACTGATGGTTGTAACATTGTTATAACTGTTTTGTAAAGAGAATCAACTGCCTAACTATACACACTTGAAATAGTCATAGAGTAACTCACTCGGAGGATAGAAGACATGGGTCTTGGCACAATAAAAGACTAATAGAGATGAATCGACAACTTTTGAAGGACTGCGCAGCTTTAACTTAACTTTGAGACAAATCAAATGACTAGCTAGCTAGCTACTGTACCTACATACCATTAGCTAGGCTAGTGTCTGTTCTGCACACAAGACTGAGAAAGAGACAGCATGTGCATGACTGACTAAGTAGTAGAAAGCTAACTAAGTTAAGTTACACATGGTGGTTTAAGAAACTAGCTAGCCACTTACCATTGTCTATAGCTAGCTAACGTTATGTTATTTACACTTTCAGGTCAGATGGCGTACGGTAATCTGTCCAATGTTAGCCTAACTAGCTTGGCTAACTTAATGTTCTGGTCGCTAGCTAACTTGCACTCACTCACGGCTGCTAGCACCATCATGAATACTATGTCTTTCTAAGTAGTGAGTATGCTCGGGAGCGGACAATGTTGAAAAGTCAACTTTAGACATGCTGTACTTTTCTTATATGTAGTTTTGTAATTGACTAAAACAAAGAAAATTGCATTTGAAAAAGGTAATATTTTTGCAGTGAGCCAATGGTGTAGCCACAGGTTGTTTTC